>NC_135662.1:79785723-80087331 GCF_964188315.1 Podarcis muralis
ACGGTTGCAAATGCTCCCCTGAGAGGTTTGGCGGTCGAAACAGAAGGCATTTAATCACGGGAAAAGAAATCAGCCCCCGACAACTGAACCGGCAGAAAAAGATTTTTTTGAAAAAATCCTAAGCCCCGGGGTCACAATTTCATAAAAAATCTGACTTTCGGCAATTCACTCAAAAATGGTGCCAACCTTTTGCAAATGCTCCCCTGAAAGGTTTCGCGGTCGAAACAGAAGGTTTTTTATTACAGGAAAAGAAATCAGCCCTCGACAACTGAACCGGTAGAAAAATTTTTTTTTGAAAAAATCCTAAGCCCCGGGGTCACAATTTCATAAAAAATCTGACTTTCGGCAATTCACTCAAAAATGGTGCCAAACTTTTGCAAATGCTCCCCTGAAAGGTTTGGCGATCGAAACAGAAGGCTTTTTATCACAGGAAAGGAAATCAGCCCTCGACAACTTCACCGGCAGAAAAAGATTTTTTTGAAAAAATCCTAAGCCCCGGGGTCACAATTTCATAAAAAATCTGACTTTCGGCAATGCACTCAAAAATGGTGCCATACCGTTGCAAATGCTCCCCTGAGAGGTTTGGCGGTCAAAACAGAAGGATTTTAATCACAGGAAAAGCAATCAGCCCTCGACAACTGAACCGGCAGAAAAAGATTTTTTTGAAAAAATCCTAAGCCCCGGGGTCTCAATTTCATAAAAAATCTGACTTTCTGCATTTCACTCAAAAATGGTGCCAAACTTTTGCAAATGCTCCCCTGAAAGGTTTGGCGGTCGAAACAGAAGGCTTTTTATCACAGGAAAAGAAATCAGCCCTCGACAACTTCACCGGCAGAAAAAGATTTTTTTGAAAAAATCCTAAGCCCCGGGGTCACAATTTCATAAAAAATCTGACTTTCGGCAATTCACTCAAAAATGGTGCCAAACGGTTGCAAATGCTCCCCTGAGAGGTTTGGCGGTCAAAACAGAAGGATTTTAATCACAGGAAAAGAAATCAGCCCTCGACAACTTAACCGGCACAGAAAGATTTTTTTGAAAAAATCCTAATCCCCGGGGTCACAATTTCATAAAAAATCTGACTTTCGACAATTCACTCAAAAATGGTGCCAAACGGTGGCAAATGCTCCCCTGAAAGGTTTCGCGGTCGAAACAGAAGGCTTTTTATCACAGGAAAGGAAATCAGCCCTTGACAACTGAACCGGCAGAAAAAGATTTTTTTGAAAAAATCCTAAGCCCCGGGGTCACAATTTCATAAAAAATCTGACTTTCGGCAATTCACTCAAAAATGGTGCCAAACGGTTGCAAATGCTCCCCTGAGAGGTTTGGCGGTCAAAACAGAAGGATTTTAATCACAGGAAAAGCAATCAGCCCTCGACAACTGAACCGGCAGAAAAAGATTTTTTTGAAAAAATCCTAAGCCCCGGGGTCTCAATTTCATAAAAAATCTGACTTTCTGCATTTCACTCAAAAATGGTGCCAAACTTTTGCAAATGCTCCCCTGAAAGGTTTGGCGGTCGAAACAGAAGGCTTTTTATCACAGGAAAAGAAATCAGCCCTCGACAACTTCACCGACAGAAAAAGATTTTTTTGAAAAAATCCTAAGCCCCGGGGTCACAATTTCATAACAAATCTGACTTTTGGCAATTCACTCAAAAATGGTGCCAAACGGTTGCAAATGCTCCCCTGAGAGGTTTGGCGGTCAAAACAGAAGGATTTTAATCACAGGAAAAGAAATCAGCCCTCGACAACTTAACCGGCACAGAAAGATTTTTTTGAAAAAATCCTAATCCCAGGGGTCACAATTTCATAAAAAATCTGACTTTCGACAATTCACTCAAAAATGGTGCCAAACGGTGGCAAATGCTCCCCTGAGAGGTTTGGCGGTCAAAACAGAAGGATTTAAATCACAGGAAAAGAAATCAGCCCTCGACAACTGAACCGGCAGAAAAAGATTTTTTTTGAAAAAATCCTAAGCCCCGGGGGGTCATAATTTCATTAAAAATCTGACTTTCGGCAATTCTCTCAAAAATGGTGCCTAACTTTTGCAAATGCTCCCCTGAAAGGTTTCGCGGTCGAAACAGAAGGTTTTTTATTACAGGAAAAGAAATCAGCCCTCGACAACTAAACCGGTAGAAAATTTTTTTTTTGAAAAAATCCTAAGCCCCAGGGTCACAATTTCATAAAAAATCTGACTTTCGGCAATTCACTCAAAAATGGTGCCAAACGGTTGCAAATGCTCCCTTGAGAGGTTTGGCGATCGAAACAGAAGGATTTTAATCACAGGAAAAGAAATCAGCCCTCGACAACTTCACCGGCAGAAAAAAATTTTTTGAAAAAATCCTAAGCCCCGGGGTCACAATTTCATAAAAAATCTGACTTTCGGCAATTCACTCAAAAATGGTGCCAAACTTTTGCAAATGCTCCCCTGAAAGGTTTCGCGGTCGAAACAGAAGGCTTTTTATCACAGGAAAGGAAATCAGCCCTCGACAACTTCACCGGCAGAAAAAGATTTTTTTGAAAAAATCCTAAGCCCCGGGGTCACAATTTCATAAAAAATCTGACTTTCGGCAATTCACTCAAAAATGGTGCCAAACGGTTGCAAATGCTCCCCTGAGAGGTTTGGCGGTCAAAACAGAAGGATTTAAATCACAGGAAAAGAAATCAGCCCTCGACAACTGAACCGGCAGAAAAAGATTTTTTTTGAAAAAATCCTAAGCCCCGGGGGGTCATAATTTCATAAAAAATCTGACTTTCGGCAATTCTCTCAAAAATGGTGCCTAACTTTTGCAAATGCTCCCCTGAAAGGTTTCGCGGTCGAAACAGAAGGTTTTTTATTACAGGAAAAGAAATCAGCCCTCGACAACTAAACCGGTAGAAAATTTTTTTTTTGAAAAAATCCTAAGCCCCAGGGTCACAATTTCATAAAAAATCTGACTTTCGGCAATTCACTCAAAAATGGTGCCAAACGGTTGCAAATGCTCCCTTGAGAGGTTTGGCGATCGAAACAGAAGGATTTTAATCACAGGAAAAGAAATCAGCCCTCGACAACTTCACCGGCAGAAAAATTTTTTTTGAAAAAATCCTAAGCCCCGGGGTCACAATTTCATAAAAAATCTGACTTTCGGCAATTCACTCAAAAATGGTGCCAAACTTTTGCAAATGCTCCCCTGAAAGGTTTCGCGGTCGAAACAGAAGGCTTTTTATCACAGGAAAGGAAATCAGCCCTCGACAACTTCACCGGCAGAAAAAGATTTTTTTGAAAAAATCCTAAGCCCCGGGGTCACAATTTCATAACAAATCTGACTTTCGGCAATTCACTCAAAAATGGTGCCAAACGGTTGCAAATGCTCCCCTGAGAGGTTTGGCGGTCAAAACAGAAGGATTTAAATCACAGGAAAAGAAATCAGCCCTCGACAAATGAACCGGCAGAAAAAGATTTTTTTTTGAAAAAATCCTAAGCCCCGGGGTCATAATTTCATAAAAAATCTGACTTTCGGCAATTCACTCAAAAATGGTGCCAAACTTTTGCAAATGCTCCCCTGAAAGGTTTCGCGGTCGAAACAGAAGGCTTTTTATCACAGGAAAGGAAATCAGCCCTCAACAACTTCACCAGCAGAAAAAGATTTTTTTGAAAAAATCCTAAGCGCCGGGGTCACAATTTCATAAAAAATCTGACTTTCGGCAATTCACTCAAAAATGGTGCCAATCGGTTGGAAATGCTCCCCTGAGAGGTTTGGCGGTCAAAACAGAAGGATTTTAATCACAGGAAAAGCAATCAGCCCTCGACAACTGAACCGGCAGGAAAAGATTTTTTTGAAAAAATCCTAAACCCCGGGGTCTCAATTTCATAAAAAATCTGACTTTCTGCATTTCACTCAAAAATGGTGCCTAACTTTTGCAAATGCTCCCCTGAAAGGTTTGGCGATCGAAACAGAAGGATTTTAATCACAGGAAAAGAAATCAGCCCTCGACAACTTCACCAGCAGAAAAAGATTTTTTTGAAAAAATCCTAAGCCCCGGGGTCACAATTTCATAAAAAATCTGACTTTCGGCAATTCACTCAAAAATGGTGCCAAACTTTTGCAAATGCTCCCCTGAAAGGTTTGGCGATCGAAACAGAAGGCATTTAATCACAGGAAAAGAAATCAGCCCCCGACAACTTCACCGGCAGAAAAAGATTTTTTTTGAAAAAATCCTAAGCCCCGGGGTCACAATTTCATAAAAAATCTGACTTTCGGCAATTCACTCAAAAATGGTGCCAAACGGTGGCAAATGCTCCCCTGAAAGGTTTCGCGGTCGAAACAGAAGGCTTTTTATCACAGGAAAGGAAATCAGCCCTTGACAACTGAACCGGCAGAAAAAGATTTTTTTGAAAAAATCCTAAGCCCCGGGGTCACAATTTCATAAAAAATCTGACTTTCGGCAATTCACTCAAAAATGGTGCCAAACGGTTGCAAATGCTCCCCTGAGAGGTTTGGCGGTCAAAACAGAAGGATTTTAATCACAGGAAAAGCAATCAGCCCTCGACAACTGAACCGGCAGAAAAAGATTTTTTTGAAAAAATCCTAAGCCCCGGGGTCTCAATTTCATAAAAAATCTGACTTTCTGCATTTCACTCAAAAATGGTGCCAAACTTTTGCAAATGCTCCCCTGAAAGGTTTGGCGGTCGAAACAGAAGGCTTTTTATCACAGGAAAAGAAATCAGCCCTCGACAACTTCACCGACAGAAAAAGATTTTTTTGAAAAAATCCTAAGCCCCGGGGTCACAATTTCATAACAAATCTGACTTTTGGCAATTCACTCAAAAATGGTGCCAAACGGTTGCAAATGCTCCCCTGAGAGGTTTGGCGGTCAAAACAGAAGGATTTTAATCACAGGAAAAGAAATCAGCCCTCGACAACTTAACCGGCACAGAAAGATTTTTTTGAAAAAATCCTAATCCCAGGGGTCACAATTTCATAAAAAATCTGACTTTCGACAATTCACTCAAAAATGGTGCCAAACGGTGGCAAATGCTCCCCTGAGAGGTTTGGCGGTCAAAACAGAAGGATTTAAATCACAGGAAAAGAAATCAGCCCTCGACAACTGAACCGGCAGAAAAAGATTTTTTTTGAAAAAATCCTAAGCCCCGGGGGGTCATAATTTCATAAAAAATCTGACTTTCGGCAATTCTCTCAAAAATGGTGCCTAACTTTTGCAAATGCTCCCCTGAAAGGTTTCGCGGTCGAAACAGAAGGTTTTTTATTACAGGAAAAGAAATCAGCCCTCGACAACTAAACCGGTAGAAAATTTTTTTTTTGAAAAAATCCTAAGCCCCAGGGTCACAATTTCATAAAAAATCTGACTTTCGGCAATTCACTCAAAAATGGTGCCAAACGGTTGCAAATGCTCCCTTGAGAGGTTTGGCGATCGAAACAGAAGGATTTTAATCACAGGAAAAGAAATCAGCCCTCGACAACTTCACCGGCAGAAAAAAATTTTTTGAAAAAATCCTAAGCCCCGGGGTCACAATTTCATAAAAAATCTGACTTTCGGCAATTCACTCAAAAATGGTGCCAAACTTTTGCAAATGCTCCCCTGAAAGGTTTCGCGGTCGAAACAGAAGGCTTTTTATCACAGGAAAGGAAATCAGCCCTCGACAACTTCACCGGCAGAAAAAGATTTTTTTGAAAAAATCCTAAGCCCCGGGGTCACAATTTCATAAAAAATCTGACTTTCGGCAATTCACTCAAAAATGGTGCCAAACGGTTGCAAATGCTCCCCTGAGAGGTTTGGCGGTCAAAACAGAAGGATTTAAATCACAGGAAAAGAAATCAGCCCTCGACAACTGAACCGGCAGAAAAAGATTTTTTTTGAAAAAATCCTAAGCCCCGGGGGGTCATAATTTCATAAAAAATCTGACTTTCGGCAATTCTCTCAAAAATGGTGCCTAACTTTTGCAAATGCTCCCCTGAAAGGTTTCGCGGTCGAAACAGAAGGTTTTTTATTACAGGAAAAGAAATCAGCCCTCGACAACTAAACCGGTAGAAAATTTTTTTTTTGAAAAAATCCTAAGCCCCAGGGTCACAATTTCATAAAAAATCTGACTTTCGGCAATTCACTCAAAAATGGTGCCAAACGGTTGCAAATGCTCCCTTGAGAGGTTTGGCGATCGAAACAGAAGGATTTTAATCACAGGAAAAGAAATCAGCCCTCGACAACTTCACCGGCAGAAAAAATTTTTTTGAAAAAATCCTAAGCCCCGGGGTCACAATTTCATAAAAAATCTGACTTTCGGCAATTCACTCAAAAATGGTGCCAAACTTTTGCAAATGCTCCCCTGAAAGGTTTCGCGGTCGAAACAGAAGGCTTTTTATCACAGGAAAGGAAATCAGCCCTCGACAACTTCACCGGCAGAAAAAGATTTTTTTGAAAAAATCCTAAGCCCCGGGGTCACAATTTCATAACAAATCTGACTTTCGGCAATTCACTCAAAAATGGTGCCAAACGGTTGCAAATGCTCCCCTGAGAGGTTTGGCGGTCAAAACAGAAGGATTTAAATCACAGGAAAAGAAATCAGCCCTCGACAAATGAACCGGCAGAAAAAGATTTTTTTTGAAAAAATCCTAAGCCCCGGGGTCATAATTTCATAAAAAATCTGACTTTCGGCAATTCACTCAAAAATGGTGCCAAACTTTTGCAAATGCTCCCCTGAAAGGTTTCGCGGTCGAAACAGAAGGCTTTTTATCACAGGAAAGGAAATCAGCCCTCAACAACTTCACCAGCAGAAAAAGATTTTTTTGAAAAAATCCTAAGCGCCGGGGTCACAATTTCATAAAAAATCTGACTTTCGGCAATTCACTCAAAAATGGTGCCAATCGGTTGGAAATGCTCCCCTGAGAGGTTTGGCGGTCAAAACAGAAGGATTTTAATCACAGGAAAAGCAATCAGCCCTCGACAACTGAACCGGCAGGAAAAGATTTTTTTGAAAAAATCCTAAACCCCGGGGTCTCAATTTCATAAAAAATCTGACTTTCTGCATTTCACTCAAAAATGGTGCCTAACTTTTGCAAATGCTCCCCTGAAAGGTTTGGCGATCGAAACAGAAGGATTTTAATCACAGGAAAAGAAATCAGCCCTCGACAACTTCACCAGCAGAAAAAGATTTTTTTGAAAAAATCCTAAGCCCCGGGGTCACAATTTCATAAAAAATCTGACTTTCGGCAATTCACTCAAAAATGGTGCCAAACTTTTGCAAATGCTCCCCTGAAAGGTTTGGCGATCGAAACAGAAGGCATTTAATCACAGGAAAAGAAATCAGCCCCCGACAACTTCACCGGCAGAAAAAGATTTTTTTTGAAAAAATCCTAAGCCCCGGGGTCACAATTTCATAAAAAATCTGACTTTCGGCAATTCACTCAAAAATGGTGTCAAACGGTTGCAAATGCTCCCCTGAAAGGTGTGGCGATCGAAACAGAAGGATTTTAATCACAGGAAAAGAAATCAGCCCTCAACAACTTCACCAGCAGAAAAAGATTTTTTTGAAAAAATCCTAAGCCCCGGGGTCACAATTTCATAAAAAATCTGACTTTCGGCAATTCACTCAAAAATGGTGCCAAACTTTTGCAAATGCTCCCCTGAAAGGTTTCGCGGTCGAAACAGAAGGCTTTTTATCACAGGAAAGGAAATCAGCCCTCGACAACTTCACCGGCAGAAAAAGATTTTTTTGAAAAATTCCTAATCCCCGGGGTCACAATTTCATAAAAAATCTGACTTTCGGCAATTCACTCAAAAATGGTGCCAAACGGTTGCAAATGCTCCCCTGAGAGGTTTGGCGGTCGAAACAGAAGGATTTTAATCACAGGAAAAGAAATCAGCCCTCGACAACTAAACCGGCAGAAAAAGATTTTTTTGAAAAAATCCTAAGCCCCGGGGTCACAATTTCATAAAAAATCTGACTTTCGGCAATTCACTCAAAAATGGTGCCAAACTTTTGCAAATGCTCCCCTGAAAGGTTTCGCGGTCGAAACAGAAGGCTTTTTATCACAGGAAAGGAAATCAGCCCTCGACAACTTCACCGGCAGAAAAAGATTTTTTGGAAAAAATCCTAAGCCCCGGGGTCACAATTTCATAAAAAATCTGACTTTCGGCAATTCACTCAAAAATGGTGCCAAACCTTTGCAAATGCTCCCCTGAGAGGTTTGGCGGTCAAAACAGAAGGATTTTAATCACAGGAAAAGCAATCAGCCCTCGACAACTGAACTGGCAGGAAAAGATTTTTTTGAAAAAATCCTAAGCCCCGGGGTCACAATTTCATAAAAAATCTGACTTTCGGCAATTCACTCAAAAATGGTGCCAAACAGTTGCAAATGCTCCCCTGAGAGGTTTGGCGGTCAAAACAGAAGGATTTTATTCACAGGAAAAGCAATCAGCCCTCGACAACTGAACCGGCAGGAAAAGATTTTTGTGAAAAAATCCTAAACCCCGGGGTCTCAATTTCATAAAAAATCTGACTTTCGGCAATTCACTCAAAAATGGTGCCAAATGGTTGCAAATGCTCCCCTGAAAGGTGTGGCGATCGAAACAGAAGGCATTTAATCACAGGAAAAGAAATCAGCCCCCGACAACTTCACCGGCAGAAAAAAAATTTTTTGAAAAAATCCTAAGCCCCGGGGTCACAATTTCATAAAAAATCTGACTTTCGGCAATTCACTCAAAAATGGTGCCAAACTTTTGCAAATGCTCCCCTGAAAGCTTTGGCGATCGAAACAGAAGGCATTTAATCACGGGAAAAGAAATCAGCCCCCGACAACTTCACCGGCAGAAAAAGATTTTTTTGAAAAAATCCTAAGCCCCGGGGTCACAATTTCATAAAAAATCTGACTTTCGGCAATTCACTCAAAAATGGTGTCAAACGGTTGCAAATGCTCCCCTGAAAGGTTTGGCGATCGAAACAGAAGGATTTTAATCACAGGAAAAGAAATCAGCCCTCGACAACTTCACCAGCAGAAAAAGATTTTTTTGAAAAAATCCTAAGCCCCGGGGTCACAATTTCATAAAAAATCTGACTTTCGGCAATTCACTCAAAAATGGTGCCAAACTTTTGCAAATGCTCCCCTGAAAGGTTTGGCGATCGAAACAGAAGGCATTTAATCACAGGAAAAGAAATCAGCCCCCGACAACTTCACCGGCAGAAAAAGATTTTTTTTGAAAAAATCCTAAGCCCCGGGGTCACAATTTCATAAAAAATCTGACTTTCGGCAATTCACTCAAAAATGGTGCCAAACGGTTGCAAATGCTCCCCTGAGAGGTTTGGCGGTCGAAACAGAAGGATTTTAATCACAGGAAAAGAAAACAGCCCTCGACAACTAAACCGGCAGAAAAAGATTTTTTTGAAAAAATCCTAAGCCCCAGGGTCACAATTTCATAAAAAATCTGACTATCGGCAATTCACTCAAAAATGGTGCCAAACGGTTGCAAATGCTCCCCTGAGAGGTTTGGCGGTCGAAACAGAAGGATTTTAATCACAGGAAAAGAAATCAGCCCTCGACAACTTCACCACCATAAAAATATTTTTTTGAAAAAATCCTAAGCCCCGGGGTCACAATTTCATAAAAAATCTGACTTTCGGCAATTCACTCAAAAATGGTGCCAAACTTTTGCAAATGCTCCCCATAAAGGTTTGGCGGTCGAAACAGAAGGCTTTTTATCACAGGAAAAGAAATCTGCCCTCGACAACTTCACCAGCAGGAAAAGATTTTTTTGAAAAAATCCTAAGCCCCGGGGTCACAATTTCATAAAAAATCTGACTTTCGGCAATTCACTCAAAAATGGTGTCAAACGGTTGCAAATGCTCCCCTGAAAGGTTTGGCGATCGAAACAGAAGGCATTTAATCACGGGAAAAGAAATCAGCCCCCGACAACTGAACCGGCAGAAAAAGATTTTTTTGAAAAAATCCTAAGCCCCAGGGTCACAATTTCATAAAAAATCTGACTATCGGCAATTCACTCAAAAATGGTGCCAAACGGTTGCAAATGCTCCCCTGAGAGGTTTGGCGGTCGAAACAGAAGGCATTTAATCACGGGAAAAGAAATCAGCCCCCGACAACTGAACCGGCAGAAAAAGATTTTTTTGAAAAAATCCTAAGCCCCGGGGTCACAATTTCATAAAAAATCTGACTTTCGGCAATTCACTCAAAAATGGTGCCAAACTTTTGCAAATGCTCCCCTGAACGGTTTGGAGGTCGAAACAGAAGGCTTTTTATCACAGGAAAAGAAATCTGCCCTCGACAACTTCACCGGCAGAAAAAGATTTTTTTGAAAAAATACTAAGCCCCGGGGTCACAATTTCATAAAAAATCTGACTTTCGGCAATTCACTCAAAAATGGTGCCAAACTTTTGCAAATGCTCCCCTGAAAGGTTTGGCGGTCGAAACAGAAGGCTTTTTATAACAGGGAAAGAAATCAGCCCTCAACAACTTCACCGGCAGAAAAAGATTTTTTTGAAAAAATCCTAAGCCCCGGGGTCACAATTTCATAAAAAATCTGACTTTCGGCAATTCACTCAAAAATGGTGCCAAACGGTTGCAAATGCTCCCCTGAGAGGTTTGGCGGTCGAAACAGAAGGATTTTAATCACAGGAAAAGAAATCAGCCCTCGACAACTTAACCGGCACACAAAGATTTTTTTGAAAAAATCTTAAGCCCCGGGGTCACAATTTCATAAAAAATCTGACTTTCGGCAATTCACTCAAAAATGGTGTCAAACGGTTGCAAATGCTCCCCTGAAAGGTTTGGCGATCGAAACAGAAGGCATTTAATCACAGGAAAAGAAATCAGCCCTCGACAACTGAACCGGCAGAAAAAGATTTTTTTGAAAAAATCCTAAGCCCCAGGGTCACAATTTCATAAAAAATCTGACTATCGGCAATTCACTCAAAAATGGTGCCAAACGGTTGCAAATGCTCCCCTGAGAGGTTTGGCGGTCGAAATAGAAGGATTTTAATCACAGGAAAAGAAATCAGCCCTCGACAACTTCACCAGCATAAAAATATTTTTTTGAAAAAAATCCTAAGCCCCGGGGTCACAATTTCATAAAAAATCTGACTTTCGGCAATTCACTCAAAAATGGTGCCAAACGGTTGCAAATGCTCCCCATAAAGGTTTGGCGGTCGAAACAGAAGGCTTTTTATCACAGGAAAAGAAATCTGCCCTCGACAACTTCACCAGCAGAAAAAGATTTTTTTGAAAAAATCCTAAGCCCCGGGGTCACAATTTCATAAAAAATCTGACTTTCGGCAATTCACTCAAAAATGGTGCCAAACGGTTGCAAATGCTCCCCTGAAAGGTTGCGCAGTCGAAACAAAAGGATTTTAATCACAGGAAAAGAAATCAGCCCTCGACAACTTAACCGGCAGAAAAGTATTTTTTTGAAAAAATCCTAAGCCCCGGGGTCACAATTTCATAAAAAATCTGACTTTCGGCAATTCACTCAAAAATGGTGCCAAACTTTTGCAAATGCTCCCCTGAACGGTTTGGAGGTCGAAACAGAAGGCTTTTTATCACAGGAAAAGAAATCAGCCCTCGACAACTTCACCGGCAGAAAAAGATTTTTTTGAAAAAATACTAAGCCCCGGGGTCACAATTTCATAAAAAATCTGACTTTCGGCAATTCACTCAAAAATGGTGCCAAACTTTTGCAAATGCTCCCCTGAAAGGTTTGGCGGTTGAAACAGAAGGCTTTTTATAACAGGGAAAGAAATCAGCCCTCAACAACTTCACCGGCAGAAAAAGATTTTTTTGAAAAAATCCTAAGCCCCGGGGTCACAATTTCATAAAAAATCTGACTTTCGGCAATTCACTCAAAAATGGTGCCAAACGGTTGCAAATGCTCCCCTGAGAGGTTTGGCGGTCGAAACAGAAGGATTTTAATCACAGGAAAAGAAATCAGCCCTCGACAACTTAACCGGCACAAAAAGATTTATTTGAAAAAATCTTAAGCCCCGGGGTCACAATTTCATAAAAAATCTGACTTTCGGCAATTCACTCAAAAATGGTGCCAAACGGTTGCAAATGCTCCCCTGAACGGTTTGGAGGTCGAAACAGAAGGCTTTTTATCACAGGAAAAGAAATCTGCCCTCGACAACTTCACCGGCAGAAAAAGATTTTTTTGAAAAAATCCTAAGCCCCGGGGTCACAATTTCATAAAAAATCTGACTTTCGGCAATTCACTCAAAAATGGTGCCAAACGGTTGCAAATGCTCCCCTGAGAGGTTTGGCGGTCGAAACAGAAGGATTTTAATCACAGGAAAAGAAATCTGCCCTCGACAACTTCACCAGCAGAAAAAGATTTTTTTGAAAAAATCCTAAGCCCCGGGGTCACAATTTCATAAAAAATCTGACTTTCAGCAATTCACTCAAAAATGGTGTCAAACGGTTGCAAATGCTCCCCTGAAAGGTTTGGCGATCGAAACAGAAGGCATTTAATCACAGGAAAAGAAATCAGCCCTCGACAACTGAACCGGCAGAAAAAGATTTTTTTGAAAAAATCTTAAGCCCCGGGGTCACAATTTCATAAAAAATCTGACTTTCGGCAATTCACTCAAAAATGGTGCCAAACGGTTGCAAATGCTCCCCTGAACGGTTTGGAAGTCGAAACAGAAGGCTTTTTATCACAGGAAAAGAAATCTGCCCTCGACAACTTCACCGGCAGAAAAAGATTTTTTTGAAAAAATCCTAAGCCCCGGGGTCACAATTTCATAAAAAATCTGACTATCGGCAATTCACTCAAAAATGGTGCCAAACGGTTGCAAATGCTCCCCTGAGAGGTTTGGCGGTCGAAACAGAAGGATTTTAATCACAGGAAAAGAAATCAGCCCTCGACAACTTCACCAGCATAAAAATATTTTTTTGAAAAAATCCTAAGCCCCGGGGTCACAATTTCATAAAAAATCTGACTTTCGGCAATTCACTCAAAAATGGTGCCAAACTTTTGCAAATGCTCCCCATAAAGGTTTGGCGGTCGAAACAGAAGGCTTTTTATCACAGGAAAAGAAATCTGCCCTCGACAACTTCACCAGCAGGAAAAGATTTTTTTGAAAAAATCCTAAGCCCCGGGGTCACAATTTCATAAAAAATCTGACTTTCTGCAATTCACTCAAAAATGGTGTCAAACGGTTGCAAATGCTCCCCTGAAAGGTTTGGCGATCGAAACAGAAGGCATTTAATCACAGGAAAAGAAATCAGCCCTCGACAACTGAACCGGCAGAAAAAGATTTTTTTGAAAAAATCCCAAGCTCCGGGGTCACAATTTCATAAAAAATCTGACTATCGGCAATTCACTCAAAAATGGTGCCAAACGGTTGCAAATGCTCCCCTGAGAGGTTTGGCGGTCGAAACAGAAGGATTTTAATCACAGGAAAAGAAATCAGCCCTCGACAACTTCACCAGCATAAAAATATTTTTTTGAAAAAATCCTAAGCCCCGGGTTCACAATTTCATAAAAAATCTGACTTTCGGCAATTCACTCAAAAATGGTGCCAAACTTTTGCAAATGCTCCCCATAAAGGTTTCGCGTTCGAAACAGAAGGCTTTTTATCACAGGAAAAGAAATCTGCCCTCGACAACTTCACCAGCAGAAAAAGATTTTTTTGAAAAAATCCTAAGCCCCGGGGTCACAATTTCATAAAAAATCTGACTTTCGGCAATTCACTCAAAAATGGTGTCAAACGGTTGCAAATGCTCCCCTGAAAGGTTTGGCGATCGAAACAGAAGGCATTTAATCACAGGAAAAGAAATCAGCCCTCGACAACTGAACCGGCAGAAAAAGATTTTTTTGAAAAAATCCTAAGCCCCGGGGTCACAATTTCATAAAAAATCTGACTTTCGGCAATTCACTCAAAAATGGTGCCAAACGGTTGCAAATGCTCCCCTGAAAGGTTGCGCAGTCGAAACAAAAGGATTTTAATCACAGGAAAAGAAATCAGCCCTCGACAACTTAACCGGCAGAAAAGTATTTTTTTGAAAAAATCCTAAGCCCCGGGGTCACAATTTCATAAAAAATCTGACTTTCGGCAATTTACTCAAAAATGGTGCCAAACTTTTGCAAATGCTCCCCTGAACGGTTTGGAGGTCGAAACAGAAGGCTTTTTATCACAGGAAAAGAAATCTGCCCTCGACAACTTCACCGGCAGAAAAAGATTTTTTTGAAAAAATACTAAGCCCCGGGGTCACAATTTCATAAAAAATCTGACTTTCGGCAATTCACTCAAAAATGGTGCCAAACGGTTGCAAATGCTCCCCTGAGAGGTTTGGCGGTCGAAACAGAAGGATTTTAATCACAGGAAAAGAAATCAGCCCTCGACAACTTAACCGGCACAAAAGGATTTTTTTGAAAAAATCTTAAGCCCCGGGGTCACAATTTCATAAAAAATCTGACTTTCGGCAATTCACTCAAAAATGGTGCCAAACGGTTGCAAATGCTCCCCCGAAAGGTTTCGCGGTCGAAACAGAAGGATTTTAATCACAGGAAAAGAAATCAGCCCTCGACAACTGAACCGGCAGAAAAAGATTTTTTTGGGTCACAATTTCATAAAAAATCTGACTTTCGGCAATTCACTCAAAAATGGTGCCCAACTTTTGCAAATGCTCCCCTGAACGGTTTGGAGGTCGAAACAGAAGGCTTTTTATCACAGGAAAAGAAATCAGCCCTCGACAACTTCACCGGCAGAAAAAGATTTTTTTGAAAAAATACTAAGCCCCGGGGTCACAATTTCATAAAAAATCTGACTTTCGGCAATTCACTCAAAAATGTTGCCAAACGGTTGCAAATGCTCCCCTGAAAGGTTTGGCGATCAAAACAGAAGGCATTTAATCACAGGAAAAGAAATCAGCCCTCGACAACTGAACCGGCAGAAAAAGATTTTTTTGAAAAAATCCTAAGCCCCGGGGTCACAATTTCATAAAAAATCTGACTTTCGGCAATTCACTCAAAAATGGTGCCAAACGGTTGCAAATACTCCCCTGAGAGGTTTGGCGGTCAAAACAGAAGGATTTTAATCACAGGAAAAGAAATCAGCCCTCGACAACTTAACCGGCACAAAAAGATTTTTTTGAAAAAATCTTAAGCCCCGGGGTCACAATTGCATAAAAAATCTGACTTTTGGCAATTCACTCAAAAATGGTGCTAAACGGTTGCAAATGCTCCCCTGAGACGTTTGGCGGTCGAAACAGAAGGCTTTTTATCACAGGAAAAGAAATCAGCCTTCGACAACTTCACCGGCAGAAAAAGATTTTTTTGAAAAAATCCTAAACCCCGGGGTCACAATTTCATAAAAAATCTGACTTTCGGCAATTCACTCAAAAATGGTGCCAAACGGTTGCAAATGCTCCCCTGAAAGGTTGCACAGTCGAAACAAAAGGATTTTAATCACAGGAAAAGAAATCAGCCCTCGACAACTTAACCGGCAGAAAAGTATTTTTTTGAAAAAATCCTAAGCCCCGGGGTCACAATTTCATAAAAAATCTGACTTTCGGCAATTTACTCAAAAATGGTGCCAAACTTTTGCAAATGCTCCCCTGAACGGTTTGGAGGTCGAAACAGAAGGCTTTTTATCACAGGAAAAGAAATCTGCCCTCGACAACTTCACCGGCAGAAAAAGATTTTTTTGAAAAAATACTAAGCCCCGGGGTCACAATTTCATAAAAAATCTGACTTTCGGCAATTCACTCAAAAATGGTGCCAAACGGTTGCAAATGCTCCCCTGAGAGGTTTGGCGGTCGAAACAGAAGGATTTTAATCACAGGAAAAGAAATCAGCCCTCGACAACTTAACCGGCACAAAAGGATTTTTTTGAAAAAATCTTAAGCCCCGGGGTCACAATTTCATAAAAAATCTGACTTTCGGCAATTCACTCAAAAATGGTGCAAAACGGTTGCAAATGCTCCCCCGAAAGGTTTCGCGGTCGAAACAGAAGGATTTTAATCACAGGAAAAGAAATCAGCCCTCGACAACTGAACCGGCAGAAAAAGATTTTTTTGGGTCACAATTTCATAAAAAATCTGACTTTCGGCAATTCACTCAAAAATGGTGCCCAACTTTTGCAAATGCTCCCCTGAACGGTTTGGAGGTTGAAACAGAAGGCTTTTTATCACAGGAAAAGGAATCAGCCCTCGACAACTTCACCGGCAGAAAAAGATTTTTTTGAAAAAATACTAAGCCCCGGGGTCACAATTTCATAAAAAATCTGACTTTCGGCAATTCACTCAAAAATGTTGCCAAACGGTTGCAAATGCTCCCCTGAAAGGTTTGGCGATCAAAACAGAAGGCATTTAATCACAGGAAAAGAAATCAGCCCTCGACAACTGAACCGGCAGAAAAAGATTTTTTTGAAAAAATCCTAAGCCCCGGGGTCACAATTTCATAACAAATCTGACTTTCGGCAATTCACTCAAAAATGGTGCCAAACGGTTGCAAATACTCCCGAGAGGTTTGGCGGTCAAAACAGAAGGATTTTAATCACAGGAAAAGAAATCAGCCCTCGACAACTTAACCGGCACAAAAAGATTTTTTTGAAAAAATCTTAAGCCCCGGGGTCACAATTGCATAAAAAATCTGACTTTTGGCAATTCACTCAAAATGGTGCTAAACGGTTGCAAATGCTCCCCTGAGACGTTTGGCGGTCGAAACAGAAGGCTTTTTATCACAGGAAAAGAAATCAGCCTTCGACAACTTCACCGGCAGAAAAAGATTTTTTTGAAAAAATCCTAAGCCCCGGGGTCACAATTTCATAAAAAATCTGACTTTCGGCAATTCACTCAAAAATGGTGCCAACCTTTTGCAAATGCTCCCCTGAAAGGTTTCGAAGTCGAAACAGAAGGTTTTTTATTACAGGAAAAGAAATCAGCCCTCGACAACTGAACCGGTAGAAAAAAATTTTTTTGAAAAAATCCTAAGCCCCGGGGTCACAATTTCATAAAAAATCTGACTATCGGCAATTCACTCAAAAATGGTGCCAAACGGTTGCAAATGCTCCCCTGAAAGGTTTGGCGATCGAAACAGAAGGCATTTAATCACGGGAAAAGAAATCAGCCCCCGACAACTGAACCGGCAGAAAAAGATTTTTTTGAAAAAATCCTAAGCCCCAGGGTCACAATTTCATAAAAAATCTGACTATCGGCAATTCACTCAAAAATGGTGCCAAACGGTTGCAAATGCTCCCCTGAGAGGTTTGGCGGTCGAAACAGAAGGCATTTAATCACGGGAAAAGAAATCAGCCCCCGACAACTGAACCGGCAGAAAAAGATTTTTTTGAAAAAATCCTAAGCCCCGGGGTCACAATTTCATAAAAAATCTGACTTTCGGCAATTCACTCAAAAATGGTGCCAAACTTTTGCAAATGCTCCCCTGATCGGTTTGGAGGTCGAAACAGAAGGCTTTTTATCACAGGAAAAGAAATCTGCCCTCGACAACTTCACCGGCAGAAAAAGATTTTTTTGAAAAAATACTAAGCCCCGGGGTCACAATTTCATAAAAAATCTGACTTTCGGCAATTCACTCAAAAATGGTGCCAAACTTTTGCAAATGCTCCCCTGAAAGGTTTGGCGGTCGAAACAGAAGGCTTTTTATCACAGGGAAAGAAATCAGCCCTCAACAACTTCACCGGCAGAAAAAGATTTTTTTGAAAAAATCCTAAGCCCCGGGGTCACAATTTCATAAAAAATCTGACTTTCGGCAATTCACTCAAAAATGGTGCCAAACGGTTGCAAATGCTCCCCTGAGAGGTTTGGCGGTCGAAACAGAAGGATTTTAATCACAGGAAAAGAAATCAGCCCTCGACAACTTAACCGGCACAAAAGGATTTTTTTGAAAAAATCTTAAGCCCCGGGGTCACAATTTCATAAAAAATCTGACTTTCGGCAATTCACTCAAAAATGGTGCCAAACGGTTGCAAATGCTCCCCTGAACGGTTTGGAGGTCGAAACAGAAGGCTTTTTATCACAGGAAAAGAAATCAGCCTTCGACAACTTCACCGGCAGAAAAAGATTTTTTTGAAAAAATCCTAAGCCCCGGGGTCACAATTTCATAAAAAATCTGACTTTCGGCAATTCACTCAAAAATGGTGCCAAACTTTTGCAAATGCTCCCCTGAAAGGTTTCGCAGTCGAAACAAAAGGCATTTAATCACAGGAAAAGAAATCAGCCCTCGACAACTGAACCGGCAGAAAAAGATTTTTTTGAAAAAATCCTAAGCCCCGGGGTCACAATTTCATAAAAAATCTGACTTTCGGCAATTCACTCAAAAATGGTGCCAAACGGTTGCAAATGCTCCCCTGAACGGTTTGGAGGTCGAAACAGAAGGCTTTTTATCACAGGAAAAGAAATCTGCCCTCAACAACTTCACCGGCAGAAAAAGATTTTTTTGAAAAAATCCTAAGCCCCGGGG
This sequence comes from Podarcis muralis, assembly GCF_964188315.1. Taxonomy (NCBI): domain Eukaryota; kingdom Metazoa; phylum Chordata; class Lepidosauria; order Squamata; family Lacertidae; genus Podarcis; species Podarcis muralis. The sequence continues at coordinate 79,804,144 of NC_135662.1, forward strand.
TCACAATTTCATAAAAAATCTGACTTTCGGCAATTCACTCAAAAATGGTGCCAAACTTTTGCAAATGCTCCCCTGAAAGGTTTCGCAGTCGAAACAAAAGGCATTTAATCACAGGAAAAGAAATCAGCCCCCGACAACTTCACCGGCAGAAAAAGATTTTTTTGAAAAAATCCTAAGCCCCGGGGTCACAATTTCATAAAAAATCTGACTTTCGGCAATTCACTCAAAAATGGTGTCAAACGGTTGCAAATGCTCCCCCGAAAGGTTTCGCGGTCGAAACAGAAGGATTTTAATCACAGGAAAAGAAATCAGCCCTCGACAACTGAACCGGCAGAAAAAGATTTTTTTGGGTCACAATTTCATAAAAAATCTGACTTTCGGCAATTCACTCAAAAATGGTGCCAAACTTTTGCAAATGCTCCCCTGAACGGTTTGGAGGTTGAAACAGAAGGCTTTTTATCACAGGAAAAGAAATCAGCCCTCGACAACTTCACCGGCAGAAAAAGATTTTTTTGAAAAAATACTAAGCCCCGGGGTCACAATTTCATAAAAAATCTGACTTTCGGCAATTCACTCAAAAATGTTGCCAAACGGTTGCAAATGCTCCCCTGAAAGGTTTGGCGATCAAAACAGAAGGCATTTAATCACAGGAAAAGAAATCAGCCCTCGACAACTGAACCGGCAGAAAAAGATTTTTTTGAAAAAATCCTAAGCCCCGGGGTCACAATTTCATAACAAATCTGACTTTCGGCAATTCACTCAAAAATGGTGCCAAACGGTTGCAAATACTCCCCTGAGAGGTTTGGCGGTCAAAACAGAAGGATTTTAATCACAGGAAAAGAAATCAGCCCTCGACAACTTAACCGGCACAAAAAGATTTTTTTGAAAAAATCTTAAGCCCCGGGGTCACAATTGCATAAAAAATCTGACTTTTGGCAATTCACTCAAAAATGGTGCCAAACGGTTGCAAATGCTCCCCTGAGACGTTTGGCGGTCGAAACAGAAGGCTTTTTATCACAGGAAAAGAAATCAGCCCCCGACAACTGAACCGGCAGAAAAAGATTTTTTTGAAAAAATCCTAAGCCCCGGGGTCACAATTTCATAAAAAATCTGACTTTCGGCAATTCACTCAAAAATGGTGCCAACCTTTTGCAAATGCTCCCCTGAAAGGTTTCGAAGTCGAAACAGAAGGTTTTTTATTACAGGAAAAGAAATCAGCCCTCGACAACTGAACCGGTAGAAAAAAAATTTTTTGAAAAAATCCTAAGCCCCGGGGTCACAATTTCATAAAAAATCTGACTTTCGGCAATTCACTCAAAAATGGTGCCAAACTTTTGCAAATGCTCCCCTGAAAGGTTTGGCGATCGAAACAGAAGGCATTTAATCACAGGAAAAGAAATCAGCCCCTGACAACTTCACCGGCAGAAAAAGATTTTTTTGACAAAATCCTAAGCCCCGGGGTCACAATTTCATAAAAAATCTGACTTTCGGCAATTCACTCAAAAATGGTGCCAAACTTTTGCAAATGCTCCCCTGAACGGTTTGGAGGTCGAAACAGAAGGCTTTTTATCACAGGAAAAGAAATCTGCCCTCGACAACTTCACCGGCAGAAAAAGATTTTTTTGAAAAAATACTAAGCCCCGGGGTCACAATTTCATAAAAAATCTGACTTTCGGCAATTCACTCAAAAATGGTGCCAAACTTTTGCAAATGCTCCCCTGAAAGGTTTCGCAGTCGAAACAAAAGGCATTTAATCACAGGAAAAGAAATCAGCCCCCGACAACTTCACGGGCAGAAAAAGATTTTTTTGAAAAAATCCTAAGCCCTGGGGTCACAATTTCATAAAAAATCTGACTTTCGGCAATTCACTCAAAAATGGTGCCAAACTTTTGCAAATGCTCCCCCGAAAGGTTTCGCGGTCGAAACAGAAGGATTTTAATCACAGGAAAAGAAATCAGCCCTCGACAACTGAACCGGCAGAAAAAGATTTTTTTGAAAAAATCCTAAGCCCCGGGGTCACAATTTCATAAAAAATCTGACTTTCGGCAATTCACTCAAAAATGGTGCCAAACGGTTGCAAATGCTCCCCTGAACGGTTTGGAGGTCGAAACAGAAGGCTTTTTATCACAGGAAAAGAAATCTGCCCTCGACAACTTCACCGGCAGAAAAAGATTTTTTTGAAAAAATCCTAAGCCCCGGGGTCACAATTTCATAAAAAATCTGACTTTCGGCAATTCACTCAAAAATGGTGCCAAACTTTTGCAAATGCTCCCCTGAAAGGTTTCGCAGTCGAAACAAAAGGCATTTAATCACAGGAAAAGAAATCAGCCCCCGACAACTTCACCGGCAGAAAAAGATTTTTTTGAAAAAATCCTAAGCCCTGGGGTCACAATTTCATAAAAAATCTGACTTTCGGCAATTCACTCAAAAATGGTGCCAAACTTTTGCAAATGCTCCCCCGAAAGGTTTCGCGGTCGAAACAGAAGGATTTTAATCACAGGAAAAGAAATCAGCCCTCGACAACTGAACCGGCAGAAAAAGATTTTTTTGAAAAAATCCTAAGCCCCGGGGTCACAATTTCATAAAAAATCTGACTTTCGGCAATTCACTCAAAAATGGTGTCAAACGGTTGCAAATGCTCCCCTGAAAGGTTTGGCGATCGAAACAGAAGGCATTTAATCACAGGAAAAGAAATCAGCCCTCAACAACTGAACCGGCAGAAAAAGATTTTTTTGAAAAAATCCTAAGCCCCGGGGTCACAATTTCATAAAAAATCTGACTTTCGGCAATTCACTCAAAAATGTTGCCAAACGGTTGCAAATGCTCCCCTGAAAGGTTTGGCGATCAAAACAGAAGGCATTTAATCACAGGAAAAGAAATCAGCCCTCGACAACTGAACCGGCACAGAAAGATTTTTTTGAAAAAATCCTAATCCCAGGGGTCACAATTTCATAAAAAATCTGACTTTCGACAATTCACTCAAAAATGGTGCCAAACGGTGGCAAATGCTCCCCTGAGAGGTTTGGCGGTCAAAACAGAAGGATTTAAATCACAGGAAAAGAAATCAGCCCTCGACAACTGAACCGGCAGAAAAAGATTTTTTTTGAAAAAATCCTAAGCCCCGGGGGGTCATAATTTCATAAAAAATCTGACTTTCGGCAATTCTCTCAAAAATGGTGCCTAACTTTTGCACATGCTCCCCTGAAATGTTTCGCGGTCGAAACAGAAGGTTTTTTATTACAGGAAAAGAAATCAGCCCTCGACAACTAAACCGGTAGAAAATTTTTTTTTTGAAAAAATCCTAAGCCCCAGGGTCACAATTTCATAAAAAATCTGACTTTCGGCAATTCACTCAAAAATGGTGCCAAACGGTTGCAAATGCTCCCTTGAGAGGTTTGGCGATCGAAACAGAAGGATTTTAATCACAGGAAAAGAAATCAGCCCTCGACAACTTCACCGGCAGAAAAAAATTTTTTGAAAAAATCCTAAGCCCCGGGGTCACAATTTCATAAAAAATCTGACTTTCGGCAATTCACTCAAAAATGGTGCCAAACTTTTGCAAATGCTCCCCTGAAAGGTTTCGCGGTCGAAACAGAAGGCTTTTTATCACAGGAAAGGAAATCAGCCCTCGACAACTTCACCGGCAGAAAAAGATTTTTTTGAAAAAATCCTAAGCCCCGGGGTCACAATTTCATAAAAAATCTGACTTTCGGCAATTCACTCAAAAATGGTGCCAAACGGTTGCAAATGCTCCCCTGAGAGGTTTGGCGGTCAAAACAGAAGGATTTAAATCACAGGAAAAGAAATCAGCCCTCGACAAATGAACCGGCAGAAAAAGATTTTTTTTGAAAAAATCCTAAGCCCCGGGGTCATAATTTCATAAAAAATCTGACTTTCGGCAATTCACTCAAAAATGGTGCCAAACTTTTGCAAATGCTCCCCTGAAAGGTTTCGCGGTCGAAACAGAAGGCATTTAATCACAGGAAAAGAAATCAGCCCCCGACAACTTCACCGGCAGAAAAAGATTTTTTTTGAAAAAATCCTAAGCCCCGGGGTCACAATTTCATAAAAAATCTGACTTTCGGCAATTCACTCAAAAATGGTGCCAAACGGTTGCAAATGCTCCCCTGAGAGGTTTGGCGGTCGAAACAGAAGGATTTTAATCACAGGAAAAGAAAACAGCCCTCGACAACTAAACCGGCAGAAAAAGATTTTTTTGAAAAAATACTAAGCCCCGGGGTCACAATTTCATAAAAAATCTGACTTTCGGCAATTCACTCAAAAATGGTGCCAAACTTTTGCAAATGCTCCCCTGAAAGGTTTGGCGATCGAAACAGAAGGATTTTAATCACAGGAAAAGAAATCAGCCCTCGACAACTTCACAAGCAGAAAAAGATTTTTTTGAAAAAATCCTAAGCCCCGGAGTCACAATTTCATAAAAAATCTGACTTTCGGCAATTCACTCAAAAATGGTGCCAAACTTTTGCAAATGCTCCCCTGAAAGGTTTCGCGGTCGAAACAGAAGGCTTTTTATCACAGGAAAAGAAATCAGCCCTCGACAACTTCACCGGCAGAAAAAGATTTTTTTGAAAAAATCCTAAGCCCCGGGGTCACAATTTCATAAAAAATCTGACTTTCGGCAATTCACTCAAAAATGGTGCCAAACGGTTGCAAATGCTCCCCTGAGAGGTTTGGCGGTCGAAACAGAAGGCTTTTTATCACAGGAAAAGAAATCAGCCTTCGACAACTTCACCGGCAGAAAAAGATTTTTTTGAAAAAAACCCTAAGCCCCGGGGTCACAATTTCATAAAAAATCTGACTTTCGGCAATTCACTCAAAAATGGTGCCAAACGGTTGCAAATGCTCCCCTGAAAGGTGTGGCGATCGAAACAGAAGGCATTTAATCACAGGAAAAGAAATCAGCCCCCGACAACTTCACCGGCAGAAAAAGATTTTTTTGAAAAAATCCTAAGCCCCGGGGTCACAATTTCATAAAAAATCTGACTTTCGGCAATTCACTCAAAAATGTTGCCAAACGGTTGCAAATGCTCCCCTGAGAGGTTTGGCGGTCGAAACAGAAGGCATTTAATCACGGGAAAAGAAATCAGCCCCCGACAACTGAACCGGCAGAAAAAGATTTTTTTGAAAAAATCCTAAGCCCCAGGGTCACAATTTCATAAAAAATCTGACTATCGGCAATTCACTCAAAAATGGTGCCAAACGGTTGCAAATGCTCCCCTGAGAGGTTTGGCGGTCGAAACAGAAGGATTTTAATCACAGGAAAAGAAATCAGCCCTCGACAACTTCACCAGCATAAAAATATTTTTTTGAAAAAATCCTAAGCCCCGGGGTCACAATTTCATAAAAAATCTGACTTTCGGCAATTCACTCAAAAATGGTGCCAAACTTTTGCAAATGCTCCCCATAAAGGTTTGGCGGTCGAAACAGAAGGCTTTTTATCACAGGAAAAGAAATCTGCCCTCGACAACTTCACCAGCAGGAAAAGATTTTTTTGAAAAAATCCTAAGCCCCGGGGTCACAATTTCATAAAAAATCTGACTTTCGGCAATTCACTCAAAAATGGTGTCAAACGGTTGCAAATGCTCCCCTGAAAGGTTTGGCGATCGAAACAGAAGGCATTTAATCACAGGAAAAGAAATCAGCCCTCGACAACTGAACCGGCAGAAAAAGATTTTTTTGAAAAAATCCTAAGCCCCAGGGTCACAATTTCATAAAAAATCTGACTATCGGCAATTCACTCAAAAATGGTGCCAAACGGTTGCAAATGCTCCCCTGAGAGGTTTGGCGGTCGAAACAGAAGGATTTTAATCACAGGAAAAGAAATCAGCCCTCGACAACTTCACCAGCATAAAAATATTTTTTTGAAAAAAATCCTAAGCCCCGGGGTCACAATTTCATAAAAAATCTGACTTTCGGCAATTCACTCAAAAATGGTGCCAAACGGTTGCAAATGCTCCCCATAAAGGTTTGGCGGTCGAAACAGAAGGCTTTTTATCACAGGAAAAGAAATCTGCCCTCGACAACTTCACCAGCAGAAAAAGATTTTTTTGAAAAAATCCTAAGCCCCGGGGTCACAATTTCATAAAAAATCTGACTTTCGGCAATTCACTCAAAAATGGTGCCAAACGGTTGCAAATGCTCCCCTGAAAGGTTGCGCAGTCGAAACAAAAGGATTTTAATCACAGGAAAAGAAATCAGCCCTCGACAACTTAACCGGCAGAAAAGTATTTTTTTGAAAAAATCCTAAGCCCCGGGGTCACAATTTCATAAAAAATCTGACTTTCGGCAATTCACTCAAAAATGGTGCCAAACTTTTGCAAATGCTCCCCTGAACGGTTTGGAGGTCGAAACAGAAGGCTTTTTATCACAGGAAAAGAAATCTGCCCTCGACAACTTCACCGGCAGAAAAAGATTTTTTGGAAAAAATACTAAGCCCCGGGGTCACAATTTCATAAAAAATCTGACTTTCGGCAATTCACTCAAAAATGGTGCCAAACTTTTGCAAATGCTCCCCTGAAAGGTTTGGCGGTCGAAACAGAAGGCTTTTTATAACAGGGAAAGAAATCAGCCCTCAACAACTTCACCGGCAGAAAAAGATTTTTTTGAAAAAATCCTAAGCCCCGGGGTCACAATTTCATAAAAAATCTGACTTTCGGCAATTCACTCAAAAATGGTGCCAAACGGTTGCAAATGCTCCCCTGAGAGGTTTGGCGGTCGAAACAGAAGGATTTTAATCACAGGAAAAGAAATCAGCCCTCGACAACTTAACCGGCACACAAAGATTTTTTTGAAAAAATCTTAAGCCCCGGGGTCACAATTTCATAAAAAATCTGACTTTCGGCAATTCACTCAAAAATGGTGTCAAACGGTTGCAAATGCTCCCCTGAAAGGTTTGGCGATCGAAACAGAAGGCATTTAATCACAGGAAAAGAAATCAGCCCTCGACAACTGAACCGGCAGAAAAAGATTTTTTTGAAAAAATCCTAAGCCCCAGGGTCACAATTTCATAAAAAATCTGACTATCGGCAATTCACTCAAAAATGGTGCCAAACGGTTGCAAATGCTCCCCTGAGAGGTTTGGCGGTCGAAACAGAAGGATTTTAATCACAGGAAAAGAAATCAGCCCTCGACAACTTCACCAGCATAAAAATATTTTTTTGAAAAAAATCCTAAGCCCCGGGGTCACAATTTCATAAAAAATCTGACTTTCGGCAATTCACTCAAAAATGGTGCCAAACGGTTGCAAATGCTCCCCATAAAGGTTTGGCGGTCGAAACAGAAGGCTTTTTATCACAGGAAAAGAAATCTGCCCTCGACAACTTCACCAGCAGAAAAAGATTTTTTTGAAAAAATCCTAAGCCCCGGGGTCACAATTTCATAAAAAATCTGACTTTCGGCAATTCACTCAAAAATGGTGCCAAACGGTTGCAAATGCTCCCCTGAAAGGTTGCGCAGTCGAAACAAAAGGATTTTAATCACAGGAAAAGAAATCAGCCCTCGACAACTTAACCGGCAGAAAAGTATTTTTTTGAAAAAATCCTAAGCCCCGGGGTCACAATTTCATAAAAAATCTGACTTTCGGCAATTCACTCAAAAATGGTGCCAAACTTTTGCAAATGCTCCCCTGAACGGTTTGGAGGTCGAAACAGAAGGCTTTTTATCACAGGAAAAGAAATCTGCCCTCGACAACTTCACCGGCAGAAAAAGATTTTTTTGAAAAAATACTAAGCCCCGGGGTCACAATTTCATAAAAAATCTGACTTTCGGCAATTCACTCAAAAATGGTGCCAAACTTTTGCAAATGCTCCCCTGAAAGGTTTGGCGGTTGAAACAGAAGGCTTTTTATAACAGGGAAAGAAATCAGCCCTCAACAACTTCAACGGCAGAAAAAGATTTTTTTGAAAAAATCCTAAGCCCCGGGGTCACAATTTCATAAGAAATCTGACTTTCGGCAATTCACTCAAAAATGGTGCCAAACGGTTGCAAATGCTCCCCTGAGAGGTTTGGCGGTCGAAACAGAAGGATTTTAATCACAGGAAAAGAAATCAGCCCTCGACAACTTAACCGGCACAAAAAGATTTATTTGAAAAAATCTTAAGCCCCGGGGTCACAATTTCATAAAAAATCTGACTTTCGGCAATTCACTCAAAAATGGTGCCAAACGGTTGCAAATGCTCCCCTGAACGGTTTGGAGGTCGAAACAGAAGGCTTTTTATCACAGGAAAAGAAATCTGCCCTCGACAACTTCACCGGCAGAAAAAGATTTTTTTGAAAAAATCCTAAGCCCCGGGGTCACAATTTCATAAAAAATCTGACTTTCGGCAATTCACTCAAAAATGGTGCCAAACGGTTGCAAATGCTCCCCTGAGAGGTTTGGCGGTCGAAACAGAAGGATTTTAATCACAGGAAAAGAAATCTGCCCTCGACAACTTCACCAGCAGAAAAAGATTTTTTTGAAAAAATCCTAAGCCCCGGGGTCACAATTTCATAAAAAATCTGACTTTCAGCAATTCACTCAAAAATGGTGTCAAACGGTTGCAAATGCTCCCCTGAAAGGTTTGGCGATCGAAACAGAAGGCATTTAATCACAGGAAAAGAAATCAGCCCTCGACAACTGAACCGGCAGAAAAAGATTTTTTTGAAAAAATCCTAAGCCCCGGGGTCACAATTTCATAAAAAATCTGACTTTCGGCAATTCACTCAAAAATGGTGTCAAACGGTTGCAAATGCTCCCCTGAAAGGTTTGGCGATCGAAACAGAAGGCATTTAATCACAGGAAAAGAAATCAGCCCTCGACAACTGAACCGGCAGAAAAAGATTTTTTTGAAAAAATCCTAAGCCCCGGGGTCACAATTTCATAAAAAATCTGACTATCGGCAATTCACTCAAAAATGGTGCCAAACGGTTGCAAATGCTCCCCTGAGAGGTTTGGCGGTCAAAACAGAAGGATTTTAATCACAGGAAAAGAAATCAGCCCTCGACAACTTAACCGGCATAAAAAGATTTTTTTGAAAAAATCCTAAGCCCCGGGGTCACAATTTCATAAAAAATCTGACTTTCGGCAATTCACTCAAAAATGGTGCCAAACGGTTGCAAATGCTCCCCTGAAAGGTTGCGCAGTCGAAACAAAAGGATTTTTATCACAGGAAAAGAAATCAGCCCTCGACAACTTAACCGGCAGAAAAGTATTTTTTTGAAAAAATCCTAAGCCCCGGGGTCACAATTTCATAAAAAATCTGACTTTCGGCAATTTACTCAAAAATGGTGCCAAACTTTTGCAAATGCTCCCCTGAACGGTTTGGAGGTCGAAACAGAAGGCTTTTTATCACAGGAAAAGAAATCTGCCCTCGACAACTTCACCGGCAGAAAAAGATTTTTTTGAAAAAATACTAAGCCCCGGGGTCACAATTTCATAAAAAATCTGACTTTCGGCAATTCACTCAAAAATGGTGCCAAACGGTTGCAAATGCTCCCCTGAGAGGTTTGGCGGTCGAAACAGAAGGATTTTAATCACAGGAAAAGAAATCAGCCCTCGACAACTTAACCGGCACAAAAGGATTTTTTTGAAAAAATCTTAAGCCCCGGGGTCACAATTTCATAAAAAATCTGACTTTCGGCAATTCACTCAAAAATGGTGCCAAACGGTTGCAAATGCTCCCCCGAAAGGTTTCGCGGTCGAAACAGAAGGATTTTAATCACAGGAAAAGAAATCAGCCCTCGACAACTGAACCGGCAGAAAAAGATTTTTTTGGGTCACAATTTCATAAAAAATCTGACTTTCGGCAATTCACTCAAAAATGGTGCCCAACTTTTGCAAATGCTCCCCTGAACGGTTTGGAGGTTGAAACAGAAGGCTTTTTATCACAGGAAAAGAAATCAGCCCTCGACAACTTCACCGGCAGAAAAAGATTTTTTTGAAAAAATACTAAGCCCCGGGGTCACAATTTCATAAAAAATCTGACTTTCGGCAATTCACTCAAAAATGTTGCCAAACGGTTGCAAATGCTCCCCTGAAAGGTTTGGCGATCAAAACAGAAGGCATTTAATCACAGGAAAAGAAATCAGCCCTCGACAACTGAACCGGCAGAAAAAGATTTTTTTGAAAAAATCCTAAGCCCCGGGGTCACAATTTCATAACAAATCTGACTTTAGGCAATTCACTCAAAAATGGTGCCAAACGGTTGCAAATACTCCCCTGAGAGGTTTGGCGGTCAAAACAGAAGGATTTTAATCACAGGAAAAGAAATCAGCCCTCGACAACTTAACCGGCACAAAAAGATTTTTTTGAAAAAATCTTAAGCCCCGGGGTCACAATTGCATAAAAAATCTGACTTTTGGCAATTCACTCAAAAATGGTGCTAAACGGTTGCAAATGCTCCCCTGAGACGTTTGGCGGTCAAAACAGAAGGCTTTTTATCACAGGAAAAGAAATCAGCCTTCGACAACTTCACCGGCAGAAAAAGATTTTTTTGAAAAAATCCTAAGCCCCGGGGTCACAATTTCATAAAAAATCTGACTTTCGGCAATTCACTCAAAAATGGTGCCAACCTTTTGCAAATGCTCCCCTGAAAGGTTTCGAAGTCGAAACAGAAGGTTTTTTATTACAGGAAAAGAAATCAGCCCTCGACAACTGAACCGGTAGAAAAAATTTTTTTTGAAAAAATCCTAAGCCCCGGGGTCACAATTTCATAAAAAATCTGACTATCGGCAATTCACTCAAAAATGGTGCCAAACGGTTGCAAATGCTCCCCTGAAAGGTTTGGCGATCGAAACAGAAGGCATTTAATCACGGGAAAAGAAATCAGCCCCCGACAACTGAACCGGCAGAAAAAGATTTTTTTGAAAAAATCCTAAGCCCCAGGGTCACAATTTCATAAAAAATCTGACTATCGGCAATTCACTCAAAAATGGTGCCAAACGGTTGCAAATGCTCCCCTGAGAGGTTTGGCGGTCGAAACAGAAGGCATTTAATCACGGGAAAAGAAATCAGCCCCCGACAACTGAACCGGCAGAAAAAGATTTTTTTGAAAAAATCCTAAGCCCCGGGGTCACAATTTCATAAAAAATCTGACTTTCGGCAATTCACTCAAAAATGGTGCCAAACTTTTGCAAATGCTCCCCTGATCGGTTTGGAGGTCGAAACAGAAGGCTTTTTATCACAGGAAAAGAAATCTGCCCTCGACAACTTCACCGGCAGAAAAAGATTTTTTTGAAAAAATACTAAGCCCCGGGGTCACAATTTCATAAAAAATCTGACTTTCGGCAATTCACTCAAAAATGGTGCCAAACGGTTGCAAATGCTCCCCTGAGAGGTTTGGCGGTCGAAACAGAAGGATTTTAATCACAGGAAAAGAAATCAGCCCTCGACAACTTAACCGGCACAAAAGGATTTTTTTGAAAAAATCTTAAGCCCCGGGGTCACAATTTCATAAAAAATCTGACTTTCGGCAATTCACTCAAAAATGGTGCCAAACGGTTGCAAATGCTCCCCCGAAAGGTTTCGCGGTCGAAACAGAAGGATTTTAATCACAGGAAAAGAAATCAGCCCTCGACAACTGAACCGGCAGAAAAAGATTTTTTTGGGTCACAATTTCATAAAAAATCTGACTTTCGGCAATTCACTCAAAAATGGTGCCCAACTTTTGCAAATGCTCCCCTGAACGGTTTGGAGGTTGAAACAGAAGGCTTTTTATCACAGGAAAAGAAATCAGCCCTCGACAACTTCACCGGCAGAAAAAGATTTTTTTGAAAAAATACTAAGCCCCGGGGTCACAATTTCATAAAAAATCTGACTTTCGGCAATTCACTCAAAAATGTTGCCAAACGGTTGCAAATGCTCCCCTGAAAAGTTTGGCGATCAAAACAGAAGGCATTTAATCACAGGAAAAGAAATCAGCCCTCGACAACTGAACCGGCAGAAAAAGATTTTTTTGAAAAAATCCTAAGCCCCGGGGTCACAATTTCATAACAAATCTGACTTTCGGCAATTCACTCAAAAATGGTGCCAAACGGTTGCAAATACTCCCCTGAGAGGTTTGGCGGTCAAAACAGAAGGATTTTAATCACAGGAAAAGAAATCAGCCCTCGACAACTTAACCGGCACAAAAAGATTTTTTTGAAAAAATCTTAAGCCCCGGGGTCACAATTGCATAAAAAATCTGACTTTCGGCAATTCACTCAAAAATGGTGCCAAACTTTTGCAAATGCTCCCCTGAAAGGTTTGGCGGTCGAAACAGAAGGCTTTTTATCACAGGGAAAGAAATCAGCCCTCAACAACTTCACCGGCAGAAAAAGATTTTTTTGAAAAAATCCTAAGCCCCGGGGTCACAATTTCATAAAAAATCTGACTTTCGGCAATTCACTCAAAAATGGTGCCAAACGGTTGCAAATGCTCCCCTGAGAGGTTTGGCGGTCGAAACAGAAGGATTTTAATCACAGGAAAAGAAATCAGCCCTCGACAACTTAACCGGCACAAAAGGATTTTTTTGAAAAAATCTTAAGCCCCGGGGTCACAATTTCATAAAAAATCTGACTTTCGGCAATTCACTCAAAAATGGTGCCAAACGGTTGCAAATGCTCCCCTAAACGGTTTGGAGGTCGAAACAGAAGGCTTTTTATCACAGGAAAAGAAATCTGCCCTCAACAACTTCACCGGCAGAAAAAGATTTTTTTGAAAAAATCCTAAGCCCCGGGGTCACAATTTCATAAAAAATCTGACTTTCGGCAATTCACTCAAAAATGGTGCCAAACTTTTGCAAATGCTCCCCTGAAAGGTTTCGCAGTCGAAACAAAAGGCATTTAATCACAGGAAAAGAAATCAGCCCCCGACAACTTCACCGGCAGAAAAAGATTTTTTTGAAAAAATCCTAAGCCCCGGGGTCACAATTTCATAAAAAATCTGACTTTCGGCAATTCACTCAAAAATGGTGTCAAACGGTTGCAAATGCTCCCCCGAAAGGTTTCGCGGTCGAAACAGAAGGATTTTAATCACAGGAAAAGAAATCAGCCCTCGACAACTGAACCGGCAGAAAAAGATTTTTTTGGGTCACAATTTCATAAAAAATCTGACTTTCGGCAATTCACTCAAAAATGGTGCCAAACTTTTGCAAATGCTCCCCTGAACGGTTTGGAGGTTGAAACAGAAGGCTTTTTATCACAGGAAAAGAAATCAGCCCTCGACAACTTCACCGGCAGAAAAAGATTTTTTTGAAAAAATACTAAGCCCCGGGGTCACAATTTCATAAAAAATCTGACTTTCGGCAATTCACTCAAAAATGTTGCCAAACGGTTGCAAATGCTCCCCTGAAAGGTTTGGCGATCAAAACAGAAGGCATTTAATCACAGGAAAAGAAATCAGCCCTCGACAACTGAACCGGCAGAAAAAGATTTTTTTGAAAAAATCCTAAGCCCCGGGGTCACAATTTCATAACAAATCTGACTTTCGGCAATTCACTCAAAAATGGTGCCAAACGGTTGCAAATACTCCCCTGAGAGGTTTGGCGGTCAAAACAGAAGGATTTTAATCACAGGAAAAGAAATCAGCCCTCGACAACTTAACCGGCACAAAAAGATTTTTTTGAAAAAATCTTAAGCCCCGGGGTCACAATTGCATAAAAAATCTGACTTTTGGCAATTCACTCAAAAATGGTGCCAAACGGTTGCAAATGCTCCCCTGAGACGTTTGGCGGTCGAAACAGAAGGCTTTTTATCACAGGAAAAGAAATCTGCCCTCGACAACTTCACCGGCAGAAAAAGATTTTTTTGAAAAAATACTAAGCCCCGGGGTCACAATTTCATAAAAAATCTGACTTTCGGCAATTCACTCAAAAATGGTGCCAAACTTTTGCAAATGCTCCCCTGAAAGGTTTCGCAGTCGAAACAAAAGGCATTTAATCACAGGAAAAGAAATCAGCCCCCGACAACTTCACCGGCAGAAAAAGATTTTTTTGAAAAAATCCTAAGCCCCGGGGTCACAATTTCATAAAAAATCTGACTTTCGGCAATTCACTCAAAAATGGTGCCAAACTTTTGCAAATGCTCCCCCGAAAGGTTTCGCGGTCGAAACAGAAGGATTTTAATCACAGGAAAAGAAATCAGCCCTCGACAACTGAACCGGCAGAAAAAGATTTTTTTGAAAAAATCCTAAGCCCCGGGGTCACAATTTCATAAAAAATCTGACTTTCGGCAATTCACTCAAAAATGGTGCCAAACGGTTGCAAATGCTCCCCTGAACGGTTTGGAGGTCGAAACAGAAGGCTTTTTATCACAGGAAAAGAAATCTGCCCTCGACAACTTCACCGGCAGAAAAAGATTTTTTTGAAAAAATCCTAAGCCCCGGGGTCACAATTTCATAAAAAATCTGACTTTCGGCAATTCACTCAAAAATGGTGCCAAACTTTTGCAAATGCTCCCCTGAAAGGTTTCGCAGTCGAAACAAAAGGCATTTAATCACAGGAAAAGAAATCAGCCCCCGACAACTTCACCGGCAGAAAAAGATTTTTTTGAAAAAATCCTAAGCCCCGGGGTCACAATTTCATAAAAAATCTGACTTTCGGCAATTCACTCAAAAATGGTGCCAAACTTTTGCAAATGCTCCCCCGAAAGGTTTCGCGGTCGAAACAGAAGGATTTTAATCACAGGAAAAGAAATCAGCCCTCGACAACTGAACCGGCAGAAAAAGATTTTTTTGAAAAAATCCTAAGCCCCGGGGTCACAATTTCATAAAAAATCTGACTTTCGGCAATTCACTCAAAAATGGTGTCAAACGGTTGCAAATGCTCCCCTGAAAGGTTTGGCGATCGAAACAGAAGGCATTTAATCACAGGAAAAGAAATCAGCCCTCAACAACTGAACCGGCAGAAAAAGATTTTTTTGAAAAAATCCTAAGCCCCGGGGTCACAATTTCATAAAAAATCTGACTTTCGGCAATTCACTCAAAAATGGTGCCAAACTTTTGCAAATGCTCCCCTGAACGGTTTGGAGGTCGAAACAGAAGGCTTTTTATCACAGGAAAAGAAATCTGCCCTCGACAACTTCACCGGCAGAAAAAGATTTTTTTGAAAAAATACTAAGCCCCGGGGTCACAATTTCATAAAAAATCTGACTTTCGGCAATTCACTCAAAAATGGTGCCAAACTTTTGCAAATGCTCCCCTGAAAGGTTTGGCGGTCGAATCAGAAGGCTTTTTATAACAGGGAAAGAAATCAGCCCTCAACAACTTCACCGGCAGAAAAAGATTTTTTTGAAAAAATCCTAAGCCCCGGGGTCACAATTTCATAAAAAATCTGACTTTCGGCAATTCACTCAAAAATGGTGCCAAACGGTTGCAAATGCTCCCCTGAGAGGTTTGGCGGTCGAAACAGAAGGATTTTAATCACAGGAAAAGAAATCAGCCCTCGACAACTTAACCGGCACAAAAAGATTTTTTTGAAAAAATCTTAAGCCCCGGGGTCACAATTTCATAAAAAATCTGACTTTCGGCAATTCACTCAAAAATGGTGTCAAACGGTTGCAAATGCTCCCCTGAAAGGTTTGGCGATCGAAACAGAAGGCATTTTATCACAGGAAAAGAAATCAGCCCTCGACAACTGAACCGGCAGAAAAAGATTTTTTTGAAAAAATCCTAAGCCCCAGGGTCACAATTTCATAAAAAATCTGACTATCGGCAATTCACTCAAAAATGGTGCCAAACGGTTGCAAATGCTCCCCTGAGAGGTTTGGCGGTCGAAACAGAAGGATTTTAATCACAGGAAAAGAAATCAGCCCTCGACAACTTCACCAGCATAAAAATATTTTTTTGAAAAAAATCCTAAGCCCCGGGGTCACAATTTCATAAAAAATCTGACTTTCGGCAATTCACTCAAAAATGGTGCCAAACGGTTGCAAATGCTCCCCATAAAGGTTTGGCGGTCGAAACAGAAGGCTTTTTATCACAGGAAAAGAAATCTGCCCTCGACAACTTCACCAGCAGAAAAAGATTTTTTTGAAAAAATCCTAAGCCCCGGGGTCACAATTTCATAAAAAATCTGACTTTCGGCAATTCACTCAAAAATGGTGCCAAACGGTTGCAAATGCTCCCCTGAAAGGTTGCGCAGTCGAAACAAAAGGATTTTAATCACAGGAAAAGAAATCAGCCCTCGACAACTTAACCGGCAGAAAAGTATTTTTTTGAAAAAATCCTAAGCCCCGGGGTCACAATTTCATAAAAAATCTGACTTTCGGCAATTCACTCAAAAATGGTGCCAAACTTTTGCAAATGCTCCCCTGAACGGTTTGGAGGTCGAAACAGAAGGCTTTTTATCACAGGAAAAGAAATCTGCCCTCGACAACTTCACCGGCAGAAAAAGATTTTTTTGAAAAAATACTAAGCCCCGGGGTCACAATTTCATAAAAAATCTGACTTTCGGCAATTCACTCAAAAATGGTGCCAAACTTTTGCAAATGCTCCCCTGCAAGGTTTGGCGGTCGAAACAGAAGGCTTTTTATAACAGGGAAAGAAATCAGCCCTCAACAACTTCACCGGCAGAAAAAGATTTTTTTGAAAAAATCCTAAGCCCCGGGGTCACAATTTCATAAAAAATCTGACTTTCGGCAATTCACTCAAAAATGGTGCCAAACGGTTGCAAATGCTCCCCTGAGAGGTTTGGCGGTCGAAACAGAAGGATTTTAATCACAGGAAAAGAAATCAGCCCTCGACAACTTAACCGGCACAAAAAGATTTTTTTGAAAAAATCTTAAGCCCCGGGGTCACAATTTCATAAAAAATCTGACTTTCGGCAATTCACTCAAAAATGGTGCCAAACGGTTGCAAATGCTCCCCTGAACGGTTTGGAGGTCGAAACAGAAGGCTTTTTATCACAGGAAAAGAAATCTGCCCTCGACAACTTCACCGGCAGAAAAAGATTTTTTTGAAAAAATCCTAAGCCCCGGGGTCACAATTTCATAAAAAATCTGACTTTCGGCAATTCACTCAAAAATGGTGCCAAACGGTTGCAAATGCTCCCCTGAGAGGTTTGGCGGTCGAAACAGAAGGATTTTAATCACAGGAAAAGAAATCTGCCCTCGACAACTTCACCAGCAGAAAAAGATTTTTTTGAAAAAATCCTAAGCCCCGGGGTCACAATTTCATAAAAAATCTGACTTTCAGCAATTCACTCAAAAATGGTGTCAAACGGTTGCAAATGCTCCCCTGAAAGGTTTGGCGATCGAAACAGAAGGCATTTAATCACAGGAAAAGAAATCAGCCCTCGACAACTGAACCGGCAGAAAAAGATTTTTTTGAAAAAATCTTAAGCCCCGGGGTCACAATTTCATAAAAAATCTGACTTTCGGCAATTCACTCAAAAATGGTGCCAAACGGTTGCAAATGCTCCCCTGAACGGTTTGGAAGTCGAAACAGAAGGCTTTTTATCACAGGAAAAGAAATCTGCCCTCGACAACTTCACCGGCAGAAAAAGATTTTTTTGAAAAAATCCTAAGCCCCGGGGTCACAATTTCATAAAAAATCTGACTATCGGCAATTCACTCAAAAATGGTGCCAACCTTTTGCAAATGCTCCCCTGAGAGGTTTGGCGGTCGAAACAGAAGGATTTTAATCACAGGAAAAGAAATCAGCCCTCGACAACTTCACCGGCAGAAAAAGATTTTTTTGAAAAAATACTAAGCCCCGGGGTCACAATTTCATAAAAAATCTGACTTTCGGCAATTCACTCAAAAATGGTGCCAAACTTTTGCAAATGCTCCCCTGAAAGGTTTCGCAGTCGAAACAAAAGGCATTTAATCACAGGAAAAGAAATCAGCCCCCGACAACTTCACCGGCAGAAAAAGATTTTTTTGAAAAAATCCTAAGCCCCGGGGTCACAATTTCATAAAAAATCTGACTTTCGGCAATTCACTCAAAAATGGTGCCAAACTTTTGCAAATGCTCCCCCGAAAGGTTTCGCGGTCGAAACAGAAGGATTTTAATCACAGGAAAAGAAATCAGCCCTCGACAACTGAACCGGCAGAAAAAGATTTTTTTGAAAAAATCCTAAGCCCCGGGGTCACAATTTCATAAAAAATCTGACTTTCGGCAATTCACTCAAAAATGGTGCCAAACGGTTGCAAATGCTCCCCTGAACGGTTTGGAGGTCGAAACAGAAGGCTTTTTATCACAGGAAAAGAAATCTGCCCTCGACAACTTCACCGGCAGAAAAAGATTTTTTTGAAAAAATCCTAAGCCCCGGGGTCACAATTTCATAAAAAATCTGACTTTCGGCAATTCACTCAAAAATGGTGCCAAACTTTTGCAAATGCTCCCCTGAAAGGTTTCGCAGTCGAAACAAAAGGCATTTAATCACAGGAAAAGAAATCAGCCCCCGACAACTTCACCGGCAGAAAAAGATTTTTTTGAAAAAATCCTAAGCCCCGGGGTCACAATTTCATAAAAAATCTGACTTTCGGCAATTCACTCAAAAATGGTGCCAAACTTTTGCAAATGCTCCCCCGAAAGGTTTCGCGGTCGAAACAGAAGGATTTTAATCACAGGAAAAGAAATCAGCCCTCGACAACTGAACCGGCAGAAAAAGATTTTTTTGAAAAAATCCTAAGCCCCGGGGTCACAATTTCATAAAAAATCTGACTTTCGGCAATTCACTCAATAATGGTGTCAAACGGTTGCAAATGCTCCCCTGAAAGGTTTGGCGATCGAAACAGAAGGCATTTAATCACAGGAAAAGAAATCAGCCCTCAACAACTGAACCGGCAGAAAAAGATTTTTTTGAAAAAATCCTAAGCCCCGGGGTCACAATTTCATAAAAAATCTGACTTTCGGCAATTCACTCAAAAATGTTGCCAAACGGTTGCAAATGCTCCCCTGAAAGGTTTGGCGATCAAAACAGAAGGCATTTAATCACAGGAAAAGAAATCAGCCCTCGACAACTGAACCGGCAGAAAAAGATTTTTTTGAAAAAATCCTAAGCCCCGGGGTCACAATTTCATAAAAAATCTGACTTTCGGCAATTCACTCAAAAATGGTGCCAAACTTTTGCAAATGCTCCCCCGAAAGGTTTCGCGGTCGAAACAGAAGGATTTTAATCACAGGAAAAGAAATCAGCCCTCGACAACTGAACCGGCAGAAAAAGATTTTTTTGAAAAAATCCTAAGCCCCGGTGTCACAATTTCATAAAAAATCTGACTTTCGGCAATTCACTCAAAAATGGTGCCAAACTTTTGCAAATGCTCCCCTGAGACGTTTGGCGGTCGAAACAGAAGGCTTTTTATCACAGGAAAAGAAATCAGCCTTCGACAACTTCACCGGAAGAAAAAGATTTTTTTGAAAAAATCCTAAACCCCGGGGTCACAATTTCATAAAAAATCTGACTTTCGGCAATTCACTCAAAAATGGTGCGAAACGGTTGCAAATGCTCCCCTGAAAGGTGTGGCGATCGAAACAGAAGGCATTTAATCACAGGAGAAGAAATCAGCCCCCGGCAACTTCACCGGCAGAAAAAGATTTTTTTTAAAAAAATCCTAAGCCCCGGGGTCACAATTTCGTAAAAAATCTGACTTTCGGCAATTCACTCAAAAATGTTGCCAAACGGTTGCAAATGCTCCCCTGAGAGGTTTGGCGGTCGAAACAGAAGGATTTTAATCACAGGAAAAGAAATCAGCCCTCGACAACTTCACCAGCATAAAAATATTTTTTTGAAAAAAATCCTAAGCCCCGGGGTCACAATTTCATAAAAAATCTGACTTTCGGCAATTCACTCAAAAATGGTGCCAAACGGTTGCAAATGCTCCCCATAAAGGTTTGGCGGTCGAAACAGAAGGCTTTTTATCACAGGAAAAGAAATCTGCCCTCGACAACTTCACCAGCAGAAAAAGATTTTTTTGAAAAAATCCTAAGCCCCGGGGTCACAATTTCATAAAAAATCTGACTTTCGGCAATTCACTCAAAAATGGTGCCAAACGGTTGCAAATGCTCCCCTGAAAGGTTGCGCAGTCGAAACAAAAGGATTTTAATCACAGGAAAAGAAATCAGCCCTCGACAACTTAACCGGCAGAAAAGTATTTTTTTGAAAAAATCCTAAGCCCCGGGGTCACAATTTCATAAAAAATCTGACTTTCGGCAATTCACTCAAAAATGGTGCCAAACTTTTGCAAATGCTCCCCTGAACGGTTTGGAGGTCGAAACAGAAGGCTTTTTATCACAGGAAAAGAAATCTGCCCTCGACAACTTCACCGGCAGAAAAAGATTTTTTTGAAAAAATACTAAGCCCCGGGGTCACAATTTCATAAAAAATCTGACTTTCGGCAATTCACTCAAAAATGGTGCCAAACTTTTGCAAATGCTCCCCTGCAAGGTTTGGCGGTCGAAACAGAAGGCTTTTTATAACAGGGAAAGAAATCAGCCCTCAACAACTTCACCGGCAGAAAAAGATTTTTTTGAAAAAATCCTAAGCCCCGGGGTCACAATTTCATAAAAAATCTGACTTTCGGCAATTCACTCAAAAATGGTGCCAAACGGTTGCAAATGCTCCCCTGAGAGGTTTGGCGGTCGAAACAGAAGGATTTTAATCACAGGAAAAGAAATCAGCCCTCGACAACTTAA
Organism: Podarcis muralis; assembly: GCF_964188315.1. NCBI lineage: Eukaryota > Metazoa > Chordata > Lepidosauria > Squamata > Lacertidae > Podarcis > Podarcis muralis. The sequence continues at coordinate 79,824,755 of NC_135662.1, forward strand.
CCGGCACAAAAAGATTTTTTTGAAAAAATCTTAAGCCCCGGGGTCACAATTTCATAAAAAATCTGACTTTCGGCAATTCACTCAAAAATGGTGCCAAACGGTTGCAAATGCTCCCCTGAACGGTTTGGAGGTCGAAACAGAAGGCTTTTTATCACAGGAAAAGAAATCTGCCCTCGACAACTTCACCGGCAGAAAAAGATTTTTTTGAAAAAATCCTAAGCCCCGGGGTCACAATTTCATAAAAAATCTGACTTTCGGCAATTCACTCAAAAATGGTGCCAAACGGTTGCAAATGCTCCCCTGAGAGGTTTGGCGGTCGAAACAGAAGGATTTTAATCACAGGAAAAGAAATCTGCCCTCGACAACTTCACCAGCAGAAAAAGATTTTTTTGAAAAAATCCTAAGCCCCGGGGTCACAATTTCATAAAAAATCTGACTTTCAGCAATTCAATCAAAAATGGTGTCAAACGGTTGCAAATGCTCCCCTGAAAGGTTTGGCGATCGAAACAGAAGGCATTTAATCACAGGAAAAGAAATCAGCCCTCGACAACTGAACCGGCAGAAAAAGATTTTTTTGAAAAAATCTTAAGCCCCGGGGTCACAATTTCATAAAAAATCTGACTTTCGGCAATTCACTCAAAAATGGTGCCAAACGGTTGCAAATGCTCCCCTGAACGGTTTGGAAGTCGAAACAGAAGGCTTTTTATCACAGGAAAAGAAATCTGCCCTCGACAACTTCACCGGCAGAAAAAGATTTTTTTGAAAAAATCCTAAGCCCCGGGGTCACAATTTCATAAAAAATCTGACTATCGGCAATTCACTCAAAAATGGTGCCAACCTTTTGCAAATGCTCCCCTGAGAGGTTTGGCGGTCGAAACAGAAGGATTTTAATCACAGGAAAAGAAATCAGCCCTCGACAACTTCACCGGCAGAAAAAGATTTTTTTGAAAAAATCCTAAGCCCCGGGGTCACAATTTCATAAAAAATCTGACTTTCGGCAATTCACTCAAAAATGGTGTCAAACGGTTGCAAATGCTCCCCTGAAAGGTTTGGCGATCGAAACAGAAGGCATTTAATCACGGGAAAAGAAATCAGCCCCCGACAACTGAACCGGCAGAAAAAGATTTTTTTGAAAAAATCCTAAGCCCCAGGGTCACAATTTCATAAAAAATCTGACTATCGGCAATTCACTCAAAAATGGTGCCAAACGGTTGCAAATGCTCCCCTGAGAGGTTTGGCGGTCGAAACAGAAGGCATTTAATCACGGGAAAAGAAATCAGCCCCCGACAACTGAACCGGCAGAAAAAGATTTTTTTGAAAAAATCCTAAGCCCCGGGGTCACAATTTCATAAAAAATCTGACTTTCGGCAATTCACTCAATAATGGTGCCAAACTTTTGCAAATGCTCCCCTGAACGGTTTGGAGGTCGAAACAGAAGGCTTTTTATCACAGGAAAAGAAATCTGCCCTCGACAACTTCACCGGCAGAAAAAGATTTTTTTGAAAAAATACTAAGCCCCGGGGTCACAATTTCATAAAAAATCTGACTTTCGGCAATTCACTCAAAAATGGTGCCAAACTTTTGCAAATGCTCCCCTGAAAGGTTTCGCAGTCGAAACAAAAGGCATTTAATCACAGGAAAAGAAATCAGCCCCCGACAACTTCACCGGCAGAAAAAGATTTTTTTGAAAAAATCCTAAGCCCCGGGGTCACAATTTCATAAAAAATCTGACTTTCGGCAATTCACTCAAAAATGGTGCCAAACTTTTGCAAATGCTCCCCCGAAAGGTTTCGCGGTCGAAACAGAAGGATTTTAATCACAGGAAAAGAAATCAGCCCTCGACAACTGAACCGGCAGAAAAAGATTTTTTTGAAAAAATCCTAAGCCCCGGGGTCACAATTTCATAAAAAATCTGACTTTCGGCAATTCACTCAAAAATGGTGCCAAACGGTTGCAAATGCTCCCCTGAACGGTTTGGAGGTCGAAACAGAAGGCTTTTTATCACAGGAAAAGAAATCTGCCCTCGACAACTTCACCGGCAGAAAAAGATTTTTTTGAAAAAATCCTAAGCCCCGGGGTCACAATTTCATAAAAAATCTGACTTTCGGCAATTCACTCAAAAATGGTGCCAAACTTTTGCAAATGCTCCCCTGAAAGGTTTCGCAGTCGAAACAAAAGGCATTTAATCACAGGAAAAGAAATCAGCCCCCGACAACTTCACCGGCAGAAAAAGATTTTTTTGAAAAAATCCTAAGCCCCGGGGTCACAATTTCATAAAAAATCTGACTTTCGGCAATTCACTCAAAAATGGTGCCAAACTTTTGCAAATGCTCCCCCGAAAGGTTTCGCGGTCGAAACAGAAGGATTTTAATCACAGGAAAAGAAATCAGCCCTCGACAACTGAACCGGCAGAAAAAGATTTTTTTGAAAAAATCCTAAGCCCCGGTGTCACAATTTCATAAAAAATCTGACTTTCGGCAATTCACTCAAAAATGGTGCCAAACTTTTGCAAATGCTCCCCTGAGACGTTTGGCGGTCGAAACAGAAGGCTTTTTATCACAGGAAAAGAAATCAGCCTTCGACAACTTCACCGGAAGAAAAAGATTTTTTTGAAAAAATCCTAAACCCCGGGGTCACAATTTCATAAAAAATCTGACTTTCGGCAATTCACTCAAAAATGGTGCGAAACGGTTGCAAATGCTCCCCTGAAAGGTGTGGCGATCGAAACAGAAGGCATTTAATCACAGGAGAAGAAATCAGCCCCCGGCAACTTCACCGGCAGAAAAAGATTTTTTTTAAAAAAATCCTAAGCCCCGGGGTCACAATTTCGTAAAAAATCTGACTTTCGGCAATTCACTCAAAAATGTTGCCAAACGGTTGCAAATGCTCCCCTGAGAGGTTTGGCGGTCGAAACAGAAGGCATTTAATCACGGGAAAAGAAATCAGCCCCCGACAACTGAACCGGCAGAAAAAGATTTTTTTGAAAAAATCCTAAGCCCCGGGGTCACAATTTCATAAAAAATCTGACTTTCGGCAATTCACTCAAAAATGGTGCCAACCTTTTGCAAATGCTCCCCTGAAAGGTTTCGAAGTCGAAACAGAAGGTTTTTTATTACAGGAAAAGAAATCAGCCCTCGACAACTGAACCGGTAGAAAAAATTTTTTTTGAAAAAATCCTAAGCCCCGGGGTCACAATTTCATTAAAAAATCTGACTTTCGGCAATTCACTCAAAAATGGTGCCAAACTTTTGCAAATGCTCCCCTGAAAGGTTTGGCGATCGAAACAGAAGGCATTTAATCACAGGAAAAGAAATCAGCCCCTGACAACTTCACCGGCAGAAAAAGATTTTTTTCAAAAAATCCTAAGCCCCGGGGTCACAATTTCATAAAAAATCTGACTATCGGCAATTCACTCAAAAATGGTGCCAACCTTTTGCAAATGCTCCCCTGAGAGGTTTGGCGGTCGAAACAGAAGGATTTTTATTACAGGAAAAGAAATCAGCCCTCGACAACTGAACCGGTAGAAAAAAATTTTTTTGAAAAAATCCTAAGCCCCGGGGTCACAATTTCATTAAAAAATCTGACTTTCGGCAATTCACTCAAAAATGGTGCCAAACTTTTGCAAATGCTCCCCTGAAAGGTTTGGCGATCGAAACAGAAGGCATTTAATCACAGGAAAAGAAATCAGCCCCTGACAACTTCACCGGCAGAAAAAGATTTTTTTCAAAAAATCCTAAGCCCCGGGGTCACAATTTCATAAAAAATCTGACTATCGGCAATTCACTCAAAAATGGTGCCAACCTTTTGCAAATGCTCCCCTGAGAGGTTTGGCGGTCGAAACAGAAGGATTTTAATCACAGGAAAAGAAATCAGCCCTCGACAACTTCACCGGCAGAAAAAGATTTTTTTGAAAAAATCCTAAGTCCCGGGGTCACAATTTCATAAAAAATCTGACTTTCGGCAATTCACTCAAAAATGGTGTCAAACGGTTGCAAATGCTCCCCTGAGAGGTTTGGCGGTCGAAACAGAAGGCATTTAATCACGGGAAAAGAAATCAGCCCCCGACAACTGAACCGGCAGAAAAAGATTTTTTTGAAAAAATCCTAAGCCCCGGGGTCACAATTTCATAAAAAATCTGACTTTCGGCAATTCACTCAAAAATGGTGCCAAACTTTTGCAAATGCTCCCCTGAACGGTTTGGAGGTCGAAATAGAAGGCTTTTTATCACAGGAAAAGAAATCTGCCCTCGACAACTTCACCGGCAGAAAAAGATTTTTTTGAAAAAATCCTAAGCCCCGGTGTCACAATTTCATAAAAAATCTGACTTTCGGCAATTCACTCAAAAATGGTGCGAAACGGTTGCAAATGCTCCCCTGAAAGGTGTGGCGATCGAAACAGAAGGCATTTAATCACAGGAGAAGAAATCAGCCCCCGGCAACTTCACCGGCAGAAAAAGATTTTTTTTAAAAAAATCCTAAGCCCCGGGGTCACAATTTCGTAAAAAATCTGACTTTCGGCAATTCACTCAAAAATGGTGCCAAACTTTTGCAAATGCTCCCCCGAAAGGTTTCGCGGTCGAAACAGAAGGATTTTAATCACAGGAAAAGAAATCAGCCCTCGACAACTGAACCGGCAGAAAAAGATTTTTTTGAAAAAATCCTAAGCCCCGGTGTCACAATTTCATAAAAAATCTGACTTTCGGCAATTCACTCAAAAATGGTGCCAAACTTTTGCAAATGCTCCCCTGAGACGTTTGGCGGTCGAAACAGAAGGCTTTTTATCACAGGAAAAGAAATCAGCCTTCGACAACTTCACCGGAAGAAAAAGATTTTTTTGAAAAAATCCTAAGCCCCGGGGTCACAATTTCATAAAAAATCTGACTTTCGGCAATTCACTCAAAAATGGTGCGAAACGGTTGCAAATGCTCCCCTGAAAGGTGTGGCGATCGAAACAGAAGGCATTTAATCACAGGAGAAGAAATCAGCCCCCGGCAACTTCACCGGCAGAAAAAGATTTTTTTTAAAAAAATCCTAAGCCCCGGGGTCACAATTTCGTAAAAAATCTGACTTTCGGCAATTCACTCAAAAATGTTGCCAAACGGTTGCAAATGCTCCCCTGAGAGGTTTGGCGGTCGAAACAGAAGGCATTTAATCACGGGAAAAGAAATCAGCCCCCGACAACTGAACCGGCAGAAAAAGATTTTTTTGAAAAAATCCTAAGCCCCGGGGTCACAATTTCATAAAAAATCTGACTTTCGGCAATTCACTCAAAAATGGTGCCAACCTTTTGCAAATGCTCCCCTGAAAGGTTTCGAAGTCGAAACAGAAGGTTTTTTATTACAGGAAAAGAAATCAGCCCTCGACAACTGAACCGGTAGAAAAATTTTTTTTTCAAAAAAATCCTAAGCCCCGGGGTCACAATTTCATTAAAAAATCTGACTTTCGGCAATTCACTCAAAAATGGTGCCAAACTTTTGCAAATGCTCCCCTGAAAGGTTTGGCGATCGAAACAGAAGGCATTTAATCACAGGAAAAGAAATCAGCCCCTGACAACTTCACCGGCAGAAAAAGATTTTTTTCAAAAAATCCTAAGCCCCGGGGTCACAATTTCATAAAAAATCTGACTTTCGGCAATTCACTCAAAAATGGTGCCAACCTTTTGCAAATGCTCCCCTGAGAGGTTTGGCGGTCGAAACAGAAGGATTTTTATTACAGGAAAAGAAATCAGCCCTCGACAACTGAACCGGTAGAAAAAATTTTTTTTGAAAAAATCCTAAGCCCCGGGGTCACAATTTCATTAAAAAATCTGACTTTCGGCAATTCACTCAAAAATGGTGCCAAACTTTTGCAAATGCTCCCCTGAAAGGTTTGGCGATCGAAACAGAAGGCATTTAATCACAGGAAAAGAAATCAGCCCCTGACAACTTCACCGGCAGAAAAAGATTTTTTTCAAAAAATCCTAAGCCCCGGGGTCACAATTTCATAAAAAATCTGACTATCGGCAATTCACTCAAAAATGGTGCCAACCTTTTGCAAATGCTCCCCTGAGAGGTTTGGCGGTCGAAACAGAAGGATTTTAATCACAGGAAAAGAAATCAGCCCTCGACAACTTCACCGGCAGAAAAAGATTTTTTTGAAAAAATCCTAAGTCCCGGGGTCACAATTTCATAAAAAATCTGACTTTCGGCAATTCACTCAAAAATGGTGTCAAACGGTTGCAAATGCTCCCCTGAGAGGTTTGGCGGTCGAAACAGAAGGCATTTAATCACGGGAAAAGAAATCAGCCCCCGACAACTGAACCGGCAGAAAAAGATTTTTTTGAAAAAATCCTAAGCCCCGGGGTCACAATTTCATAAAAAATCTGACTTTCGGCAATTCACTCAAAAATGGTGCCAAACTTTTGCAAATGCTCCCCCGAAAGGTTTCGCGGTCGAAACAGAAGGATTTTAATCACAGGAAAAGAAATCAGCCCTCGACAACTGAACCGGCAGAAAAAGATTTTTTTGAAAAAATCCTAAGCCCCGGTGTCACAATTTCATAAAAAATCTGACTTTCGGCAATTCACTCAAAAATGGTGCCAAACTTTTGCAAATGCTCCCCTGAGACGTTTGGCGGTCGAAACAGAAGGCTTTTTATCACAGGAAAAGAAATCAGCCTTCGACAACTTCACCGGAAGAAAAAGATTTTTTTGAAAAAATCCTAAGCCCCGGGGTCACAATTTCATAAAAAATCTGACTTTCGGCAATTCACTCAAAAATGGTGCGAAACGGTTGCAAATGCTCCCCTGAAAGGTGTGGCGATCGAAACAGAAGGCATTTAATCACAGGAGAAGAAATCAGCCCCCGGCAACTTCACCGGCAGAAAAAGATTTTTTTTAAAAAAATCCTAAGCCCCGGGGTCACAATTTCGTAAAAAATCTGACTTTCGGCAATTCACTCAAAAATGTTGCCAAACGGTTGCAAATGCTCCCCTGAGAGGTTTGGCGGTCGAAACAGAAGGCATTTAATCACGGGAAAAGAAATCAGCCCCCGACAACTGAACCGGCAGAAAAAGATTTTTTTGAAAAAATCCTAAGCCCCGGGGTCACAATTTCATAAAAAATCTGACTTTCGGCAATTCACTCAAAAATGGTGCCAACCTTTTGCAAATGCTCCCCTGAAAGGTTTCGAAGTCGAAACAGAAGGTTTTTTATTACAGGAAAAGAAATCAGCCCTCGACAACTGAACCGGTAGAAAAAAATTTTTTTGAAAAAATCCTAAGCCCCGGGGTCACAATTTCATTAAAAAATCTGACTTTCGGCAATTCACTCAAAAATGGTGCCAAACTTTTGCAAATGCTCCCCTGAAAGGTTTGGCGATCGAAACAGAAGGCATTTAATCACAGGAAAAGAAATCAGCCCCTGACAACTTCACCGGCAGAAAAAGATTTTTTTCAAAAAATCCTAAGCCCCGGGGTCACAATTTCATAAAAAATCTGACTATCGGCAATTCACTCAAAAATGGTGCCAACCTTTTGCAAATGCTCCCCTGAGAGGTTTGGCGGTCGAAACAGAAGGATTTTTATTACAGGAAAAGAAATCAGCCCTCGACAACTGAACCGGTAGAAAAAAATTTTTTTGAAAAAATCCTAAGCCCCGGGGTCACAATTTCATTAAAAAATCTGACTTTCGGCAATTCACTCAAAAATGGTGCCAAACTTTTGCAAATGCTCCCCTGAAAGGTTTGGCGATCGAAACAGAAGGCATTTAATCACAGGAAAAGAAATCAGCCCCTGACAACTTCACCGGCAGAAAAAGATTTTTTTCAAAAAATCCTAAGCCCCGGGGTCACAATTTCATAAAAAATCTGACTATCGGCAATTCACTCAAAAATGGTGCCAACCTTTTGCAAATGCTCCCCTGAGAGGTTTGGCGGTCGAAACAGAAGGATTTTAATCACAGGAAAAGAAATCAGCCCTCGACAACTTCACCGGCAGAAAAAGATTTTTTTGAAAAAATCCTAAGTCCCGGGGTCACAATTTCATAAAAAATCTGACTTTCGGCAATTCACTCAAAAATGGTGTCAAACGGTTGCAAATGCTCCCCTGAGAGGTTTGGCGGTCGAAACAGAAGGCATTTAATCACGGGAAAAGAAATCAGCCCCCGACAACTGAACCGGCAGAAAAAGATTTTTTTGAAAAAATCCTAAGCCCCGGGGTCACAATTTCATAAAAAATCTGACTTTCGGCAATTCACTCAAAAATGGTGCCAAACTTTTGCAAATGCTCCCCTGAACGGTTTGGAGGTCGAAATAGAAGGCTTTTTATCACAGGAAAAGAAATCTGCCCTCGACAACTTCACCGGCAGAAAAAGATTTTTTTGAAAAAATCCTAAGCCCCGGTGTCACAATTTCATAAAAAATCTGACTTTCGGCAATTCACTCAAAAATGGTGCCAAACTTTTGCAAATGCTCCCCTGAGACGTTTGGCGGTCGAAACAGAAGGCTTTTTATCACAGGAAAAGAAATCAGCCTTCGACAACTTCACCGGAAGAAAAAGATTTTTTTGAAAAAATCCTAAGCCCCGGGGTCACAATTTCATAAAAAATCTGACTTTCGGCAATTCACTCAAAAATGGTGCGAAACGGTTGCAAATGCTCCCCTGAAAGGTGTGGCGATCGAAACAGAAGGCATTTAATCACAGGAGAAGAAATCAGCCCCCGGCAACTTCACCGGCAGAAAAAGATTTTTTTTAAAAAAATCCTAAGCCCCGGGGTGACAATTTCGTAAAAAATCTGACTTTCGGCAATTCACTCAAAAATGGTGCCAAACTTTTGCAAATGCTCCCCCGAAAGGTTTCGCGGTCGAAACAGAAGGATTTTAATCACAGGAAAAGAAATCAGCCCTCGACAACTGAACCGGCAGAAAAAGATTTTTTTGAAAAAATCCTAAGCCCCGGTGTCACAATTTCATAAAAAATCTGACTTTCGGCAATTCACTCAAAAATGGTGCCAAACTTTTGCAAATGCTCCCCTGAGACGTTTGGCGGTCGAAACAGAAGGCTTTTTATCACAGGAAAAGAAATCAGCCTTCGACAACTTCACCGGAAGAAAAAGATTTTTTTGAAAAAATCCTAAGCCCCGGGGTCACAATTTCATAAAAAATCTGACTTTCGGCAATTCACTCAAAAATGGTGCGAAACGGTTGCAAATGCTCCCCTGAAAGGTGTGGCGATCGAAACAGAAGGCATTTAATCACAGGAGAAGAAATCAGCCCCCGGCAACTTCACCGGCAGAAAAAGATTTTTTTTAAAAAAATCCTAAGCCCCGGGGTCACAATTTCGTAAAAAATCTGACTTTCGGCAATTCACTCAAAAATGTTGCCAAACGGTTGCAAATGCTCCCCTGAGAGGTTTGGCGGTCGAAACAGAAGGCATTTAATCACGGGAAAAGAAATCAGCCCCCGACAACTGAACCGGCAGAAAAAGATTTTTTTGAAAAAATCCTAAGCCCCGGGGTCACAATTTCATAAAAAATCTGACTTTCGGCAATTCACTCAAAAATGGTGCCAAACTTTTGCAAATGCTCCCCTGAACGGTTTGGCGGTCGAAACAGAAGGCTTTTTATCACAGGAAAAGAAATCAGCCCTCGACAACTGAACCGGCAGAAAAATTTTTTTTGAAAAAATCCTAAGCCCCGGGGTCACAATTTCATAAAAAATCTGACTTTCGGCAATTCACTCAAAAATGGTGCCAAACTTTTGCAAATGCTCCCCTGAAAGGTTTCGCAGTCGAAACAAAAGGATTTTAATCACATTAAAAGAAATCAGCCCTCGACAACTTAACCGGCAGAAAAATATTTTTTTGAAAAAATCCCTAAGCCTCGGGGTCACAATTTCATAAAAAATCTGACTTTCGGGAATTCACTCAAAAATGATGCCAAACGGTTGCAAATGCTCCCCTGAGAGGATTGGCGGTCGAAATAGAAGGATTTTAATCACAGGAAAAGAAATCAGCCCTCGACAACTGAACCGGCAGAAAAAGATTTTTTTGAAAAAATCCTAAGCCCCGGGGTCACAATATCATAAAAAATCTGACTTTCGGCAATTCACTCAAAAATGGTGCCAAACGGTTGCAAATGCTCCCCTGAAAGGTTTGGCGATCAAAACAGAAGGCATTTAATCAAAGGAAAAGAAATCAGCCCTCGACAACTGAACCGGCAGAAAAAGATTTTTTTGAAAAAATCCTAAGCCCCGGGGTCACAATTTCATAAAAAATCTGACTTTCGGCAATTCACTCAAAAATGGTGCCAAACGGTTGCAAATGCTCCCCTGAAAGGTTTGGCGGTCAAAATAGAAGGATTTTAATCACAGGAAAAGAAATCAGCCCTAGACAACTTCACCGGCAGAAAAAGATTTTTTTGAAAAAATCCTAAGCCCCGAGGTCACAATTTCATAAAAAATCTGACTTTCGGCAATTCACTCAAAAATGGTCCCAAACGGTTGCAAATGCTCCCCTGAGAGGTTTGGCGGTCGAAACAGAAGGATTTTAATCACAGGAAAAGAAATCAGCCCTCGACAACTGAACCGGCAGAAAAATATTTTTTTGAAAAAATCCTAAGCCCCGGGGTCACAATTTCATAAATAATCTGACTTTCGGCAATTCACTCAAAAATGGTGCCAAACTTTTGCAAATGCTCCCCATAAAGGTTTGGCGGTCGAAACAGAAGGCTTTTTATCACAGGAAAAGAAATCAGCCCTCGACAACTTCACCGGCAGAAAAAGATTTTTTTGAAGAAATCCTAAGCCCCGGGGTCACAATTTCATAAAAAATCTGACTTTCGGCAATTCACTCAAAAATGGTGCCAAACTTTTGCAAATGCTCCCCTGAGAGGTTTGGCGGTCAAAACAGAAGGCTTTTTATCACAGGAAAGGAAATCAGCCCTCGACAACTTCACCGGCAGAAAAAGATTTTTTTTGGAAAAAATCCTAAGCCCCGGGGTCACAATTTCATAAAAAATCTGACTTTCGGCAATTCACTCAAAAATGGTGACAAACGGTTGCAAATGCTCCCCTGAGAGGTTTGGCGGGCGAAACAGAAGGCATTTAATCACGGGAAAAGAAATCAGCCCTCGACAACTGAACCGGCAGAAAAAGATTTTTTTGAAAAAATCCTAAGCCCCGGGGTCACAATTTCATAAAAAAATCTGACTTTCGGCAATTCACTCAAAAATGGTACCAACCATTTGCAAATGCTCCCCTGAAAGGTTTCGCGGTCGAAACAGAAGGTTTTTTATTACAGGAAAAGAAATCAGCCCTCGACAACTGAACCGGTAGAAAAAAAATTTTAAAAAAAAATCCTAAGCCCCGGGGTCACAATTTCATAAAAAATCTGACTTTCGGCAATTCACTCAAAAATGGTGCCAAACTTTTGCAAATGCTCCCCTGAAAGGTTTCGCAGTCGAAACAAAAGGCATTTAATCACAGGAAAAGAAATCAGCCCCCGACAACTTCACCGGCAGAAAAAGATTTTTTTGAAAAAATCCTAAGCCCCGGGGTCACAATTTCATAAAAAATCTGACTTTCGGCAATTCACTCAAAAATGGTGTCAAACGGTTGGAAATGCTCCCCTGAAAGGTTTGGCGATCGAAACAGAAGGCATTTAATCACGGGAAAAGAAATCAGCCCCCGACAACTGAACCGGCAGAAAAACATTTTTTTGAAAAAATCCTAAGCCCCGGGGTCACAATTTCATAAAAAATCTGACTTTCGGCAATTCACTCAAAAATGGTGCCAAACTTTTGCAAATGCTCCCCTGAAAGGTTTCGCAGTCGAAACAAAAGGCATTTAATCACAGGAAAAGAAATCAGCCCCCGACAACTTCACCGGCAGAAAAAGATTTTTTTGAAAAAATCCTAAGCCCCGGGGTCACAATTTCATAAAAAATCTGACTTTCGGCAATTCACTCAAAAATGGTGTCAAACGGTTGGAAATGCTCCCCTGAAAGGTTTGGCGATCGAAACAGAAGGCATTTAATCACGGGAAAAGAAATCAGCCCCCGACAACTGAACCGGCAGAAAAACATTTTTTTGAAAAAATCCTAAGCCCCGGGGTCACAATTTCATAAAAAATCTGACTTTCGGCAATTCACTCAAAAATGGTGCCAAACAGTTGCAAATGCTCCCCTGAGAGGTTTGGCGGTCGAAACAGAAGGATTTTAATCACAGGAAAAGAAATCAGCCCTCGACAACTTCATCAGCATAAAAATATTTTTTCTAAAAAATCCTAAGCCCCGGGGTCACAATTTCATAAAAAATCTGACTTTCGGCAATTCACTCAAAAATGGTGCCAAACTTTTGCAAATGCTCCCCATAAAGGTTTGGCGGTCGAAACAGAAGGCTTTTTATCACAGGAAAAGAAAGCTGCCCTCGACAACTTCACCGGCAGAAAAAGATTTTTTTGAAAAAATCCTAAGCCCCGGGGTCACAATTTCATAAAAAATCTGACTTTCGGCAATTCACTCAAAAATGGTGCCAAACTTTTGCAAATGCTCCCCTGAACGGTTTGGAGGTCGAAACAGAAGGCTTTTTATCACAGGAAAAGAAATCAGCCCTCGACAACTTCACCGGCAGAAAAAGATTTTTTTGAAAAAATCCTAAGCCCTGGGGTCACAATTTCATAAAAAATCTGACTTTCGGCAATTCACTCAAAAATGGTGCGAAACGGTTGCAAATGCTCCCCTGAAAGGTTTGGCGATCAAAACAGAAGGCATTTAATCACAGGAAAAGAAATCAGCCCTCGACAACTGAACCGGCAGAAAAAGATTTTTTTGAAAAAATCCTAAGCCCCGGGGTCACAATTTCATAAAAAATCTGACTTTCGGCAATTCACTCAAAAATGGTGCCAAACTTTTGCAAATGCTCCCCTGAACGGTTTGGAAGTCGAAACAGAAGGCTTTTTATCACAGGAAAAGAAATCAGCCCTTGACAACTTCACCGGTAGAAAAAGATTTTTTGGAAAAAATCCTAAGCCCCGGGGTCACAATTTCATAAAAAATCTGACTTTCGGCAATTCACTCAAAAATGGTGCCAAACGGTTGCAAATGCTCCCCTGAAAGGTTTGGCGATCGAAACAGAAGGCATTTAATCACAGGAAAAGAAATCAGCCCCCGACAACTTCACCGGCAGAAAAAGATTTTTTTGAAAAAATCCTAAACCACGGGGTCACAATTTCATAAAAAATCTGACTTTCGGCAATTCACTCAAAAATGGTGCCGAACTTTGGCAAATGCTCCCCTGAAAGGTTTCGCTGTCGAAACAGAAGGATTTTAATCACAGGAAAAGAAATCAGCCCTCGACAACTTAACCGGCAGAAAAATATTTTTTTGAAAAAATCCTAAGCCCCGGGGTCACAATTTCATAAAAAATCTGCCTTTCGGCAATTCACTCAAAAGTGGTGCCAAACTTTTGCAAATGCTCCCCTGAGAGGTTTGGTGGTCGAAATAGAAGGATTTTAATCACAGGAAAAGAAATCAGCCCTCGACAACTGAACCGGCAGAAAAATATTTTTTTGAAAAAATCCTAAGCCCCGGGGCCACAATTTCATAAAAAATCTGACTTTCGGCAATTCACTCAAAAATGGTGCCAAACTTTTGCAAATGCTCCCCTGAAAGGTTTCACGGTCGAAACAGAAGGCTTTTTATCACAGGAAAGGAAATCAGCCCTCGACAACTTCACCGGCAGAAAAAGATTTTTTTGAAAAAATCCTAAGCCCCGGGGTCACAATTTCATAAAAAATCTGACTTTCGGCAATTCACTCAAAAATGGTGACAAACGGTTGCAAATGCTCCCCTGAGAGGTTTGGCGATCGAAACAGAAGGCATTTAATCACGGGAAAAGAAATCAGCCCCCGACAACTGAACCGGCAGAAAAACATTTTTTTGAAAAAATCCTAAGCCCCGGGGTCACAATTTCATAAAAAATCTGACTTTCGGCAATTCACTCAAAAATGGTGCCAAACTTTTGCAAATGCTCCCCTGAAAGGTTTCGCAGTCGAAACAAAAGGCATTTAATCACAGGAAAAGAAATCAGCCCCCGACAACTTCACCGGCAGAAAAAGATTTTTTTGAAAAAATCCTAAGCCCCGGGGTCACAATTTCATAAAAAATCTGACTTTCGGCAATTCACTCAAAAATGGTGTCAAACGGTTGGAAATGCTCCCCTGAAAGGTTTGGCGATCGAAACAGAAGGCATTTAATCACGGGAAAAGAAATCAGCCCCCGACAACTGAACCGGCAGAAAAACATTTTTTTGAAAAAATCCTAAGCCCCGGGGTCACAATTTCATAAAAAATCTGACTTTCGGCAATTCACTCAAAAATGGTGCCAAACAGTTGCAAATGCTCCCCTGAGAGGTTTGGCGGTCGAAACAGAAGGATTTTAATCACAGGAAAAGAAATCAGCCCTCGACAACTTCATCAGCATAAAAATATTTTTTCTAAAAAATCCTAAGCCCCGGGGTCACAATTTCATAAAAAATCTGACTTTCGGCAATTCACTCAAAAATGGTGCCAAACTTTTGCAAATGCTCCCCATAAAGGTTTGGCGGTCGAAACAGAAGGCTTTTTATCACAGGAAAAGAAAGCTGCCCTCGACAACTTCACCGGCAGAAAAAGATTTTTTTGAAAAAATCCTAAGCCCCGGGGTCACAATTTCATAAAAAATCTGACTTTCGGCAATTCACTCAAAAATGGTGCCAAACTTTTGCAAATGCTCCCCTGAACGGTTTGGAGGTCGAAACAGAAGGCTTTTTATCACAGGAAAAGAAATCAGCCCTCGACAACTTCACCGGCAGAAAAAGATTTTTTTGAAAAAATCCTAAGCCCTGGGGTCACAATTTCATAAAAAATCTGACTTTCGGCAATTCACTCAAAAATGGTGCGAAACGGTTGCAAATGCTCCCCTGAAAGGTTTGGCGATCAAAACAGAAGGCATTTAATCACAGGAAAAGAAATCAGCCCTCGACAACTGAACCGGCAGAAAAAGATTTTTTTGAAAAAATCCTAAGCCCCGGGGTCACAATTTCATAAAAAATCTGACTTTCGGCAATTCACTCAAAAATGGTGCCAAACTTTTGCAAATGCTCCCCTGAACGGTTTGGAAGTCGAAACAGAAGGCTTTTTATCACAGGAAAAGAAATCAGCCCTTGACAACTTCACCGGTAGAAAAAGATTTTTTGGAAAAAATCCTAAGCCCCGGGGTCACAATTTCATAAAAAATCTGACTTTCGGCAATTCACTCAAAAATGGTGCCAAACGGTTGCAAATGCTCCCCTGAAAGGTTTGGCGATCGAAACAGAAGGCATTTAATCACAGGAAAAGAAATCAGCCCCCGACAACTTCACCGGCAGAAAAAGATTTTTTTGAAAAAATCCTAAACCACGGGGTCACAATTTCATAAAAAATCTGACTTTCGGCAATTCACTCAAAAATGGTGCCGAACTTTGGCAAATGCTCCCCTGAAAGGTTTCGCTGTCGAAACAGAAGGATTTTAATCACAGGAAAAGAAATCAGCCCTCGACAACTTAACCGGCAGAAAAATATTTTTTTGAAAAAATCCTAAGCCCCGGGGTCACAATTTCATAAAAAATCTGACTTTCGGCAATTCACTCAAAAGTGGTGCCAAACTTTTGCAAATGCTCCCCTGAGAGGTTTGGTGGTCGAAATAGAAGGATTTTAATCACAGGAAAAGAAATCAGCCCTCGACAACTGAACCGGCAGAAAAATATTTTTTTGAAAAAATCCTAAGCCCCGGGGCCACAATTTCATAAAAAATCTGACTTTCGGCAATTCACTCAAAAATGGTGCCAAACTTTTGCAAATGCTCCCCTGAAAGGTTTCACGGTCGAAACAGAAGGCTTTTTATCACAGGAAAGGAAATCAGCCCTCGACAACTTCACCGGCAGAAAAAGATTTTTTTGAAAAAAATCCTAAGCCCCGGGGTCACAATTTCATAAAAAATCTGACTTTCGGCAATTCACTCAAAAATGGTGACAAACGGTTGCAAATGCTCCCCTGAGAGGTTTGGCGGGCGAAACAGAAGGCATTTAATCACGGGAAAAGAAATCAGCCCTCGACAACTGAACCGGCAGAAAAAGATTTTTTTGAAAAAATCCTAAGCCCCGGGGTCACAATTTCATAAAAAATCTGACTTTCGGCAATTCACTCAAAAATGGTACCAACCATTTGCAAATGCTCCCCTGAAAGGTTTCGCGGTCGAAACAGAAGGTTTTTTATTACAGGAAAAGAAATCAGCCCTCGACAACTGAACCGGTGGAAAAAAATTTTTTTTAAAAAATCCTAAGCCCCGGGGTCACAATTTCATAAAAAATCTGACTTTCGGCAATTCACTCAAAAATGGTGTCAAACGGTTGCAAATGCTCCCATGAAAGGTTTCGCGGTCGAAACAGAAGGTTTTTTATTACAGGAAAAGAAATCAGCCCTCGACAACTGAACCGGCAGAAAAATATTTTTTTGAAAAAATCCTAAGCCCCGGGGTCACAATTTCATAAAAAATCTGACTTTCGGCAATTCACTCAAAAATGGTGCCAAACTTTTGCAAATGCTCCCCTGAACGGTTTGGAAGTCGAAACAGAAGGCTTTTTATCACAGGAAAAGAAATCAGCCCTTGACAACTTCACCGGTAGAAAAAGATTTTTTGGAAAAAATCCTAAGCCCCGGGGTCACAATTTCATAAAAAATCTGACTTTCGGCAATTCACTCAAAAATGGTGCCAAACGGTTGCAAATGCTCCCCTGAAAGGTTTGGCGATCGAAACAGAAGGCATTTAATCACAGGAAAAGAAATCAGCCCCCGACAACTTCACCGGCAGAAAAAGATTTTTTTGAAAAAATCCTAAACCACTGGGTCACAATTTCATAAAAAATCTGACTTTCGGCAATTCACTCAAAAATGGTGCCGAACTTTGGCAAATGCTCCCCTGAAAGGTTTCGCTGTCGAAACAGAAGGATTTTAATCACAGGAAAAGAAATCAACCCTCGACAACTTAACCGGCAGAAAAATATTTTTTTGAAAAAATCCTAAGCCCCGGGGTCACAATTTCATAAAAAATCTGACTTTCGGCAATTCACTCAAAAGTGGTGCCAAACTTTTGCAAATGCTCCCCTGAGAGGTTTGGTGGTCGAAATAGAAGGATTTTAATCACAGGAAAAGAAATCAGCCCTCGACAACTGAACCGGCAGAAAAAGATTTTTTTGAAAAAATCCTAAGCCCCGGGGTCACAATATCATAAAAAATCTGACTTTCGGCAATTCACTCAAAAATGGTGCCAAACTTTTGCAAATGCTCCCCCGAAAGGTTTCGCGGTCGAAACAGAAGGATTTTAATCACAGGAAAAGAAATCAGCCCTCGACAACTGAACCGGCAGAAAAAGATTTTTTTGAAAAAATCCTAAGCCCCGGGGCCACAATTTCATAAAAAATCTGACTTTCGGCAATTCACTCAAAAATGGTGCCAAACTTTTGCAAATGCTCCCCTGAAAGGTTTCACGGGCGAAACAGAAGGCATTTTATCACGGGAAAAGAAATCAGCCCTCGACAACTGAACCGGCAGAAAAAGATTTTTTTGAAAAAATCCTAAGCCCCGGGGTCACAATTTCATAAAAAATCTGACTTTCGGCAATTCACTCAAAAATGGTGCCAAACTTTTGCAAATGCTCCCCCGAAAGGTTTCGCGGTCGAAACAGAAGGATTTTAATCACAGGAAAAGAAATCAGCCCTCGACAACTGAACCGGCAGAAAAAGATTTTTTTGAAAAAATCCTAAGCCCCGGGGTCACAATTTCATAAAAAATCTGACTTTCGGCAATTCACTCAAAAATGGTGCCAAACTTTTGCAAATGCTCCCCTGAACGGTTTGGAAGTCGAAACAGAAGGCTTTTTATCACAGGAAAAGAAATCAGCCCTTGACAACTTCACCGGTAGAAAAAGATTTTTTGGAAAAAATCCTAAGCCCCGGGGTCACAATTTCATAAAAAATCTGACTTTCGGCAATTCACTCAAAAATGGTGCCAAACGGTTGCAAATGCTCCCCTGAAAGGTTTGGCGATCGAAACAGAAGGCATTTAATCACAGGAAAAGAAATCAGCCCCCGACAACTTCACCGGCAGAAAAAGATTTTTTTGAAAAAATCCTAAACCACGGGGTCACAATTTCATAAAAAATCTGACTTTCGGCAATTCACTCAAAAATGGTGCCGAACTTTGGCAAATGCTCCCCTGAAAGGTTTCGCTGTTGAAACAGAAGGATTTTAATCACAGGAAAAGAAATCAACCCTCGACAACTTAACCGGCAGAAAAATATTTTTTTGAAAAAATCCTAAGCCCCGGGGTCACAATTTCATAAAAAATCTGACTTTCGGCAATTCACTCAAAAGTGGTGCCAAACTTTTGCAAATGCTCCCCTGAGAGGTTTGGTGGTCGAAATAGAAGGATTTTAATCACAGGAAAATAAATCAGCCCTCGACAACTGAACCGGCAGAAAAAGATTTTTTTGAAAAAATCCTAAGCCCCGGGGTCACAATATCATAAAAAATCTGACTTTCGGCAATTCACTCAAAAATGGTGCCAAACTTTTGCAAATGCTCCCCCGAAAGGTTTCGCGGTCGAAACAGAAGGATTTTAATCACAGGAAAAGAAATCAGCCCTCGACAACTGAACCGGCAGAAAAAGATTTTTTTGAAAAAATCCTAAGCCCCGGGGCCACAATTTCATAAAAAATCTGACTTTCGGCAATTCACTCAAAAATGGTGCCAAACTTTTGCAAATGCTCCCCTGAAAGGTTTCACGGGCGAAACAGATGGCTTTTTATCACAGGAAAAGAAATCAGCCCTTGACAACTTCACCGGTAGAAAAAGATTTTTTGGAAAAAATCCTAAGCCCCGGGGTCACAATTTCATAAAAAATCTGACTTTCGGCAATTCACTCAAAAATGGTGCCAAACGGTTGCAAATGCTCCCCTGAAAGGTTTGGCGATCGAAACAGAAGGCATTTAATCACAGGAAAAGAAATCAGCCCCCGACAACTTCACCGGCAGAAAAAGATTTTTTTGAAAAAATCCTAAACCACTGGGTCACAATTTCATAAAAAATCTGACTTTCGGCAATTCACTCAAAAATGGTGCCGAACTTTGGCAAATGCTCCCCTGAAAGGTTTCGCTGTCGAAACAGAAGGATTTTAATCACAGGAAAAGAAATCAACCCTCGACAACTTAACCGGCAGAAAAATATTTTTTTGAAAAAATCCTAAGCCCCGGGGTCACAATTTCATAAAAAATCTGACTTTCGGCAATTCACTCAAAAGTGGTGCCAAACTTTTGCAAATGCTCCCCTGAGAGGTTTGGTGGTCGAAATAGAAGGATTTTAATCACAGGAAAAGAAATCAGCCCTCGACAACTGAACCGGCAGAAAAAGATTTTTTTGAAAAAATCCTAAGCCCCGGGGTCACAATATCATAAAAAATCTGACTTTCGGCAATTCACTCAAAAATGGTGCCAAACTTTTGCAAATGCTCCCCCGAAAGGTTTCGCGGTCGAAACAGAAGGATTTTAATCACAGGAAAAGAAATCAGCCCTCGACAACTGAACCGGCAGAAAAAGATTTTTTTGAAAAAATCCTAAGCCCCGGGGCCACAATTTCATAAAAAATCTGACTTTCGGCAATTCACTCAAAAATGGTGCCAAACTTTTGCAAATGCTCCCCTGAAAGGTTTCACGGGCGAAACAGAAGGCATTTTATCACGGGAAAAGAAATCAGCCCTCGACAACTGAACCGGCAGAAAAAGATTTTTTTGAAAAAATCCTAAGCCCCGGGGTCACAATTTCATAAAAAATCTGACTTTCGGCAATTCACTCAAAAATGGTGCCAAACTTTTGCAAATGCTCCCCCGAAAGGTTTCGCGGTCGAAACAGAAGGATTTTAATCACAGGAAAAGAAATCAGCCCTCGACAACTGAACCGGCAGAAAAAGATTTTTTTGAAAAAATCCTAAGCCCCGGGGTCACAATTTCATAAAAAATCTGACTTTCGGCAATTCACTCAAAAATGGTGCCAAACTTTTGCAAATGCTCCCCTGAACGGTTTGGAAGTCGAAACAGAAGGCTTTTTATCACAGGAAAAGAAATCAGCCCTTGACAACTTCACCGGTAGAAAAAGATTTTTTGGAAAAAATCCTAAGCCCCGGGGTCACAATTTCATAAAAAATCTGACTTTCGGCAATTCACTCAAAAATGGTGCCAAACGGTTGCAAATGCTCCCCTGAAAGGTTTGGCGATCGAAACAGAAGGCATTTAATCACAGGAAAAGAAATCAGCCCCCGACAACTTCACCGGCAGAAAAAGATTTTTTTGAAAAAATCCTAAACCACGGGGTCACAATTTCATAAAAAATCTGACTTTCGGCAATTCACTCAAAAATGGTGCCGAACTTTGGCAAATGCTCCCCTGAAAGGTTTCGCTGTTGAAACAGAAGGATTTTAATCACAGGAAAAGAAATCAACCCTCGACAACTTAACCGGCAGAAAAATATTTTTTTGAAAAAATCCTAAGCCCCGGGGTCACAATTTCATAAAAAATCTGACTTTCGGCAATTCACTCAAAAGTGGTGCCAAACTTTTGCAAATGCTCCCCTGAGAGGTTTGGTGGTCGAAATAGAAGGATTTTAATCACAGGAAAAGAAATCAGCCCTCGACAACTGAACCGGCAGAAAAAGATTTTTTTGAAAAAATCCTAAGCCCCGGGGTCACAATATCATAAAAAATCTGACTTTCGGCAATTCACTCAAAAATGGTGCCAAACTTTTGCAAATGCTCCCCCGAAAGGTTTCGCGGTCGAAACAGAAGGATTTTAATCACAGGAAAAGAAATCAGCCCTCGACAACTGAACCTGCAGAAAAAGATTTTTTTGAAAAAATCCTAAGCCCCGGGGCCACAATTTCATAAAAAATCTGACTTTCGGCAATTCACTCAAAAATGGTGCCAAACTTTTGCAAATGCTCCCCTGAAAGGTTTCACGGGCGAAACAGAAGGCATTTTATCACGGGAAAAGAAATCAGCCCTCGACAACTGAACCGGCAGAAAAAGATTTTTTTGAAAAAATCCTAAGGCCCGGGGTCACAATTTCATAAAAAATCTGACTTTCGGCAATTCACTCAAAAATGGTGCCAAACTTTTGCAAATGCTCCCCCGAAAGGTTTCGCGGTCGAAACAGAAGGATTTTAATCACAGGAAAAGAAATCAGCCCTCGACAACTGAACCGGCAGAAAAAGATTTTTTTGAAAAAATCCTAAGCCCCGGGGCCACAATTTCATAAAAAATCTGACTTTCGGCAATTCACTCAAAAATGGTGCCAAACTTTTGCAAATGCTCCCCTGAAAGGTTTCACGGGCGAAACAGAAGGCATTTTATCACGGGAAAAGAAATCAGCCCTCGACAACTGAACCGGCAGAAAAAGATTTTTTTGAAAAAATCCTAAGCCCCGGGGTCACAATTTCATAAAAAATCTGACTTTCGGCAATTCACTCAAAAATGGTGTCAAACGGTTGGAAATGCTACCCTGAAAGGTTTGGCGATCGAAACAGAAGGCATTTAATCACGGGAAAAGAAATCAGCCCCCGACAACTGAACCGGCAGAAAAAGATTTTTTTGAAAAAATCCTAAGCCCCGGGGTCACAATTTCATAAAAAATCTGACTTTCGGCAATTCACTCAAAAATGGTGCCAAACAGTTGCAAATGCTCCCCTAAGAGGTTTGGCGGTCGAAACAGAAGGATTTTAATCACAGAAAAAGAAATCAGCCCTCGACAACTTCATCAGCATAAAAATATTTTTTCTAAAAAATCCTAAGCCCCGGGGTCACAATTTCATAAAAAATCTGACTTTCGGCAATTCACTCAAAAATGGTGCCAAACTTTTGCAAATGCTCCTCATAAAGGTTTGGCGGTCGAAACAGAAGGCTTTTTATCACAGGAAAAGAAAGCTGCCCTCGACAACTTCACCGGCAGAAAAAGATTTTTTTGAAAAAATCCTAAGCCCCGGGGTCACAATTTCATAAAAAATCTGACTTTCGGCAATTCACTCAAAAATGGTGCCAAACTTTTGCAAATGCTCCCCATAAAGGTTTGGCGGTCGAAACAGAAGGCTTTTTATCACAGGAAAAGAAAGCTGCCCTCGACAACTTCACCGGCAGAAAAAGATTTTTTGGAAAAAAATCCTAAGCCCCGGGGTCACAATTTCATAAAAAATCTGACTTTCGGCAATTCACTCAAAAATGGTGCCAAACGGTTGCAAATGCTCCCCTGAGAGGTTTGGCGGTCAAAACAGAAGGCTTTTTATCACAGGAAAAGAAAGCTGCCCTCGACAACTTCACCGGCAGAAAAAGATTTTTTTGAAAAAATCCTAAGCCCCGGGGTCACAATTTCATAAAAAATCTGACTTTCGGCAATTCACTCAAAAATGGTGCCAAACTTTTGCAAATGCTCCCCATAAAGGTTTGGCGGTCGAAACAGAAGGCTTTTTATCACAGGAAAAGAAAGCTGCCCTCGACAACTTCACCGGCAGAAAAAGATTTTTTGGAAAAAAATCCTAAGCCCCGGGGTCACAATTTCATAAAAAATCTGACTTTCGGCAATTCACTCAAAAATGGTGCCAAACGGTTGCAAATGCTCCCCTGAGAGGTTTGGCGGTCAAAACAGAAGGATTTTAATCACAGGAAAAGAAATCAGCCCTAGACAACTTCACCGGCAGAAAAAGATTTTTTTGAAAAAATCCTAAGCCCCGGGGTCACAATTTCATTAAAAAATCTGACTTTCGGCAATTCACTCAAAAATGGTGCCAAACTTTTGCAAATGCTCCCCATAAAGGTTTGGCGGTCGAAACAGAAGGCTTTTTATCACAGGAAAAGAAATCAGCCCTCGACAACTGAACCGGCAGAAAAAGATTTTTTTGAAAAAATCCTAAGCCCCGGGGTCACAATTTCATTAAAAATGTGACTTTCGGCAATTCACTCAAAAATGCTGCCAAACGGTTGCAAATGCTCCCCTGAAAGGTTTGCGATCAAAACAGAAGGCATTTAATCACAGGAAAAGAAATCAGCCCTCGACAACTGAACCGGCAGAAAAAGATTTTTTTGAAAAAATCCTAAGCCCCGGGGTCACAATTTCATTAAAAATGTGACTTTCGGCAATTCACTCAAAAATGGTGCCAAACTTTTGCAAATGCTCCCCTGAAAGGTTTCGCGGTCAAAACAGAAGGCTTTTTATCACAGGAAAAGAAATCAGCCCTCGACAACTTCACCGGCAGAAAAAGATTTTTTTGAAAAAATCCTAAGCCCCGGGGTCACAATTTCATAAAAAATCTGACTTTCGGTTATTCACTCAAAAATGGTGCCAAACTTTTGCAAATGCTCCCCTGAACGGTTTGGAGGTCGAAACAGAAGGCTTTTTATCACAGGAAAAGAAATCAGCCCTTGACAACTTCACCGGTAGAAAAAGATTTTTTGTAAAAAATCCTAAGCCACGGGGTCACAATTTCATAAAAAATCTGACTTTCGGCAATTCACTCAAAAATGGTGCCGAACTTTGGCAAATGCTCCCCTGAAAGGTTTCACGGTCGAAACAGAAGGATTTTAATCACAGGAAAAGAAATCAGCCCTCGACAACTTAACCGGCAGAAAAATATTTTTTTGAAAAAATCCTACGCCCCGGGGTCACAATTTCATAAAAAATCTGACTTTCGGCAATTCACTCAAAAATGGTGCCAAACGGTTGCAAATGCTCCCCTGAGAGGTTTGGCGGTCGAAACAGAAGGATTTTAATCACAGGAAAAGAAATCAGCCCTCGACAACTGAACCGGCAGAAAAAGATTTTTTTGAAAAAATCCTAAGCCCCGGGGTCACAATTTCATAAAAAATCTGACTTTCGGCAATTCACTCAAAAATGGTGCCAAACTTTTGCAAATGCTCCCCATAAAGGTTTGGCGGTCGAAACAAAAGGATTTTTATCACAGGAAAAGAAATCTGCCCTCAACAACTTCACCGGCAAAAAAAGATTTTTTTGAAAAAATCCTAAGCCCCGGGGTCACAATTTCATAAAAAATCTGACTTTCGGCAATTCACTCAAAAATGGTGCCAAACTTTTGCAAATGCTCCCCTGAACGGTTTGGAGGTCGAAACAGAAGGCTTTTTATCACAGGAAAAGAAATCAGCCCTCGACAACTGAACCGGCAGAAAAAGATTTTTTTGAAAAAATCCTAAGCCCCGGGGTCACAATTTCATAAAAAATCTGACTTTCGGCAATTCACTCAAAAATGGTGCCAAACTTTTGCAAATGCTCCCCTGAAAGGTTTCGCAGTCGAAACAAAAGGATTTTAATCACATTAAAAGAAATCAGCCCTCGACAACTTAACCGGCAGAAAAATATTTTTTTGAAAAAATCCCTAAGCCTCGGGGTCACAATTTCATAAAAAATCTGACTTTCGGGAATTCACTCAAAAATGATGCCAAACGGTTGCAAATGCTCCCCTGAGAGGTTTGGCGGTCGAAATAGAAGGATTTTAATCACAGGAAAAGAAATCAGCCCTCAACAACTGAACCGGCAGAAAAAGATTTTTTTGAAAAAATCCTAAGCCCCGGGGTCACAATTTCATTAAAAAATCTGACTTTTGGCAATTCACTCAAAAATGGTGCCAAACGTTTGCAAATGCTCCCCATAAAGGTTTGGCGGTCGAAATAGAAGGATTTTAATCACAGGAAAAGAAATCAGCCCTCGACAACTGAACCGGCAGAAAAAGATTTTTTTGAAAAAATCCTAAGCCCCGGGGTCACAATTTCATAAAAAATCTGACTTTCGGCAATTCACTCAAAAATGGTGCCAAACGGTTGCAAATGCTCCCCTGAAAGGTTTGGCGATCAAAACAGAAGGCATTTAATCAAAGGAAAAGAAATCAGCCCTCGACAACTGAACCGGCAGAAAAAGATTTTTTTGAAAAAATCCTAAGCCCCGGGGTCACAATTTCATAAAAAATCTGACTTTCGGCAATTCACTCAAAAATGGTGCCAAACGGTTGCAAGTGCTCCCCTGAAAGGTTTGGCGGTCAAAACAGAAGGATTTTAATCACAGGAAAAGAAATCAGCCCTAGACAACTTCACCGGCAGAAAAAGATTTTTTTGAAAAAATCCTAAGCCCCGGGGTCACAATTTCATTAAAAAATCTGACTTTTGGCAATTCACTCAAAAATGGTCCCAAACGTTTGCAAATACTCCCCATAAAGGTTTGGCGGTCGAAACAAAAGGATTTTTATCACAGGAAAAGAAATCAGCCCTCGACAACTGAACCGGCAGAAAAAGATTTTTTTGAAAAAATCCTAAGCCCCGGGGTCACAATTTCATAAAAAATCTGACTTTCGGCAATTCAGTCAAAAATGGTGCCAAACGGTTGCAAATGCTCCCCTGAAAGGTTTGGCGATCAAAACAGAAGGCATTTAATCACAGGAAAAGAAATCAGCCCTCGACAACTGAACCGGCAGAAAAAATCCTAAGCCCCGGGGTCACAATTTCATAAAAAATCTGACTTTCAGCAATTCACTCAAAAATGGTGCCAAACTTTTGCAAATGCTCCCCATAAAGGTTTGGCGGTCGAAACAAAAGGATTTTTATCACAGGAAAAGAAATCTGCCCTTAACAACTTCACCGGCAAAAAAAGATTTTTTTGAAAAAATCCTAAGCCCCGGGGTCACAATTTCATAAAAAATCTGACTTTCGGCAATTCACTCAAAAATGGTGCCAAACTTTTGCAAATGCTCCCCTGAACGGTTTGGAGGTCGAAACAGAAGGCTTTTTATCACAGGAAAAGAAATCAGCCCTCGACAACTTCACCGGCAGAAAAAGATTTTTTTGAAAAAATCCTAAGCCCCGGGGTCACAATATCATAAAAAAACTGACTTGCGGCAATTCACTCAAAAATGGTGCCAAACTTTTGCAAATGCTCCCCCGAAAGGTTTCGCGGTCGAAACAGAAGGATTTTAATCACAGGAAAAGAAATCAGCCCTCGACAACTGAACCGGCAGAAAAAGATTTTTTTGAAAAAATCCTAAGCCCCGGGGTCACAATTTCATAAAAAATCTGACTTTCGGCAATTCACTCAAAAATGGTGCCAAACTTTTGCAAATGCTCCCCTGAAAGGTTTCGCAGTCGAAACAAAAGGATTTTAATCACATTAAAAGAAATCAGCCCTCGACAACTTAACCGGCAGAAAAATATTTTTTTGAAAAAATCCCTAAGCCTCGGGGTCACAATTTCATAAAAAAACTGACTTTCGGGAATTCACTCAAAAATGATGCCAAACGGTTGCAAATGCTCCCCTGAGAGGTTTGGCGGTCGAAATAGAAGGATTTTAATCACAGGAAAAGAAATCAGCCCTCGACAACTGAACCGGCAGAAAAAGATTTTTTTGAAAAAATCCTAAGCCCCGGGGTCACAATTTCATTAAAAAATCTGACTTTTGGCAATTCACTCAAAAATGGTGCCAAACGTTTGCAAATGCTCCCCATAAAGGTTTGGCGGTCGAAATAGAAGGATTTTAATCACAGGAAAAGAAATCAGCCCTCGACAACTGAACCGGCAGAAAAAGATTTTTTTGAAAAAATCCTAAGCCCCGGGGTCACAATTTCATAAAAAATCTGACTTTCGGCAATTCACTCAAAAATGGTGCCAAACGGTTGCAAATGCTCCCCTGAAAGGTTTGGCGATCAAAACAGAAGGCATTTAATCAAAGGAAAAGAAATCAGCCCTCGACAACTGAACCGGCAGAAAAAGATTTTTTTGAAAAAATCCTAAGCCCCGGGGTCACAATTTCATAAAAAATCTGACTTTCGGCAATTCACTCAAAAATGGTGCCAAACGGTTGCAAGTGCTCCCCTGAAAGGTTTGGCGGTCAAAACAGAAGGATTTTAATCACAGGAAAAGAAATCAGCCCTAGACAACTTCACCGGCAGAAAAAGATTTTTTTGAAAAAATCCTAAGCCCCGGGGTCACAATTTCATTAAAAAATCTGACTTTTGGCAATTCACTCAAAAATGGTCCCAAACGTTTGCAAATACTCCCCATAAAGGTTTGGCGGTCGAAACAAAAGGATTTTTATCACAGGAAAAGAAATCAGCCCTCGACAACTGAACCGGCAGAAAAAGATTTTTTTGAAAAAATCCTAAGCCCCGGGGTCACAATTTCATAAAAAATCTGACTTTCGGCAATTCAGTCAAAAATGGTGCCAAACGGTTGCAAATGCTCCCCTGAAAGGTTTGGCGATCAAAACAGAAGGCATTTAATCACAGGAAAAGAAATCAGCCCTCGACAACTGAACCGGCAGAAAAAATCCTAAGCCCCGGGGTCACAATTTCATAAAAAATCTGACTTTCAGCAATTCACTCAAAAATGGTGCCAAACTTTTGCAAATGCTCCCCATAAAGGTTTGGCGGTCGAAACAAAAGGATTTTTATCACAGGAAAAGAAATCTGCCCTTAACAACTTCACCGGCAAAAAAAGATTTTTTTGAAAAAATCCTAAGCCCCGGGGTCACAATTTCATAAAAAATCTGACTTTCGGCAATTCACTCAAAAATGATGCCAAACGGTTGCAAATGCTCCCCTGAAAGGTTTGTAGGTCGAAACAGAAGGCTTTTTATCACAGGAAAAGAAATCAGCCCTCGACAACTTCACCAGCAGAAAAAGATTTTTTTTGAAAAAATCCTAAGCCCCGGGGTCACAATTTCATAAAAAATCTGACTTTCGGCAATTTACTCAAAAATGGTGCCAAACGGTTGCAAATGCTCCCCTGAAAGGTTTGCGATCAAAACAGAAGGCATTTAATCACAGGAAAAGAAATCAGCCCTCGACAACTTCACCGGCAGAAAAAGATTTTTTTGAAAAAATCCTAAGCCCCGGGGTCACTATTTCATAAAAAATCTGACTTTCGGCAATTCACTCAAGAATGGTGCCAAACGGTTGCAAATGATCCCCTGAGAGGAGTGGCGGTCGAAACAGATGGCTTTTTATCACAGGAAAAGAAATCAGCCCTCGACAACTTAAGAGGCAGAAAAAGATTTTTTTGAAAAAATCCTAAGCCCCGGGGTCACAATTTCATAAAAAATCTGACTTTCGGCAATTCACTCAAAAATGGTGCCAAACTTTTGCAAATGCTCCCCTGAAAGGTTTCGCAGTCGAAACAAAAGGATTTTAATCAGATTAAAAGAAATCAGCCCTCGACAAAATAACCGGCAGAAAAAGATTTTTTTGAAGAAATCCCTAAGCCTCGGGGTCACAATTTCATAAAAAATCTGACTTTCGGAAATTCACTCAAAAATGATGCCAAACGGTTGCAAATGCTCCCCTGAGAGGTTTGGCGGTCGAAATAGAAGGATTTTAATCACAGGAAAAGAAATCAGCCCTCGACAACTGAACCGGCAGAAAAAGATTTTTTTGAAAAAATCCTAAGCCCCGGGGCCACAATTTCATAAAAAATCTGACTTTCGGCAATTCACTCAAAAATGGTGCCAAACTTTTGCAAATGCTCCCCTGAAAGGTTTCACGGGCGAAACAGAAGGCATTTTATCACAGGAAAAGAAATCAGCCCTCGACAACTGAACCGGCAGAAAAAGATTTTTTTGAAAAAATCCTAAGCCCCGGGGTCACAATTTCATAAAAAATCTGACTTTCGGCAATTCACTCAAAAATGGTGCCAAACTTTTGCAAATGCTCCCCATAAAGGTTTGGCGGTCGAAACAGAAGGCTTTTTATCACAGGAAAAGAAATCAGCCCTCGACAACTGAACCGGCAGAAAAAGATTTTTTTGAAAAAATCCTAAGCCCCGGGGTCACAATTTCATTAAAAATGTGACTTTCGGCAATTCAATCAAAAATGGTGCCAAACGGTTGCAAATGCTCCCCTGAAAGGTTTGCGATCAAAACAGAAGGCATTTAATCACGGGAAAAGAAATCAGCCCCCGACAACTGAACCGGCAGAAAAAGATTTTTTTGAAAAAATCCTAAGCCCCGGGGTCACAATTTCATAAAAAATCTGACTTTCGGCAATTCACTCAAAAATGGTGCCAAACTTTTGCAAATGCTCCCCTGAAAGGTTTCGCAGTCGAAACAAAAGGCATTTAATCACAGGAAAAGAAATCAGCCCCCGACAACTTCACCGGCAGAAAAAGATTTTTTTGAAAAAATCCTAAGCCCCGGGGTCACAATTTCATAAAAAATCTGACTTTCGGCAATTCACTCAAAAATGGTGTCAAACGGTTGCAAATGCTCCCCTGAAAGGTTTCGCGGTCGAAACAGAAGGTTTTTTATTACAGGAAAAGAAATCAGCCCTCGACAACTGAACCGGCAGAAAAAGATTTTTTTGAAAAAATCCTAAGCCCCGGGGTCACAATTTCATAAAAAATCTGACTTTCGGCAATTCACTCAAAAATGGTGCCAAACTTTTGCAAATGCTCCCCTGAACGGTTTGGAAGTCGAAACAGAAGGCTTTTTATCACAGGAAAAGAAATCAGCCCTTGACAACTTCACCGGTAGAAAAAGATTTTTTGGAAAAAATCCTAAGCCCCGGGGTCACAATTTCATAAAAAATCTGACTTTCGGCAATTCACTCAAAAATGGTGCCAAACGGTTGCAAATGCTCCCCTGAAAGGTTTGGCGATCGAAACAGAAGGCATTTAATCACAGGAAAAGAAATCAGCCCCCGACAACTTCACCGGCAGAAAAAGATTTTTTTGAAAAAATCCTAAACCACGGGGTCACAATTTCATAAAAAATCTGACTTTCGGCAATTCACTCAAAAATGGTGCCGAACTTTGGCAAATGCTCCCCTGAAAGGTTTCGCTGTCGAAACAGAAGGATTTTAATCACAGGAAAAGAAATCAACCCTCGACAACTTAACCGGCAGAAAAAGATTTTTTTGAAAAAATCCTAAGCCCCGGGGTCACAATTTCATAAAAAATCTGACTTTCGGCAATTCACTCAAAAATGGTGCCAAACTTTTGCAAATGCTCCCCCGAAAGGTTTCGCGGTCGAAACAGAAGGATTTTAATCACAGGAAAATAAATCAGCCCTCGACAACTGAACCGGCAGAAAAAGATTTTTTTGAAAAAATCCTAAGCCCCGGGGTCACAATTTCATAAAAAATCTGACTTTCGGCAATTCACTCAAAAATGGTGCCAAACTTTTGCAAATGCTCCCCTGAACGGTTTGGAAGTCGAAACAGAAGGCTTTTTATCACAGGAAAAGAAATCAGCCCTTGACAACTTCACCGGTAGAAAAAGATTTTTTTGAAAAAATCCTAAGCCCCGGGGTCACAATTTCATAAAAAATCTGACTTTCGGCAATTCACTCAAAAATGGTGCCAAACTTTTGCAAATGCTCCCCTGAACGGTTTGGAAGTCGAAACAGAAGGCATTTAAACACAGGAAAAGAAATCAGCCCCCGACAACTTCACCGGCAGAAAAAGATTTTTTTGAAAAAATCCTAAACCACGGGGTCACAATTTCATAAAAAATCTGACTTTCGGCAATTCACTCAAAAATGGTGCCGAACTTCGGCAAATGCTACCCTGAAAGGTTTGGTGGTCGAAATAGAAGGATTTTAATCA
The DNA here is from genome assembly GCF_964188315.1 of Podarcis muralis. Classification (NCBI taxonomy): domain Eukaryota; kingdom Metazoa; phylum Chordata; class Lepidosauria; order Squamata; family Lacertidae; genus Podarcis; species Podarcis muralis. The sequence continues at coordinate 79,855,429 of NC_135662.1, forward strand.
CAGGAAAAGAAATCAGCCCTCGACAACTGAACCGGCAGAAAAAGATTTTTTTGAAAAAATCCTAAGCCCCGGGGCCACAATTTCATCAAAAATCTGACTTTCGGCAATTCACTCAAAAATGGTGCCAAACTTTTGCAAATGCTCCCCTGAAAGGTTTCACGGGCGAAACAGAAGGCATTTTATCACGGGAAAAGAAATCAGCCCTCGACAACTGAACCGGCAGAAAAAGATTTTTTTGAAAAAATCCTAAGCCCCGGGGTCACAATTTCATAAAAAATCTGACTTTCGGCAATTCACTCAAAAATGGTGCCAAACTTTTGCAAATGCTCCCCCGAAAGGTTTCGCGGTCGAAACAGAAGGATTTTAATCACAGGAAAAGAAATCAGCCCTCGACAACTGAACCGGCAGAAAAAGATTTTTTTGAAAAAATCCTAAGCCCCGGGGCCACAATTTCATAAAAAATCTGACTTTCGGCAATTCACTCAAAAATGGTGCCAAACTTTTGCAAATGCTCCCCTGAAAGATTTCACGGGCGAAACAGAAGGTTTTTTATTACAGGAAAAGAAATCAGCCCTCGACAACTGAACCGGTAGAAGAAAAAAAATTTTAAAAAATCCTAAGCCCCGGGGTCACAATTTCATAAAAAATCTGACTTTCGGCAATTCACTCAAAAATGGTGTCAAACGGTTGGAAATGCTACCCTGAAAGGTTTGGCGATCGAAACAGAAGGCATTTAATCACGGGAAAAGAAATCAGCCCCCGACAACTGAACCGGCAGAAAAATATTTTTTAGAAAAAATCCTAAGCCCCGGGGTCACAATTTCATAAAAAATCTGACTTTCGGCAATTCACTCAAAAATGGTGCCAAACAGTTGCAAATGCTCCCCTGAGAGGTTTGGCGGTCGAAACAGAAGGATTTTAATCACAGGAAAAGAAATCAGCCCTCGACAACTTCATCAGCATAAAAATATTTTTTCTAAAAAATCCTAAGCCCCGGGGTCACAATTTCATAAAAAATCTGACTTTCGGCAATTCACTCAAAAATGGTGCCAAACTTTTGCAAATGCTCCTCATAAAGGTTTGGCGGTCGAAACAAAAGGCTTTTTATCACAGGAAAAGAAAGCTGCCCTCGACAACTTCACCGGCAGAAAAAGATTTTTTTGAAAAAATCCTAAGCCCCGGGGTCACAATTTCATAAAAAATCTGACTTTCGGCAATTCACTCAAAAATGGTGCCAAACTTTTGCAAATGCTCCCCATAAAGGTTTGGCGGTCGAAACAGAAGGCTTTTTATCACAGGAAAGGAAAGCTGCCCTCGACAACTTCACCGGCAGAAAAAGATTTTTTTGAAAAAATCCTAAGCCCCGGGGTCACAATTTCATAAAAAATCTGACTTTCGGCAATTCACTCAAAAATGGTGTCAAACGGTTGGAAATGCTACCCTGAAAGGTTTGGCGATCGAAACAGAAGGCATTTAATCACGGGAAAAGAAATCAGCCCCCGACAACTGAACCGGCAGAAAAATATTTTTTAGAAAAAATCCTAAGCCCCGGGGTCACAATTTCATAAAAAATCTGACTTTCGGCAATTCACTCAAAAATGGTGCCAAACAGTTGCAAATGCTCCCCTGAGAGGTTTGGCGGTCGAAACAGAAGGATTTTAATCACAGGAAAAGAAATCAGCCCTCGACAACTTCATCAGCATAAAAATATTTTTTCTAAAAAATCCTAAGCCCCGGGGTCACAATTTCATAAAAAATCTGACTTTCGGCAATTCACTCAAAAATGGTGCCAAACTTTTGCAAATGCTCCTCATAAAGGTTTGGCGGTCGAAACAAAAGGCTTTTTATCACAGGAAAAGAAAGCTGCCCTCGACAACTTCACCGGCAGAAAAAGATTTTTTTGAAAAAATCCTAAGCCCCGGGGTCACAATTTCATAAAAAATCTGACTTTCGGCAATTCACTCAAAAATGGTGCCAAACTTTTGCAAATGCTCCCCATAAAGGTTTGGCGGTCGAAACAGAAGGCTTTTTATCACAGGAAAGGAAAGCTGCCCTCGACAACTTCACCGGCAGAAAAAGATTTTTTTGAAAAAATCCTAAGCCCCGGGGTCACAATTTCATAAAAAATCTGACTTTCGGCAATTCACAAAAAAATGGTGCCAAACTTTTGCAAATGCTCCCCTGAACGGTTTGGAAGTCGAAACAGAAGGCTTTTTATCACAGGAAAAGAAATCAGCCCTTGACAACTTCACCGGTAGAAAAAGATTTTTTGGAAAAAATCCTAAGCCCCGGGGTCACAATTTCATAAAAAATCTGACTTTCGGCAATTCACTCAAAAATGGTGCCAAACGGTTGCAAATGCTCCCCTGAAAGGTTTGGCGATCGAAACAGAAGGCATTTAATCACAGGAAAAGAAATCAGCCCCCGACAACTTCACCGGCAGAAAAAGATTTTTTTGAAAAAATCCTAAACCACGGGGTCACAATTTCATAAAAAATCTGACTTTCGGCAATTCACTCAAAAATGGTGCCGAACTTTGGCAAATGCTCCCCTGAGAGGTTTGGTGGTCGAAATAGAAGGATTTTAATCACAGGAAAAGAAATCAGCCCTCGACAACTGAACCGGCAGAAAAAGATTTTTTTGAAAAAATCCTAAGCCCCGGGGTCACAATATCATAAAAAATCTGACTTTCGGCAATTCACTCAAAAATGGTGCCAAACTTTTGCAAATGCTCCCCCGAAAGGTTTCGCGGTCGAAACAGAAGGATTTTAATCACAGGAAAAGAAATCAGCCCTCGACAACTGAACCGGCAGAAAAAGATTTTTTTGAAAAAATCCTAAGCCCCGGGGCCACAATTTCATCAAAAATCTGACTTTCGGCAATTCACTCAAAAATGGTGCCAAACTTTTGCAAATGCTCCCCTGAAAGGTTTCACGGGCGAAACAGAAGGCATTTTATCACGGGAAAAGAAATCAGCCCTCGACAACTGAACCGGCAGAAAAAGATTTTTTTGAAAAAATCCTAAGCCCCGGGGTCACAATTTCATAAAAAATCTGACTTTCGGCAATTCACTCAAAAATGGTGCCAAACTTTTGCAAATGCTCCCCCGAAAGGTTTCGCGGTCGAAACAGAAGGATTTTAATCACAGGAAAAGAAATCAGCCCTCGACAACTGAACCGGCAGAAAAAGATTTTTTTGAAAAAATCCTAAGCCCCGGGGCCACAATTTCATAAAAAATCTGACTTTCGGCAATTCACTCAAAAATGGTGCCAAACTTTTGCAAATGCTCCCCTGAAAGATTTCACGGGCGAAACAGAAGGCATTTTATCACGGGAAAAGAAATCAGCCCTCGACAACTGAACCGGCAGAAAAAGATTTTTTTGAAAAAATCCTAAGCCCCGGGGTCACAATTTCATAAAAAATCTGACTTTCGGCAATTCACTCAAAAATGGTACCAACCATTTGCAAATGCTCCCCTGAAAGGTTTCGCGGTCGAAACAGAAGGTTTTTTATTACAGGAAAAGAAATCAGCCCTCGACAACTGAACCGGTAGAAAAAAAAATTTTTTTAAAAATCCTAAGCCCCGGGGTCACAATTTCATAAAAAATCTGACTTTCGGCAATTCACTCAAAAATGGTGTCAAACGGTTGGAAATGCTACCCTGAAAGGTTTGGCGATCGAAACAGAAGGCATTTAATCACGGGAAAAGAAATCAGCCCCCGACAACTGAACCGGCAGAAAAATATTTTTTAGAAAAAATCCTAAGCCCCGGGGTCACAATTTCATAAAAAATCTGACTTTCGGCAATTCACTCAAAAATGGTGCCAAACAGTTGCAAATGCTCCCCTGAGAGGTTTGGCGGTCGAAACAGAAGGATTTTAATCACAGGAAAAGAAATCAGCCCTCGACAACTTCATCAGCATAAAAATATTTTTTCTAAAAAATCCTAAGCCCCGGGGTCACAATTTCATAAAAAATCTGACTTTCGGCAATTCACTCAAAAATGGTGCCAAACTTTTGCAAATGCTCCTCATAAAGGTTTGGCGGTCGAAACAAAAGGCTTTTTATCACAGGAAAAGAAAGCTGCCCTCGACAACTTCACCGGCAGAAAAAGATTTTTTTGAAAAAATCCTAAGCCCCGGGGTCACAATTTCATAAAAAATCTGACTTTCGGCAATTCACTCAAAAATGGTGCCAAACTTTTGCAAATGCTCCCCATAAAGGTTTGGCGGTCGAAACAGAAGGCTTTTTATCACAGGAAAAAAAAAGCTGCCCTCGACAACTTCACCGGCAGAAAAAGATTTTTTTGAAAAAATCCTAAGCCCCGGGGTCACAATTTCATAAAAAATCTGACTTTCGGCAATTCACTCAAAAATGGTGCCAAACTTTTGCAAATGCTCCCCTGAAAGATTTCACGGGTGAAACAGAAGGCATTTTATCACGGGAAAAGAAATCAGCCCTCGACAACTGAACCGGCAGAAAAAGATTTTTTTGAAAAAATCCTAAGCCCCGGGGTCACAATTTCATAAAAAATCTGACTTTCGGCAATTCACTCAAAAATGGTACCAACCATTTGCAAATGCTCCCCTGAAAGGTTTCGCGGTCGAAACAGAAGGTTTTTTATTACAGGAAAAGAAATCAGCCCTCGACAACTGAACCGGTAGAAAAAAAAAATTTTTTAAAAATCCTAAGCCCCGGGGTCACAATTTCATAAAAAATCTGACTTTCGGCAATTCACTCAAAAATGGTGCCAAACAGTTGCAAATGCTCCCCTGAGAGGTTTGGCGGTCGAAACAGAAGGATTTTAATCACAGGAAAAGAAATCAGCCCTCGACAACTTCATCAGCATAAAAATATTTTTTCTAAAAAATCCTAAGCCCCGGGGTCACAATTTCATAAAAAATCTGACTTTCGGCAATTCACTCAAAAATGGTGCCAAACTTTTGCAAACGCTCCTCATAAAGGTTTGGCGGTCGAAACAAAAGGCTTTTTATCACAGGAAAAGAAAGCTGCCCTCGACAACTTCACCGGCAGAAAAAGATTTTTTTGAAAAAATCCTAAGCCCCGGGGTCACAATTTCATAAAAAATCTGACTTTCGGCAATTCACTCAAAAATGGTGCCAAACTTTTGCAAATGCTCCCCATAAAGGTTTGGCGGTCGAAACAGAAGGCTTTTTATCACAGGAAAAAAAAAGCTGCCCTCGACAACTTCACCGGCAGAAAAAGATTTTTTTGAAAAAATCCTAAGCCCCGGGGTCACAATTTCATAAAAAATCTGACTTTCGGCAATTCACTCAAAAATGGTGCCAAACTTTTGCAAATGCTCCCCTGAAAGATTTCACGGGCGAAACAGAAGGCATTTTATCACGGGAAAAGAAATCAGCCCTCGACAACTGAACCGGCAGAAAAAGATTTTTTTGAAAAAATCCTAAGCCCCGGGGTCACAATTTCATAAAAAATCTGACTTTCGGCAATTCACTCAAAAATGGTACCAACCATTTGCAAATGCTCCCCTGAAAGGTTTCGCGGTCGAAACAGAAGGTTTTTTATTACAGGAAAAGAAATCAGCCCTCGACAACTGAACCGGTAGAAAAAAAAATTTTTTTTAAAATCCTAAGCCCCGGGGTCACAATTTCATAAAAAATCTGACTTTCGGCAATTCACTCAAAAATGGTGCCAAACAGTTGCAAATGCTCCCCTGAGAGGTTTGGCGGTCGAAACAGAAGGATTTTAATCACAGGAAAAGAAATCAGCCCTCGACAACTTCATCAGCATAAAAATATTTTTTCTAAAAAATCCTAAGCCCCGGGGTCACAATTTCATAAAAAATCTGACTTTCGGCAATTCACTCAAAAATGGTGCCAAACTTTTGCAAATGCTCCTCATAAAGGTTTGGCGGTCGAAACAAAAGGCTTTTTATCACAGGAAAAGAAAGCTGCCCTCGACAACTTCACCGGCAGAAAAAGATTTTTTTGAAAAAATCCTAAGCCCCGGGGTCACAATTTCATAAAAAATCTGACTTTCGGCAATTCACTCAAAAATGGTGCCAAACTTTTGCAAATGCTCCCCTGAAAGGTTTCGCGGTCAAAACAGAAGGCTTTTTATCACAGGAAAAGAAATCAGCCCTCGACAACTTCACCGGCAGAAAAAGATTTTTTTGAAAAAATCCTAAGCCCCGGGGTCACAATTTCATAAAAAATCTGACTTTCGGCAATTCACTCAAAAATGGTGCCAAACTTTTGCAAATGCTCCCCTGAACGGTTTGGAGGTCGAAACAGAAGGCTTTTTATCACAGGAAAGGAAAGCTGCCCTCGACAACTTCACCGGCAGAAAAAGATTTTTTTGAAAAAATCCTAAGCCCCGGGGTCACAATTTCATAAAAAATCTGACTTTCGGCAATTCACTCAAAAATGGTGTCAAACGGTTGGAAATGCTACCCTGAAAGGTTTGGCGATCGAAACAGAAGGCATTTAATCACGGGAAAAGAAATCAGCCCCCGACAACTGAACCGGCAGAAAAATATTTTTTAGAAAAAATCCTAAGCCCCGGGGTCACAATTTCATAAAAAATCTGACTTTCGGCAATTCACTCAAAAATGGTGCCAAACAGTTGCAAATGCTCCCCTGAGAGGTTTGGCGGTCGAAACAGAAGGATTTTAATCACAGGAAAAGAAATCAGCCCTCGACAACTTCATCAGCATAAAAATATTTTTTCTAAAAAATCCTAAGCCCCGGGGTCACAATTTCATAAAAAATCTGACTTTCGGCAATTCACTCAAAAATGGTGCCAAACTTTTGCAAATGCTCCTCATAAAGGTTTGGCGGTCGAAACAAAAGGCTTTTTATCACAGGAAAAGAAAGCTGCCCTCGACAACTTCACCGGCAGAAAAAGATTTTTTTGAAAAAATCCTAAGCCCCGGGGTCACAATTTCATAAAAAATCTGACTTTCGGCAATTCACTCAAAAATGGTGCCAAACTTTTGCAAATGCTCCCCATAAAGGTTTGGCGGTCGAAACAGAAGGCTTTTTATCACAGGAAAGGAAAGCTGCCCTCGACAACTTCACCGGCAGAAAAAGATTTTTTTGAAAAAATCCTAAGCCCCGGGGTCACAATTTCATAAAAAATCTGACTTTCGGCAATTCACAAAAAAATGGTGCCAAACTTTTGCAAATGCTCCCCTGAACGGTTTGGAAGTCGAAACAGAAGGCTTTTTATCACAGGAAAAGAAATCAGCCCTTGACAACTTCACCGGTAGAAAAAGATTTTTTGGAAAAAATCCTAAGCCCCGGGGTCACAATTTCATAAAAAATCTGACTTTCGGCAATTCACTCAAAAATGGTGCCAAACGGTTGCAAATGCTCCCCTGAAAGGTTTGGCGATCGAAACAGAAGGCATTTAATCACAGGAAAAGAAATCAGCCCCCGACAACTTCACCGGCAGAAAAAGATTTTTTTGAAAAAATCCTAAACCACGGGGTCACAATTTCATAAAAAATCTGACTTTCGGCAATTCACTCAAAAATGGTGCCGAACTTTGGCAAATGCTCCCCTGAGAGGTTTGGTGGTCGAAATAGAAGGATTTTAATCACAGGAAAAGAAATCAGCCCTCGACAACTGAACCGGCAGAAAAAGATTTTTTTGAAAAAATCCTAAGCCCCGGGGTCACAATATCATAAAAAATCTGACTTTCGGCAATTCACTCAAAAATGGTGCCAAACTTTTGCAAATGCTCCCCCGAAAGGTTTCGCGGTCGAAACAGAAGGATTTTAATCACAGGAAAAGAAATCAGCCCTCGACAACTGAACCGGCAGAAAAAGATTTTTTTGAAAAAATCCTAAGCCCCGGGGCCACAATTTCATCAAAAATCTGACTTTCGGCAATTCACTCAAAAATGGTGCCAAACTTTTGCAAATGCTCCCCTGAAAGGTTTCACGGGCGAAACAGAAGGCATTTTATCACGGGAAAAGAAATCAGCCCTCGACAACTGAACCGGCAGAAAAAGATTTTTTTGAAAAAATCCTAAGCCCCGGGGTCACAATTTCATAAAAAATCTGACTTTCGGCAATTCACTCAAAAATGGTGCCAAACTTTTGCAAATGCTCCCCCGAAAGGTTTCGCGGTCGAAACAGAAGGATTTTAATCACAGGAAAAGAAATCAGCCCTCGACAACTGAACCGGCAGAAAAAGATTTTTTTGAAAAAATCCTAAGCCCCGGGGCCACAATTTCATAAAAAATCTGACTTTCGGCAATTCACTCAAAAATGGTGCCAAACTTTTGCAAATGCTCCCCTGAAAGATTTCACGGGCGAAACAGAAGGCATTTTATCACGGGAAAAGAAATCAGCCCTCGACAACTGAACCGGCAGAAAAAGATTTTTTTGAAAAAATCCTAAGCCCCGGGGTCACAATTTCATAAAAAATCTGACTTTCGGCAATTCACTCAAAAATGGTACCAACCATTTGCAAATGCTCCCCTGAAAGGTTTCGCGGTCGAAACAGAAGGTTTTTTATTACAGGAAAAGAAATCAGCCCTCGACAACTGAACCGGTAGAAAAAAAAATTTTTTTAAAAATCCTAAGCCCCGGGGTCACAATTTCATAAAAAATCTGACTTTCGGCAATTCACTCAAAAATGGTGTCAAACGGTTGGAAATGCTACCCTGAAAGGTTTGGCGATCGAAACAGAAGGCATTTAATCACGGGAAAAGAAATCAGCCCCCGACAACTGAACCGGCAGAAAAATATTTTTTAGAAAAAATCCTAAGCCCCGGGGTCACAATTTCATAAAAAATCTGACTTTCGGCAATTCACTCAAAAATGGTGCCAAACAGTTGCAAATGCTCCCCTGAGAGGTTTGGCGGTCGAAACAGAAGGATTTTAATCACAGGAAAAGAAATCAGCCCTCGACAACTTCATCAGCATAAAAATATTTTTTCTAAAAAATCCTAAGCCCCGGGGTCACAATTTCATAAAAAATCTGACTTTCGGCAATTCACTCAAAAATGGTGCCAAACTTTTGCAAATGCTCCTCATAAAGGTTTGGCGGTCGAAACAAAAGGCTTTTTATCACAGGAAAAGAAAGCTGCCCTCGACAACTTCACCGGCAGAAAAAGATTTTTTTGAAAAAATCCTAAGCCCCGGGGTCACAATTTCATAAAAAATCTGACTTTCGGCAATTCACTCAAAAATGGTGCCAAACTTTTGCAAATGCTCCCCATAAAGGTTTGGCGGTCGAAACAGAAGGCTTTTTATCACAGGAAAAAAAAAGCTGCCCTCGACAACTTCACCGGCAGAAAAAGATTTTTTTGAAAAAATCCTAAGCCCCGGGGTCACAATTTCATAAAAAATCTGACTTTCGGCAATTCACTCAAAAATGGTGCCAAACTTTTGCAAATGCTCCCCTGAAAGATTTCACGGGTGAAACAGAAGGCATTTTATCACGGGAAAAGAAATCAGCCCTCGACAACTGAACCGGCAGAAAAAGATTTTTTTGAAAAAATCCTAAGCCCCGGGGTCACAATTTCATAAAAAATCTGACTTTCGGCAATTCACTCAAAAATGGTACCAACCATTTGCAAATGCTCCCCTGAAAGGTTTCGCGGTCGAAACAGAAGGTTTTTTATTACAGGAAAAGAAATCAGCCCTCGACAACTGAACCGGTAGAAAAAAAAAATTTTTTAAAAATCCTAAGCCCCGGGGTCACAATTTCATAAAAAATCTGACTTTCGGCAATTCACTCAAAAATGGTGCCAAACAGTTGCAAATGCTCCCCTGAGAGGTTTGGCGGTCGAAACAGAAGGATTTTAATCACAGGAAAAGAAATCAGCCCTCGACAACTTCATCAGCATAAAAATATTTTTTCTAAAAAATCCTAAGCCCCGGGGTCACAATTTCATAAAAAATCTGACTTTCGGCAATTCACTCAAAAATGGTGCCAAACTTTTGCAAACGCTCCTCATAAAGGTTTGGCGGTCGAAACAAAAGGCTTTTTATCACAGGAAAAGAAAGCTGCCCTCGACAACTTCACCGGCAGAAAAAGATTTTTTTGAAAAAATCCTAAGCCCCGGGGTCACAATTTCATAAAAAATCTGACTTTCGGCAATTCACTCAAAAATGGTGCCAAACTTTTGCAAATGCTCCCCATAAAGGTTTGGCGGTCGAAACAGAAGGCTTTTTATCACAGGAAAAAAAAAGCTGCCCTCGACAACTTCACCGGCAGAAAAAGATTTTTTTGAAAAAATCCTAAGCCCCGGGGTCACAATTTCATAAAAAATCTGACTTTCGGCAATTCACTCAAAAATGGTGCCAAACTTTTGCAAATGCTCCCCTGAAAGATTTCACGGGCGAAACAGAAGGCATTTTATCACGGGAAAAGAAATCAGCCCTCGACAACTGAACCGGCAGAAAAAGATTTTTTTGAAAAAATCCTAAGCCCCGGGGTCACAATTTCATAAAAAATCTGACTTTCGGCAATTCACTCAAAAATGGTACCAACCATTTGCAAATGCTCCCCTGAAAGGTTTCGCGGTCGAAACAGAAGGTTTTTTATTACAGGAAAAGAAATCAGCCCTCGACAACTGAACCGGTAGAAAAAAAAATTTTTTTTAAAATCCTAAGCCCCGGGGTCACAATTTCATAAAAAATCTGACTTTCGGCAATTCACTCAAAAATGGTGCCAAACAGTTGCAAATGCTCCCCTGAGAGGTTTGGCGGTCGAAACAGAAGGATTTTAATCACAGGAAAAGAAATCAGCCCTCGACAACTTCATCAGCATAAAAATATTTTTTCTAAAAAATCCTAAGCCCCGGGGTCACAATTTCATAAAAAATCTGACTTTCGGCAATTCACTCAAAAATGGTGCCAAACTTTTGCAAATGCTCCTCATAAAGGTTTGGCGGTCGAAACAAAAGGCTTTTTATCACAGGAAAAGAAAGCTGCCCTCGACAACTTCACCGGCAGAAAAAGATTTTTTTGAAAAAATCCTAAGCCCCGGGGTCACAATTTCATAAAAAATCTGACTTTCGGCAATTCACTCAAAAATGGTGCCAAACTTTTGCAAATGCTCCCCTGAAAGGTTTCGCGGTCAAAACAGAAGGCTTTTTATCACAGGAAAAGAAATCAGCCCTCGACAACTTCACCGGCAGAAAAAGATTTTTTTGAAAAAATCCTAAGCCCCGGGGTCACAATTTCATAAAAAATCTGACTTTCGGCAATTCACTCAAAAATGGTGCCAAACTTTTGCAAATGCTCCCCTGAACGGTTTGGAGGTCGAAACAGAAGGCTTTTTATCACAGGAAAAGAAATCAGCCCTTGACAACTTCACCGGTAGAAAAAGATTTTTTGTAAAAAATCCTAAGCCCCGGGGTCACAATTTCATAAAAAATCTGACTTTCGGCAATTCACTCAAAAATGGTGCCGAACTTTGGCAAATGCTCCCCTGAAAGGTTTCACGGTCGAAACAGAAGGATTTTAATCACAGGAAAAGAAATCAGCCCTCGACAACTTAACCGGCAGAAAAATATTTTTTTGAAAAAATCCTACGCCCCGGCGTCACAATTTCATAAAAAATCTGACTTTCGGCAATTCACTCAAAAATGGTGCCAAACGGTTGCAAATGCTCCCCTGAGAGGTTTGGCGGTCGAAACAGAAGGATTTTAATCACAGGAAAAGAAATCAGCCCTCGACAACTGAACCGGCAGAAAAAGATTTTTTTGAAAAAATCCTAAGCCCCGGGGTCACAATTTCATAAAAAATCTGACTTTCGGCAATTCACTCAAAAATGGTGCCAAACTTTTGCAAATGCTCCCCATAAAGGTTTGGCGGTCGAAACAAAAGGATTTTTATCACAGGAAAAGAAATCTGCCGTCAACAACTTCACCGGCAAAAAAAGATTTTTTTGAAAAAATCCTAAGCCCCGGGGTCACAATTTCATAAAAAATCTGACTTTCGGCAATTCACTCGAAAATGGTGCCAAACTTTTGCAAATGCTCCCCTGAACGGTTTGGAGGTCGAAACAGAAGGCATTTAATCACAGGAAAAGAAATCAGCCCCCGACAACTTCACCGGCAGAAAAAGATTTTTTTGAAAAAATCCTAAGCCCCGGGGTCACAATTTCATAAAAAATCTGACTTTCGGCAATTCACTCAAAAATGGTGCCAAACTTTTGCAAATGCTCCCCTGAACGGTTTGGAGGTCGAAACAGAAGGCTTTTTATCACAGGAAAAGAAATCAGCCCTTGACAACTTCACCGGTAGAAAAAGATTTTTTGTAAAAAATCCTAAGCCCCGGGGTCACAATTTCATAAAAAATCTGACTTTCGGCAATTCACTCAAAAATGGTGCCGAACTTTGGCAAATGCTCCCCTGAAAGGTTTCACGGTCGAAACAGAAGGATTTTAATCACAGGAAAAGAAATCAGCCCTCGACAACTTAACCGGCAGAAAAATATTTTTTTGAAAAAATCCTACGCCCCGGGGTCACAATTTCATAAAAAATCTGACTTTCGGCAATTCACTCAAAAATGGTGCCAAACGGTTGCAAATGCTCCCCTGAGAGGTTTGGCGGTCGAAACAGAAGGATTTTAATCATAGGAAAAGAAATCAGCCCTCGACAACTGAACCGGCAGAAAAAGATTTTTTTGAAAAAATCCTAAGCCCCGGGGTCACAATTTCATAAAAAATCTGACTTTCGGCAATTCACTCAAAAATGGTGCCAAACTTTTGCAAATGCTCCCCATAAAGGTTTGGCGGTCGAAACAAAAGGATTTTTATCACAGGAAAAGAAATCTGCCCTCAACAACTTCACCGGCAAAAAAAGATTTTTTTGAAAAAATCCTAAGCCCCGGGGTCACAATTTAATAAAAAATCTGACTTTCGGCAATTCACTCAAAAATGGTGCCAAACTTTTGCAAATGCTCCCCTGAACGGTTTGGAGGTCGAAACAGAAGGCATTTAATCACAGGAAAAGAAATCAGCCCCCGACAACTTCACCGGCAGAAAAAGATTTTTTTGAAAAAATCCTAAGCCACGGGGTCACAATTTCATAAAAAATCTGACTTTCGGCAATTCACTCAAAAATGGTGCCGAACTTTGGCAAATGCTCCCCTGAACGGTTTGGAGGTCGAAACAGAAGGCTTTTTATCACAGGAAAAGAAATCAGCCCCCGACAACTTCACCGGCAAAAAAAGATTTTCTTGAAAAAATCCTAAGCCCCGGGGTCACAATATCATAAAAAATCTGACTTTCGGCAATTCACTCAAAAATGGTGCCAAACTTTTGCAAATGCTCCCCCGAAAGGTTTCGCGGTCGAAACAGAAGGATTTTAATCACAGGAAAAGAAATCAGCCCTCGACAACTGAACCGGCAGAAAAAGATTTTTTTGAAAAAATCCTAAGCCCCGGGGTCACAATTTCATAAAAAATCTGACTTTCGGCAATTCACTCAAAAATGGTGCCAAACGGTTGCAAATGCTCCCCTGAGAGGTTTGGCGGTCGAAATAGAAGGATTTTAATCACAGGAAAAGAAATCAGCCCTCGACAACTGAACCAGCAGAAAAAGATTTTTTTGAAAAAATCCTAAGCCCCGGGGTCACAATTTCATAAAAAATCTGACTTTCGGCAATTCACTCAAAAATGGTGCCAAACTTTTGCAAATGCTCCCCCGAAAGGTTTCGCGTTCGAAACAGAAGTCTTTTTATCACAGGAAAAGAAATCAGCCCTCGACAACTGAACCGGCAGAAAAAGATTTTTTTGAAAAAATCCTAAGCCCCGGGGTCACAATTTCATAAAAAATCTGACTTTCGGCAATTCACTCAAAAATGGTGCCAAACTTTTGCAAATGCTCCCCTGAAAGGTTTCGCAGTCGAAACAAAAGGATTTTAATCACATTAAAAGAAATCAGCCCTCGACAACTTAACCGGCAGAAAAATATTTTTTTGAAAAAATCCCTAAGCCTCGGGGTCACAATTTCATAAAAAATCTGACTTTCGGGAATTCACTCAAAAATGATGCCAAACGGTTGCAAATGCTTCCCTGAGAGGTTTGGCGGTCGAAATAGAAGGATTTTAATCACAGGAAAAGAAATCAGCCCTCGACAACTGAACCGGCAGAAAAAGATTTTTTTGAAAAAATCCTAAGCCCCGGGGTCACAATTTCATAAAAAATCTGACTTTCGGCAATTCACTCAAAAATGGTGCCAAACTTTTTCAAATGCTCCCCAGAACGGTTTGGAGGTCGAAACAGAAGGCTTTTTATCACAGGAAAAGAAATCAGCCCTCAACAAGTGAACCGGCAGAAAAAGATTTTTTTGAAAAAATCCTAAGCCCCGGGGTCACAATTTCATAAAAAATCTGACTTTCGGCAATTCACTCAAAAATGGTGCCAAACTTTTGCAAATGCTCCCCTGAAAGGTTTCGCAGTCGAAACAAAAGGATTTTAATCACATTAAAAGAAATCAGCCCTCGACAACTTAACCGGCAGAAAAATATTTTTTTGAAAAAATCCCTAAGCCTCGGGGTCACAATTTCATAAAAAATCTGACTTTCGGGAATTCACTCAAAAATGATGCCAAACGGTTGCAAATGCTCCCCTGAGAGGTTTGGCGGTCGAAATAGAAGGATTTTAATCACAGGAAAAGAAATCAGCCCTCGACAACTGAACCGGCAGAAAAAGATTTTTTTGAAAAAATCCTAAGCCCCGGGGTCACAATTTCATAAAAAATCTGACTTTCGGCAATTCACTCAAAAATGGTGCCAAACTTTTGCAAATGCTCCCCTGAAAGGTTTGACGGTAGAAACAGAAGGCTTTTTATCACAGGAAAAGAAATCAGCCCTCGACAACTTCACCAGCAGAAATATATTTTTGTGAAAAAATCCTAAACCCCGGGGTCACAATTTCATAAAAAATCTGACTTTCGGCAATTCACTCAAAAATGGTGCCAAACTTTCGCAAATGCTCCCCATAAAGGTTTGGCGGTCGAAACAGAAGGCTTTTTATCACAGGAAAAGAAATCGGCCCTCGACAACTGAACCGGCAGAAAAAGATTTTTTTTGAAAAAATCCTAAGCCCCGGGGTCACAATTTCATAAAAAATCTGACTTTTGGCAATTCACTCAAAAATGGTGCCAAACTTTTTCAAATGCTCCCCTGAACGGTTTGGAGGTCGAAACAGAAGGCATTTAATCACAGGAAAAGAAATCAGCCCCCGACAACTTCACCGGCAGAAAAAGATTTTATTGAAAAAATCCTAAGCCCCGGGGTCACAATTTCATAAAAAATCTGACTTTCGGCAATTCACTCAAAAATGGTGCCGAACTTTGGCAAATGCTCCCCTGAAAGGTTTGGAGGTCGAAACAGAAGGCTTTTTATCACAGGAAAAGAAATCAGCCCTCAACAACTTCACCGGCAAAAAAAGATTTTTTTGAAAAAATCCGAAGCCCCGGGGTCACAATTTCATAAAAAGTCTGACTTTCGGCAATTCACTCAAAAATGGTGCCAAACTTTTGCAAATGCTCCCCTGAACGGTTTGGAGGTCGAAACAGAAGGCTTTTTATCACAGGAAAAGAAATCAGCCCTCGACAACTTCACCGGCAAAAAAAGATTTTTTTGAAAAAATCCTAAGCCCCGGGGTCACAATATCATAAAAAATCTGACTTTCGGCAATTCACACAAAAATGGTGCCAAACTTTTGCAAATGCTCCCCCGAAAGGTTTCGCGGTCGAAACAGAAGGATTTTAATCACAGGAAAAGAAATCAGCCCTCGACAACTGAACCGGCAGAAAAAGATTTTTTTGAAAAAATCCTAAGCCCCGGGGTCACAATTTCATAAAAAATCTGACTTTCGGCAATTCACTCAAAAATGGTGCCAAACGGTTGCAAATGCTCCCCTGAGAGGTTTGGCGGTCGAAATAGAAGGATTTTAATCACAGGAAAAGAAATCAGCCCTCGACAACTGAACCAGCAGAAAAAGATTTTTTTGAAAAAATCCTAAGCCCCGGGGTCACAATTTCATAAAAAATCTGACTTTCGGCAATTCACTCAAAAATGGTGCCAAACTTTTGCAAATGCTCCCCCGAAAGGTTTCGCGTTCGAAACAGAAGTCTTTTTATCACAGGAAAAGAAATCAGCCCTCGACAACTGAACCGGCAGAAAAAGATTTTTTTGAAAAAATCCTAAGCCCCGGGGTCACAATTTCATAAAAAATCTGACTTTCGGCAATTCACTCAAAAATGGTGCCAAACTTTTGCAAATGCTCCCCTGAAAGGTTTCGCAGTCGAAACAAAAGGATTTTAATCACATTAAAAGAAATCAGCCCTCGACAACTTAACCGGCAGAAAAATATTTTTTTGAAAAAATCCCTAAGCCTCGGGGTCACAATTTCATAAAAAATCTGACTTTCGGGAATTCACTCAAAAATGATGCCAAACGGTTGCAAATGCTCCCCTGAGAGGTTTGGCGGTCGAAATAGAAGGATTTTAATCACAGGAAAAGAAATCAGCCCTCGACAACTGAACCGGCAGAAAAAGATTTTTTTGAAAAAATCCTAAGCCCCGGGGTCACAATTTCATAAAAAATCTGACTTTCGGCAATTCACTCAAAAATGGTGCCAAACTTTTGCAAATGCTCCCCTGAACGGTTTGGAGGTCGAAACAGAAGGCTTTTTATCACAGGAAAAGAAATCAGCCCTCAACAAGTGAACCGGCAGAAAAAGATTTTTTTGAAAAAATCCTAAGCCCCGGGGTCACAATTTCATAAAAAATCTGACTTTCGGCAATTCACTCAAAAATGGTGCCAAACTTTTGCAAATGCTCCCCTGAAAGGTTTCGCAGTCGAAACAAAAGGATTTTAATCACATTAAAAGAAATCAGCCCTCGACAACTTAACCGGCAGAAAAATATTTTTTTGAAAAAATCCCTAAGCCTCGGGGTCACAATTTCATAAAAAATCTGACTTTCGGGAATTCACTCAAAAATGATGCCAAACGGTTGCAAATGCTCCCCTGAGAGGTTTGGCGGTCGAAATAGAAGGATTTTAATCACAGGAAAAGAAATCAGCCCTCGACAACTGAACCGGCAGAAAAAGATTTTTTTGAAAAAATCCTAAGCCCCGGGGTCACAATTTCATAAAAAATCTGACTTTCGGCAATTCACTCAAAAATGGTGCCAAACTTTTGCAAATGCTCCCCTGAAAGGTTTGACGGTAGAAACAGAAGGCTTTTTATCACAGGAAAAGAAATCAGCCCTCGACAACTTCACCAGCAGAAATATATTTTTGTGAAAAAATCCTAAACCCCGGGGTCACAATTTCATAAAAAATCTGACTTTCGGCAATTCACTCAAAAATGGTGCCAAACTTTCGCAAATGCTCCCCATAAAGGTTTGGCGGTCGAAACAGAAGGCTTTTTATCACAGGAAAAGAAATCGGCCCTCGACAACTGAACCGGCAGAAAAAGATTTTTTTTGAAAAAATCCTAAGCCCCGGGGTCACAATTTCATAAAAAATCTGACTTTTGGCAATTCACTCAAAAATGGTGCCAAACTTTTTCAAATGCTCCCCTGAACGGTTTGGAGGTCGAAACAGAAGGCATTTAATCACAGGAAAAGAAATCAGCCCCCGACAACTTCACCGGCAGAAAAAGATTTTTTTGAAAAAATCCTAAGCCCCGGGGTCACAATTTCATAAAAAATCTGACTTTCGGCAATTCACTCAAAAATGGTGCCGAACTTTGGCAAATGCTCCCCTGAAAGGTTTGGAGGTCGAAACAGAAGGCTTTTTATCACAGGAAAAGAAATCAGCCCTCAACAACTTCACCGGCAAAAAAAGATTTTTTTGAAAAAATCCGAAGCCCCGGGGTCACAATTTCATAAAAAGTCTGACTTTCGGCAATTCACTCAAAAATGGTGCCAAACTTTTGCAAATGCTCCCCTGAACGGTTTGGAGGTCGAAACAGAAGGCTTTTTATCACAGGAAAAGAAATCAGCCCTCGACAACTTCACCGGCAAAAAAAGATTTTTTTGAAAAAATCCTAAGCCCCGGGGTCACAATATCATAAAAAATCTGACTTTCGGCAATTCACACAAAAATGGTGCCAAACTTTTGCAAATGCTCCCCCGAAAGGTTTCGCGGTCGAAACAGAAGGATTTTAATCACAGGAAAAGAAATCAGCCCTCGACAACTGAACCGGCAGAAAAAGATTTTTTTGAAAAAATCCTAAGCCCCGGGGTCACAATTTCATAAAAAATCTGACTTTCGGCAATTCACTCAAAAATGGTGCCAAACGGTTGCAAATGCTCCCCTGAGAGGTTTGGCGGTCGAAATAGAAGGATTTTAATCACAGGAAAAGAAATCAGCCCTCGACAACTGAACCAGCAGAAAAAGATTTTTTTGAAAAAATCCTAAGCCCCGGGGTCACAATTTCATAAAAAATCTGACTTTCGGCAATTCACTCAAAAATGGTGCCAAACTTTTGCAAATGCTCCCCCGAAAGGTTTCGCGTTCGAAACAGAAGTCTTTTTATCACAGGAAAAGAAATCAGCCCTCGACAACTGAACCGGCAGAAAAAGATTTTTTTGAAAAAATCCTAAGCCCCGGGGTCACAATTTCATAAAAAATCTGACTTTCGGCAATTCACTCAAAAATGGTGCCAAACTTTTGCAAATGCTCCCCTGAAAGGTTTCGCAGTCGAAACAAAAGGATTTTAATCACATTAAAAGAAATCAGCCCTCGACAACTTAACCGGCAGAAAAATATTTTTTTGAAAAAATCCCTAAGCCTCGGGGTCACAATTTCATAAAAAATCTGACTTTCGGGAATTCACTCAAAAATGATGCCAAACGGTTGCAAATGCTCCCCTGAGAGGTTTGGCGGTCGAAATAGAAGGATTTTAATCACAGGAAAAGAAATCAGCCCTCGACAACTGAACCGGCAGAAAAAGATTTTTTTGAAAAAATCCTAAGCCCCGGGGTCACAATTTCATAAAAAATCTGACTTTCGGCAATTCACTCAAAAATGGTGCCAAACTTTTGCAAATGCTCCCCTGAAAGGTTTGGCGGTCGAAACAGAAGGCTTTTTATCACAGGAAAAGAAATCAGCCCTCGACAACTTCACCAGCAGAAATATATTTTTGTGAAAAAATCCTAAACCCCGGGGTCACAATTTCATAAAAAATCTGACTTTCGGCAATTCACTCAAAAATGGTGCCAAACTTTCGCAAATGCTCCCCATAAAGGTTTGGCGGTCGAAACAGAAGGCTTTTTATCACAGGAAAAGAAATCGGCCCTCGACAACTGAACCGGCAGAAAAAGATTTTTTTGAAAAAATCCTAAGCCCCGGGGTCACAATTTCATAAAAAATCTGACTTTTGGCAATTCACTCAAAAATGGTGCCAAACTTTTTCAAATGCTCCCCTGAACGGTTTGGAGGTCGAAACAGAAGGCTTTTTATCACAGGAAAAGAAATCAGCCCTCAACAACTGAACCGGCAGAAAAAGATTTTTTTGAAAAAATCCTAAGCCCCGGGGTCACAATTTCATAAAAAATCTGACTTTCGGCAATTCACTCAAAAATGGTGCCAAACTTTTGCAAATGCTCCCCTGAAAGGTTTCGCAGTCGAAACAAAAGGATTTTAATCACATTAAAAGAAATCAGCCCTCGACAACTTAACCGGCAGAAAAATATTTTTTTGAAAAAATCCCTAAGCCTCGGGGTCACAATTTCATAAAAAATCTGACTTTCGGGAATTCACTCAAAAATGGTGCCAAACTTTCGCAAATGCTCCCCATAAAGGTTTGGCGGTCGAAACAGAAGGCTTTTTATCACAGGAAAAGAAATCGGCCCTCGACAACTGAACCGGCAGAAAAAGATTTTTTTTGAAAAAATCCTAAGCCCCGGGGTCACAATTTCATAAAATATCTGACTTTTGGCAATTCACTCAAAAATGGTGCCAAACTTTTTCAAATGCTCCCCTGAACGGTTTGGAGGTCGAAACAGAAGGCATTTAATCACAGGAAAAGAAATCAGCCCCCGACAACTTCACCGGCAGAAAAAGATTTTTTTGAAAAAATCCTAAGCCCCGGGGTCACAATTTCATAAAAAATCTGACTTTCGGCAATTCACTCAAAAATGGTGCCGAACTTTGGCAAATGCTCCCCTGAAAGGTTTGGAGGTCGAAACAGAAGGCTTTTTATCACAGGAAAAGAAATCAGCCCTCAACAACTTCACCGGCAAAAAAAGATTTTTTTGAAAAAATCCGAAGCCCCGGGGTCACAATTTCATAAAAAGTCTGACTTTCGGCAATTCACTCAAAAATGGTGCCAAACTTTTGCAAATGCTCCCCTGAACGGTTTGGAGGTCGAAACAGAAGGCTTTTTATCACAGGAAAAGAAATCAGCCCTCGACAACTTCACCGGCAAAAAAAGATTTTTTTGAAAAAATCCTAAGCCCCGGGGTCACAATATCATAAAAAATCTGACTTTCGGCAATTCACTCAAAAATGGTGCCAAACTTTTGCAAATGCTCCCCCGAAAGGTTTCGCGGTCGAAACAGAAGGATTTTAATCACAGGAAAAGAAATCAGCCCTCGACAACTGAACCGGCAGAAAAAGATTTTTTTGAAAAAATCCTAAGCCCCGGGGTCACAATTTCATAAAAAATCTGACTTTCGGCAATTCACTCAAAAATGGTGCCAAACGGTTGCAAATGCTCCCCTGAGAGGTTTGGCGGTCGAAATAGAAGGATTTTAATCACAGGAAAAGAAATCAGCCCTCGACAACTGAACCAGCAGAAAAAGATTTTTTTGAAAAAATCCTAAGCCCCGGGGTCACAATTTCATAAAAAATCTGACTTTCGGCAATTCACTCAAAAATGGTGCCAAACTTTTGCAAATGCTCCCCCGAAAGGTTTCGCGGTCGAAACAGAAGTCTTTTTATCACAGGAAAAGAAATCAGCCCTCGACAACTGAACCGGCAGAAAAAGATTTTTTTGAAAAAATCCTAAGCCCCGGGGTCACAATTTCATAAAAAATCTGACTTTCGGCAATTCACTCAAAAATGGTGCCAAACTTTTGCAAATGCTCCCCTGAAAGGTTTCGCAGTCGAAACAAAAGGATTTTAATCACATTAAAAGAAATCAGCCCTCGACAACTTAACCGGCAGAAAAATATTTTTTTGAAAAAATCCCTAAGCCTCGGGGTCACAATTTCATAAAAAATCTGACTTTCGGGAATTCACTCAAAAATGGTGCCAAACTTTTTCAAATGCTCCCCTGAACGGTTTGGAGGTCGAAACAGAAGGCATTTAATCACAGGAAAAGAAATCAGCCCCCGACAACTTCACCGGCAGAAAAAGATTTTTTTGAAAAAATCCTAAGCCACGGGGTCACAATTTCATAAAAAATCTGACTTTCGGCAATTCACTCAAAAATGGTGCCGAACTTTGGCAAATGCTCCCCTGAAAGGTTTCACGGTCGAAACAGAAGGATTTTAATCACAGGAATAGAAATCAGCCCTCGACAACTTAACCGGCAGAAAAAGATTTTTTTGAAAAAATCCAAAGCCCCGGGGTCACAATTTCATAAAAAATCTGACTTTCGGCAATTCACTCAAAAATGGTGCCAAACGGTTGCAAATGCTCCCCTGAGAGGTTTGGCGGTCAAAACAGAAGGATTTTAATCACAGGGAAAGAAATCAGCCCTCGACAACTGAACCGGCAGAAAAAGATTTTTTTGAAAAAATCCTAAGCCCCGGGGTCACAATTTCATAAAAAATCTGACTTTCGGCAATTCACTCAAAAATGGTGCCAAACTTTTGCAAATGCTCCCCATAAAGGTTTGGCGGTCGAAACAGAAGGCTTTTTATCACAGGAAAAGAAATCTGCCCTCAACAACTTCATCGGCAAAAAAAGATTTTTTTGAAAAAATCCTAAGCCCCGGGGTCACAATTTCATAAAAAATCTGACTTTCGGCAATTCACTCAAAAATGGTGCCAAAATTTTTGCAAATGCTCCCCTGAACGGTTTGGAGGTCGAAACAGAAGGCTTTTTATCACAGGAAAAGAAATCAGCCCTCGACAACTTCACCGGCAAAAAAAGATTTTTTTGAAAAAATCCTAAGCCCCGGGGTCACAATATCATAAAAAATCTGACTTTCGGCAATTCACTCAAAAATGGTGCCAAACTTTTGCAAATGCTCCCCCGAAAGGTTTCGCGGTCGAAACAGAAGGATTTTAATCACAGGAAAAGAAATCAGCCCTCGACAACTGAACAGGCAGAAAAAGATTTTTTTGAAAAAATCCTAAGCCCCGGGGTCACAATTTCATAAAAAAATCTGACTTTCGGCAATTCACTCAAAAATGGTGCCAAACGGTTGCAAATGCTCCCCTGAGAGGTTTGGCGGTCGAAATAGAAGGATTTTAATCACAGGAAAAGAAATCAGCCCTCGACAACTGAACCAGCAGAAAAAGATTTTTTTGAAAAAAATCCTAAGCCCCGGGGTCACAATTTCATAAAAAATCTGACTTTTGGCAATTCACTCAAAAATGGTCCCAAACGTTTGCAAATACTCCCCATAAAGGTTTGGCGGTCGAAACAGAAGGCTTTTTATCACAGGAAAAGAAATCAGCCCTCGACAACTGAACCGGCAGAAAAAGATTTTTTTGAAAAAATCCTAAGCCCCGGGGTCACAATTTCATAAAAAATCTGACTTTCGGCAATTCAGTCAAAAATGGTGCCAAACGGTTGCAAATGCTCCCCTGAAAGGTTTGGCGATCAAAACAGAAGGCATTTAATCACAGGAAAAGAAATCAGCCCTCGACAACTGAACCGGCAGAAAAAATCCTAAGCCCCGGGGTCACAATTTCATAAAAAATCTGACTTTCAGCAATTCACTCAAAAATGGTGCCAAACTTTTGCAAATGCTCCCCATAAAGGTTTGGCGGTCGAAACAAAAGGCTTTTTATCACAGGAAAAGAAATCTGCCCTCAACAACTTCATCGGCAAAAAAAGATTTTTTTGAAAAAATCCTAAGCCCCGGGGTCACAATTTCATAAAAAATCTGACTTTCGGCAATTCACTCAAAAATGGTGCCAAAATTTTTGCAAATGCTCCCCTGAACGGTTTGGAGGTCGAAACAGAAGGCTTTTTATCACAGGAAAAGAAATCAGCCCTCGACAACTTCACCGGCAAAAAAAGATTTTTTTGAAAAAATCCTAAGCCCCGGGGTCACAATATCATAAAAAATCTGACTTTCGGCAATTCACTCAAAAATGGTGCCAAACTTTTGCAAATGCTCCCCCGAAAGGTTTCGCGGTCGAAACAGAAGGATTTTAATCACAGGAAAAGAAATCAGCCCTCGACAACTGAACCGGCAGAAAAAGATTTTTTTGAAAAAATCCTAAGCCCCGGGGTCACAATTTCATAAAAAAATCTGACTTTCGGCAATTCACTCAAAAATGGTGCCAAACGGTTGCAAATGCTCCCCTGAGAGGTTTGGCGGTCGAAATAGAAGGATTTTAATCACAGGAAAAGAAATCAGCCCTCGACAACTGAACCAGCAGAAAAAGATTTTTTTGAAAAAAATCCTAAGCCCCGGGGTCACAATTTCATAAAAAATCTGACTTTTGGCAATTCACTCAAAAATGGTCCCAAACGTTTGCAAATACTCCCCATAAAGGTTTGGCGGTCGAAACAGAAGGCTTTTTATCACAGGAAAAGAAATCAGCCCTCGACAACTGAACCGGCAGAAAAAGATTTTTTTGAAAAAATCCTAAGCCCCGGGGTCACAATTTCATAAAAAATCTGACTTTCGGCAATTCAGTCAAAAATGGTGCCAAACGGTTGCAAATGCTCCCCTGAAAGGTTTGGCGATCAAAACAGAAGGCATTTAATCACAGGAAAAGAAATCAGCCCTCGACAACTGAACCGGCAGAAAAAATCCTAAGCCCCGGGGTCACAATTTCATAAAAAATCTGACTTTCAGCAATTCACTCAAAAATGGTGCCAAACTTTTGCAAATGCTCCCCATAAAGGTTTGGCGGTCGAAACAAAAGGATTTTTATCACAGGAAAAGAAATCTGCCCTTAACAACTTCACCGGCAAAAAAAGATTTTTTTGAAAAAATCCTAAGCCCCGGGGTCACAATTTCATAAAAAATCTGACTTTCGGCAATTCACTCAAAAATGATGCCAAACGGTTGCAAATGCTCCCCTGAAAGGTTTGTAGGTCGAAACAGAAGGCTTTTTATCACAGGAAAAGAAATCAGCCCTCGACAACTTCACCAGCAGAAAAAGATTTTTTTGAAAAAATCCTAAGCCCCGGGGTCACTATTTCATAAAAAATCTGACTTTCGGCAATTCACTCAAAAATGGTGCCAAACGGTTGCAAATGATCCCCTGAGAGGAGTGGCGGTCGAAACAGATGGCTTTTTATCACAAGAAAAGAAATCAGCCCTCGACAACTTAAGAGGCAGAAAAAGATTTTTTTGAAAAAATCCTAAGCCCCGGGGTCACAATTTCATAAAAAATCTGACTTTCGGCAATTCACTCAAAAATGGTGCCAAACTTTTGCAAATGCTCCCCTGAAAGGTTTCGCAGTCGAAACAAAAGGATTTTAATCACATTAAAAGAAATCAGCCCTCGACAACTTAACCGGCAGAAAAAGATTTTTTTGAAAAAATCCCTAAGCCTCGGGGTCACAATTTCATAAAAAATCTGACTTTCGGGAATTCACTCAAAAATGATGCCAAACGGTTGCAAATGCTCCCCTGAGAGGTTTGGCGGTCGAAATAGAAGGATTTTAATCACAGGAAAAGAAATCAGCCCTCGACAACTGAACCGGCAGAAAAAGATTTTTTTGAAAAAATCCTAAGCCCCGGGGTCACAATTTCATTAAAAATGTGACTTTCGGCAATTCACTCAAAAATGGTGCCAAACGGTTGCAAATGCTCCCCTGAGAGGTTTCGCGGTCGAAACAGAAGGATTTTAATCACAGGAAAAGAAATCAGCCCTCGACAACTGAACCGGCAGAAAAATATTTTTTTGAAAAAATCCTAAGCCCCGGGGTCACAATTTCATAAAAAATCTGACTTTCGGCAATTCACTCAAAAATGGTGCCAAACTTTTGCAAATGCTCCCCATATAGGTTTGGCGGTCGAAACAGAAGGCTTTTTATCACAAGAAAAGAAAGCTGCCCTCGACAACTTCACCGGCAGAAAAAGATTTTTTTGAAAAAATCCTAAGCCCCGGGGTCACAATTTCATAAAAAATCTGACTTTCGGCAATTCACTCAAAAATGGTGCCAAACTTTTGCAAATGCTCCCCTGAACGGTTTGGAGGTCGAAACAGAAGGCTTTTTATCACAGGAAAAGAAATCAGCCCTCGACAACTTCACCGGCAGAAAAAGATTTTTTTGAAAAAATCCTAAGCCCCGGGGTCACAATTTCATAAAAAATCTGACTTTCGGCAATTCACTCAAAAATGGTGCCAAACGGTTGCAAATGCTCCCCTGAAAGGTTTGGCGATCAAAACAGAAGGCATTTAATCACAGGAAAAGAAATCAGCCCTCGACAACTGAACCGGCAGAAAAAGATTTTTTTGAAAAAATCCTAAGCCCCGGGGTCACAATTTCATAAAAAATCTGACTTTCGGCAATTCACTCAAAAATGGTGCCAAACTTTTGCAAATGCTCCCCCGAAAGGTTTCGCGGTCGAAACAGAAGGCTTTTTATCACAGGAAAAGAAATCAGCCCTCGACAACTGAACCGGCAGAAAAAAATTTTTTGAAAAAATCCTAAGCCCCGGGGTCACAATTTCATAAAAAATCTGACTTTCGGCAATTCACTCAAAAATGGTGCCAAACTTTTGCAAATGCTCCCCTGAAAGGTTTCGCAGTCGAAACAAAAGGATTTTAATCACATTAAAAGAAATCAGCCCTCGACAACTTAACCGGCAGAAAAATATTTTTTTGAAAAAATCCCTAAGCCTCGGGGTCACAATTTCATAAAAAATCTGACTTTCGGGAATTCACTCAAAAATGATGCCAAACGGTTGCAAATGCTCCCCTGAGAGGATTGGCGGTCGAAATAGAAGGATTTTAATCACAGGAAAAGAAATCAGCCCTCGACAACTGAACCGGCAGAAAAAGATTTTTTTGAAAAAATCCTAAGCCCCGGGGTCACAATTTCATAAAAAATCTGACTTTCGGCAATTCACTCAAAAATGGTGCCAAACGGTTGCAAATGCTCCCCTGAAAGGTTTGGCGATCAAAACAGAAGGCATTTAATCACAGGAAAAGAAATCAGCCCTCGACAACTGAACCGGCAGAAAAAGATTTTTTTGAAAAAATCCTAAGCCCCGGGGTCACAATTTCATAAAAAATCTGACTTTCGGCAATTCACTCAAAAATGGTGCCAAACTTTTGCAAATGCTCCCCCGAAAGGTTTCGCGGTCGAAACAGAAGGCTTTTTATCACAGGAAAAGAAATCAGCCCTCGACAACTGAACCGGCAGAAAAAATTTTTTTGAAAAAATCCTAAGCCCCGGGGTCACAATTTCATAAAAAATCTGACTTTCGGCAATTCACTCAAAAATGGTGCCAAACTTTTGCAAATGCTCCCCTGAAAGGTTTCGCAGTCGAAACAAAAGGATTTTAATCACATTAAAAGAAATCAGCCCTCGACAACTTAACCGGCAGAAAAATATTTTTTTGAAAAAATCCCTAAGCCTCGGGGTCACAATTTCATAAAAAATCTGACTTTCGGCAATTCACTCAAAAATGGTGCCAAACTTTTGCAAATGCTCCCCATAAAGGTTTGGCGGTCGAAACAGAAGGCTTTTTATCACAGGAAAAGAAATCAGCCCTCGACAACTTCACCGGCAGAAAAAGATTTTTTTGAAGAAATCCTAAGCCCCGGGGTCACAATTTCATAAAAAATCTGACTTTCGGCAATTCACTCAAAAATGGTGCCAAACTTTTGCAAATGCTCCCCTGAGAGGTTTGGCGGTCAAAACAGAAGGCTTTTTATCACAGGAAAGGAAATCAGCCCTCGACAACTTCACCGGCAGAAAAAGATTTTTTTTGGAAAAAATCCTCAGCCCCGGGGTCACAATTTCATAAAAAATCTGACTTTCGGCAATTCACTCAAAAATGGTGACAAACGGTTGCAAATGCTCCCCTGAGAGGTTTGGCGGGCGAAACAGAAGGCATTTAATCACGGGAAAAGAAATCAGCCCTCGACAACTGAACCGGCAGAAAAAGATTTTTTTGAAAAAATCCTAAGCCCCGGGGTCACAATTTCATAAAAAAATCTGACTTTCGGCAATTCACTCAAAAATGGTACCAACCATTTGCAAATGCTCCCCTGAAAGGTTTCGCGGTCGAAACAGAAGGTTTTTTATTACAGGAAAAGAAATCAGCCCTCGACAACTGAACCGGTAGAAAAAAATTTTTTAAAAAAAATCCTAAGCCCCGGGGTCACAATTTCATAAAAAATCTGACTTTCGGCAATTCACTCAAAAATGATGCCAAACTTTTGCAAATGCTCCCCTGAAAGGTTTCGCAGTCGAAACAAAAGGCATTTAATCACAGGAAAAGAAATCAGCCCCCGACAACTTCACCGGCTGAAAAAGATTTTTTTGAAAAAATCCTAAGCCCCGGGGTCACAATTTCATAAAAAATCTGACTTTCGGCAATTCACTCGAAAATGGTGTCAAACGGTTGGAAATGCTCCCCTGAAAGGTTTGGCGATCGAAACAGAAGGCATTTAATCACGGGAAAAGAAATCAGCCCTCGACAACTTCATCAGCATAAAAATATTTTTTCTAAAAAATCCTAAGCCCCGGGGTCACAATTTCATAAAAAATCTGACTTTCGGCAATTCACTCAAAAATGGTGCCAAACTTTTGCAAATGCTCCCCATAAAGGTTTGGCGGTCGAAACAGAAGGCTTTTTATCACAGGAAAAGAAAGCTGCCCTCGACAACTTCACCGGCAGAAAAAGATTTTTTTGAAAAAATCCTAAGCCCCGGGGTCACAATTTCATAAAAAATCTGACTTTCGGCAATTCACTCAAAAATGGTGCCAAACTTTTGCAAATGCTCCCCTGAACGGTTTGGAGGTCGAAACAGAAGGCTTTTTATCACAGGAAAAGAAATCAGCCCTCGACAACTTCACCGGCAGAAAAAGATTTTTTTGAAAAAATCCTAAGCCCTGGGGTCACAATTTCATAAAAAATCTGACTTTCGGCAATTCACTCAAAAATGGTGCCAAACGGTTGCAAATGCTCCCCTGAAAGGTTTGGCGATCAAAACAGAAGGCATTTAATCACAGGAAAAGAAATCAGCCCTCGACAACTGAACCGGCAGAAAAAGATTTTTTTGAAAAAATCCTAAGCCCCGGGGTCACAATTTCATAAAAAATCTGACTTTCGGCAATTCACTCAAAAATGGTGCCAAACTTTTGCAAATGCTCCCCTGAACGGTTTGGAAGTCGAAACAGAAGGCTTTTTATCACAGGAAAAGAAATCAGCCCTCGACAACTTCACCGGCAGAAAAAGATTTTTTGGAAAAAATCCTAAGCCCCGGGGTCACAATTTCATAAAAAATCTGACTTTCGGCAATTCACTCAAAAATGGTGCCAAACGGTTGCAAATGCTCCCCTGAAAGGTTTGGCGATCGAAACAGAAGGCATTTAATCACAGGAAAAGAAATCAGCCCCCGACAACTTCACCGGCAGAAAAAGATTTTTTTGAAAAAATCCTAAACCACGGGGTCACAATTTCATAAAAAATCTGACTTTCGGCAATTCACTCAAAAATGGTGCCGAACTTTGGCAAATGCTCCCCTGAAAGGTTTCGCTGTCGAAACAGAAGGATTTTAATCACAGGAAAAGAAATCAGCCCTCGACAACTTAACCGGAAGAAAAATATTTTTTTGAAAAAATCCTAAGCCCCGGGGTCACAATTTCATAAAAAATCTGACTTTCGGCAATTCACTCAAAAATGGTGTCAAACGGTTGCAAATGCTCCCCTGAAAGGTTTCGCGGTCGAAACAGAAGGTTTTTTATTACAGGAAAAGAAATCAGCCCTCGACAACTGAACCGGTAGAAAAAAAAAATTTTAAAAAATCGTAAGCCCCGGGGTCACAATTTCATTAAAAATGTGACTTTCGGCAATTCACTCAAAAATGGTGCCAAACTTTTGCAAATGCTCCCCATAAAGGTTTCGCGGTCGAAACAGAAGGCTTTTTATCACAGGAAAAGAAATCAGCCCTCGACAACTGAACCGGCAGAAAAAGATTTTTTTGAAAAAATCCTAAGCCCCGGGGTCACAATTTCATAAAAAATCTGACTTTCGGCAATTCACTCAAAAATGGTGCCAAACTTTTGCAAATGCTCCCCTGAAAGGTTTGGAAGTCGAAACAGAAGGCTTTTTATCACAGGAAAAGAAATCAGCCCTTGACAACTTCACCGGTAGAAAAAGATTTTTTGGAAAAAATCCTAAGCCCCGGGGTCACAATTTCATAAAAAATCTGACTTTCGGCAATTCACTCAAAAATGGTGCCAAACGGTTGCAAATGCTCCCCTGAAAGGTTTGGCGATCGAAACAGAAGGCATTTAATCACAGGAAAAGAAATCAGCCCCCGACAACTTCACCGGCAGAAAAAGATTTTTTTGAAAAAATCCTAAACCACGGGGTCACAATTTCATAAAAAATCTGACTTTCGGCAATTCACTCAAAAATGGTGCCGAACTTTGGCAAATGCTCCCCTGAAAGGTTTCGCTGTCGAAACAGAAGGATTTTAATCACAGGAAAAGAAATCAACCCTCGACAACTTAACCGGCAGAAAAATATTTTTTTGAAAAAATCCTAAGCCCCGGGGTCACAATTTCATAAAAAATCTGACTTTCGGCAATTCACTCAAAAGTGGTGCCAAACTTTTGCAAATGCTCCCCTGAGAGGTTTGGTGGTCGAAATAGAAGGATTTTAATCACAGGAAAAGAAATCAGCCCTCGACAACTGAACCGGCAGAAAAAGATTTTTTTGAAAAAATCCTAAGCCCCGGGGTCACAATATCATAAAAAATCTGACTTTCGGCAATTCACTCAAAAATGGTGCCAAACTTTTGCAAATGCTCCCCCGAAAGGTTTCGCGGTCGAAACAGAAGGATTTTAATCACAGGAAAAGAAATCAGCCCTCGACAACTGAACCGGCAGAAAAAGATTTTTTTGAAAAAATCCTAAGCCCCGGGGCCACAATTTCATAAAAAATCTGACTTTCGGCAATTCACTCAAAAATGGTGCCAAACTTTTGCAAATGCTCCCCTGAAAGGTTTCACGGGCGAAACAGAAGGCATTTTATCACGGGAAAAGAAATCAGCCCTCGACAACTGAACCGGCAGAAAAAGATTTTTTTGAAAAAATCCTAAGCCCCGGGGTCACAATTTCATAAAAAATCTGACTTTCGGCAATTCACTCAAAAATGGTGCCAAACTTTTGCAAATGCTCCCCCGAAAGGTTTCGCGGTCGAAACAGAAGGATTTTAATCACAGGAAAAGAAATCAGCCCTCGACAACTGAACCGGCAGAAAAAGATTTTTTTGAAAAAATCCTAAGCCCCGGGGCCACAATTTCATAAAAAATCTGACTTTCGGCAATTCACTCAAAAATGGTGCCAAACTTTTGCAAATGCTCCCCTGAAAGGTTTCACGGGCGAAACAGAAGGCATTTTATCACGGGAAAAGAAATCAGCCCCCGACAACTGAACCGGCAGAAAAAGATTTTTTTGAAAAAATCCTAAGCCCCGGGGTCACAATTTCATAAAAAATCTGACTTTCGGCAATTCACTCAAAAATGGTACCAACCATTTGCAAATGCTCCCCTGAAAGGTTTCGCAGTCGAAACAGAAGGTTTTTTATTACAGGAAAAGAAATCAGCCCTTGACAACTGAACCGGTAGAAAAAAAATTTTTTTTAAAAATCCTAAGCCCCGGGGTCACAATTTCATAAAAAATCTGACTTTCGGCAATTCACTCAAAAATGGTGTCAAACGGTTGGAAATGCTACCCTGAATGGTTTGGCGATCGAAACAGAAGGCATTTAATCACAGGAAAAGAAATCAGCCCTCGACAACTTCATCAGCATAAAAATATTTTTTCTAAAAAATCCTAAGCCCCGGGGTCACAATTTCATAAAAAATCTGACTTTCGGCGATTCACTCAAAATGGTGCCAAACTTTTGCAAATGCTCCCCTGAACGGTTTGGAGGTCGAAACAGAAGGCTTTTTATCACAGGAAAAGAAATCAGCCCTCGACAACTTCACCGGCAGAAAAAGATTTTTTTGAAAAAATCCTAAGCCCCGGGGTCACAATATCATAAAAAAACTGACTTGCGGCAATTCACTCAAAAATGGTGCCAAACTTTTGCAAATGCTCCCCCGAAAGGTTTCGCGGTCGAAACAGAAGGATTTTAATCACAGGAAAAGAAATCAGCCCTCGACAACTGAACCGGCAGAAAAAGATTTTTTTGAAAAAATCCTAAGCCCCGGCGTCACAATTTCATAAAAAAATCTGACTTTCGGCAATTCACTCAAAAATGGTGCCAAACTTTTGCAAATGCTCCCCATAAAGGTTTGGCGGTCGAAACAAAAGGATTTTTATCACAGGAAAAGAAATCTGCCCTCAACAACTTCACCGGCAAAAAAAGATTTTTTTGAAAAAATCCTAAGCCCCGGGGTCACAATTTCATAAAAAATCTGACTTTCGGCAATTCACTGAAAAATGGTGCCAAACTTTTGCAAATGCTCCCCTGAACGGTTTGGAGGTCGAAACAGAAGGCTTTTTATCACAGGAAAAGAAATCAGCCCTCGACAACTTCACCGGCAGAAAAAGATTTTTTTGAAAAAATCCTAAGCCCCGGGGTCACAATATCATAAAAAAACTGACTTGCGGCAATTCACTCAAAAATGGTGCCAAACTTTTGCAAATGCTCCCCCGAAAGGTTTCGCGGTCGAAACAGAAGGATTTTAATCACAGGAAAAGAAATCAGCCCTCGACAACTGAACCGGCAGAAAAAGATTTTTTTGAAAAAATCCTAAGCCCCGGGGTCACAATTTCATAAAAAATCTGACTTTCGGCAATTCACTCAAAAATGGTGCCAAACTTTTACAAATGCTCCCCTGAAAGGTTTCACGGTCGAAACAGAAGGCTTTTTATCACAGGAAAGGAAATCAGCCCTCGACAACTTCACCGGCAGAAAAAG
This sequence comes from Podarcis muralis, assembly GCF_964188315.1. Lineage (NCBI taxonomy): Eukaryota > Metazoa > Chordata > Lepidosauria > Squamata > Lacertidae > Podarcis > Podarcis muralis. The sequence continues at coordinate 79,887,656 of NC_135662.1, forward strand.
ATTTTTTTGAAAAAATCCTAAGCCCCGGGGTCACAATTTCATAAAAAATCTGACTTTCGGCAATTCACTCAAAAATGGTGACAAACGGTTGCAAATGCTCCCCTGAGAGGTTTGGCGGGCGAAACAGAAGGCATTTAATCACGGGAAAAGAAATCAGCCCTCGACAACTGAACCGGCAGAAAAAGATTTTTTTGAAAAAATCCTAAGCCACGGGGTCACAATTTCATAAAAAATCTGACTTTCGGCAATTCACTCAAAAATGGTACCAACCATTTGCAAATGCTCCCCTGAAAGGTTTCGCGGTCGAAACAGAAGGTTTTTTATTACAGGAAAAGAAATCAGCCCTCGACAACTGAACCGGTAGAAAAAAAATTTTTTTAAAAAATCCTAAGCCCCGGGGTCACAATTTCATAAAAAATCTGACTTTCGGCAATTCACTCAAAAATGGTGCCAAACTTTTGCAAATGCTCCCCTGAAAGGTTTCGCAGTCGAAACAAAAGGCATTTAATCACAGGAAAAGAAATCAGCCCCCGACAACTTCACCGGCAGAAAAAGATTTTTTTGAAAAAATCCTAAGCCCCGGGGTCACAATTTCATAAAAAATCTGACTTTCGGCAATTCACTCAAAAATGGTGTCAAACGGTTGGAAATGCTCCCCTGAAAGGTTTGGCGATCGAAACAGAAGGCATTTAATCACGGGAAAAGAAATCAGCCCCCGACAACTGAACCGGCAGAAAAAGATTTTTTTGAAAAAATCCTAAGCCCCGGGGTCACAATTTCATAAAAAATCTGACTTTCGGCAATTCACTCAAAAATGGTGCCAAACAGTTGCAAATGCTCCCCTGAGAGGTTTGGCGGTCGAAACAGAAGGATTTTAATCACAGGAAAAGAAATCAGCCCTCGACAACTTCATCAGCATAAAAATATTTTTTCTAAAAAATCCTAAGCCCCGGGGTCACAATTTCATAAAAAATCTGACTTTCGGCAATTCACTCAAAAATGGTGCCAAACTTTTGCAAATGCTCCCCATTAAAGTTTGGCGGTCGAAACAGAAGGCTTTTTATCACAAGAAAAGAAAGCTGCCCTCGACAACTTCACCGGCAGAAAAAGATTTTTTTGAAAAAATCCTAAGCCCCGGGGTCACAATTTCATAAAAAATCTGACTTTCGGCAATTCACTCAAAAATGGTGCCAAACTTTTGCAAATGCTCCCCTGAACGGTTTGGAGGTCGAAACAGAAGGCTTTTTATCACAGGAAAAGAAATCAGCCCTTGACAACTTCACCGGTAGAAAAAGATTTTTTGGAAAAAAATCCTAAGCCCCGGGGTCACAATTTCATAAAAAATCTGACTTTCGGCAATTCACTCAAAAATGGTGCCAAACGGTTGCAAATGCTCCCCTGAGAGGTTTGGCGGTCAAAACAGAAGGATTTTAATCACAGGAAAAGAAATCAGCCCTAGACAACTTCACCGGCAGAAAAAAGATTTTTTTGAAAAAATCCTAAGCCCCGGGGTCACAATTTCATTAAAAAATCTGACTTTCGGCAATTCACTCAAAAATGGTGCCAAACTTTTGCAAATGCTCCCCATAAAGGTTTGGCGGTCGAAACAGAAGGCTTTTTATCACAGGAAAAGAAATCAGCCCTAGACAACTGAACCGGCAGAAAAAGAATTTTTTGAAAAAATCCTAAGCCCCGGGGTCACAATTTCATTAAAAATGTGACTTTCGGCAATTCACTCAAAAATGGTGCCAAACGGTTGCAAATGCTCCCCTGAAAGGTTTGCGATCAAAACAGAAGGCATTTAATCACAGGAAAAGAAATCAGCCCTCGACAACTGAACCGGCAGAAAAAGATTTTTTTGAAAAAATCCTAAGCCCCGGGGTCACAATTTCATTAAAAATGTGACTTTCGGCAATTCACTCAAAAATGGTGCCAAACTTTTGCAAATGCTCCTCTGAAAGGTTTCGCGGTCGAAACAGAAGGCTTTTTATCACAGGAAAAGAAATCAGCCCTCGACAACTGAACCGGCAGAAAAAGATTTTTTTGAAAAAATCCTAAGCCCCGTGGGTCACAATTTCATAAAAAATTTGACTTTCGGCAATTCACTCAAAAATGGTGCCGAACTTTGGCAAATGCTCCCCTGAGACGTTTGGCGGTCGAAACAGAAGGCTTTTTATCACAGGAAAAGAAATCAGCCTTCGACAACTTCACCGGCAGAAAAATATTTTTTTGAAAAAATCCTACGCCCCGGGGTCACAATTTCATAAAAAATCTGACTTTCGGCAATTCACTCAAAAATGGTGCCAAACGGTTGCAAATGCTCCCCTGAGAGGTTTGGCGGTCGAAACAGAAGGATTTTAATCACAGGAAAAGAAATCAGCCCTCGACAACTGAACCGGCAGAAAAAGATTTTTTTGAAAAAATCCTAAACCCCGGGGTCACAATTTCATAAAAAATCTGACTTTCGGCAATTCACTCAAAAATGGTGCCAAACTTTTGCAAATGCTCCCCTGAACGGTTTGGAGGTCGAAACAGAAGGCTTTTTATCACAGGAAAAGAAATCAGCCCTCGACAACTTCACCGGCAGAAAAAGATTTTTTTGAAAAAATCCTAAGCCCCGGGGTCACAATATCATAAAAAAACTGACTTGCGGCAATTCACTCAAAAATGGTGCCAAACTTTTGCAAATGCTCCCCCGAAAGGTTTCGCGGTCGAAACAGAAGGTTTTTTATTACAGGAAAAGAAATCAGCCCTCGACAACCGAACCGGTAGAAAAAAATTTTTTTAAAAAAATCCTAAGCCCCGGGGTCACAATTTCATAAAAAATCTGACTTTCGGCAATTCACTCAAAAATGGTGCCAAACTTTTGCAAATGCTCCCCTGAAAGGTTTCACGGTCGAAACAGAAGGCTTTTTATCACAGGAAAGGAAATCAGCCCTCGACAACTTCACCGGCAGAAAAAGATTTTTTTGAAAAAATCCTAAGCCCCGGGGTCACAATTTCATAAAAAATCTGACTTTCAGCAATTCACTCAAAAATGGTGACAAACGGTTGCAAATGCTCCCTGAGAGGCTTGGCGGGCGAAACAGAAGGCATTTAATCACGGGAAAAGAAATCAGCCCTCGACAACTGAACCGGCAGAAAAAGATTTTTTTGAAAAAATCCTAAGCCCCGGGGTCACAATTTCATAAAAAATCTGACTTTCGGCAATTCACTCAAAAATGGTACCAACCATTGCAAATGCTCCCCTGAAAGGTTTCGCGGTCGAAACAGAAGGTTTTTTATTACAGGAAAAGAAATCAGCCCTCGACAACTGAACCGGTAGAAAAAAATTTTTTTAAAAAAATCCTAAGCCCCGGGGTCACAATTTCATAAAATATCTGACTTTCGGCAATTCACTCAAAAATGGTGCCAAACTTTTGCAAATGCTCCCCTGAAAGGTTTCGCAGTCGAAACAAAAGGCATTTAATCACAGGAAAAGAAATCAGCCCCCGACAACTTCACCGGCAGAAAAAGATTTTTTTGAAAAAATCCTAAGCCCCAGGGTCACAATTTCATAAAAAATCTGACTTTCGGCAATTCACTCAAAAATGGTGTCAAACGGTTGGAAATGCTCCCCTGAAAGGTTTGGCGATCGAAACAGAAGGCATTTAATCACGGGAAAAGAAATCAGCCCCCGACAACTGAACCGGCAGAAAAAGATTTTTTTGAAAAAATCCTAAGCCCCGGGGTCACAATTTCATAAAAAATCTGACTTTCGGCAATTCACTCAAAAATGGTGCCAAACTTTTGCAAATGCTCCCCATAAAGGTTTGGCGGTCGAAACAGAAGGCTTTTTATCACAAGAAAAGAAAGCTGCCCTCGACAACTTCACCGGCAGAAAAAGATTTTTTTGAAAAAATCCTAAGCCCCGGGGTCACAATTTCATAAAAAATCTGACTTTCGGCAATTCACTCAAAAATGGTGCCAAACTTTTGCAAATGCTCCCCTGAACGGTTTGGAGGTCGAAACAGAAGGCTTTTTATCACAGGAAAAGAAATCAGCCCTTGACAACTTCACCGGTAGAAAAAGATTTTTTGGAAAAAAATCCTAAGCCCCGGGGTCACAATTTCATAAAAAATCTGACTTTCGGCAATTCACTCAAAAATGGTGCCAAACGGTTGCAAATGCTCCCCTGAGAGGTTTGGCGGTCAAAACAGAAGGATTTTAATCACAGGAAAAGAAATCAGCCCTAGACAACTTCACCGGCAGAAAAAGATTTTTTTGAAAAAATCCTAAGCCCCGGGGTCACAATTTCATTAAAAAATCTGACTTTCGGCAATTCACTCAAAAATGGTGCCAAACTTTTGCAAATGCTCCCCATAAAGGTTTGGCGGTCGAAACAGAAGGCTTTTTATCACAGGAAAAGAAATCAGCCCTAGACAACTGAACCGGCAGAAAAAGAATTTTTTGAAAAAATCCTAAGCCCCGGGGTCACAATTTCATTAAAAATGTGACTTTCGGCAATTCACTCAAAAATGGTGCCAAACGGTTGCAAATGCTCCCCTGAAAGGTTTGCGATCAAAACAGAAGGCATTTAATCACAGGAAAAGAAATCAGCCCTCGACAACTGAACCGGCAGAAAAAGATTTTTTTGAAAAAATCCTAAGCCCCGGGGTCACAATTTCATAAAAAATCTGACTTTCGGCAATTCACTCAAAAATGGTGCCAAACGGTCGCAAATGCTCCCCATAAAGGTTTGGCGGTCGAAACAGAAGGCTTTTTATCACAGGAAAAGAAATCAGCCCTCGACAACTGAACCGGCAGAAAAAGATTTTTTTGAAAAAATCCTAAGCCCCGGGGTCACAATTTCATAAAAAATCTGACTTTCGGCAATTCACTCAAAAATGGTGCCAAACTTTTGCAAATGCTCCCCTGAACGGTTTGGAGGTCGAAACAGAAGGCTTTTTATCACAGGAAAAGAAATCAGCCCTTGACAACTTCACCGGCAGAAAAAGATTTTTTGTAAAAAATCCTAAGCCACGGGGTCACAATTTCATTAAAAAATCTGACTTTCGGCAATTCACTCAAAAATGGTGCCAAACTTTGGCAAATGCTCCCCTGAAAGGTTTGGCGGTCGAAACAAAAGGATTTTTATCACAGGAAAAGAAATCTGCCCTCAACAACTTCACCGGCAAAAAAAGATTTTTTTGAAAAAATCCTAAGCCCCGGGGTCACAATTTCATAAAAAATCTGACTTTCGGCAATTCACTCAAAAATGGTGCCAAACTTTTGCAAATGCTCCCCTGAACGGTTTGGAGGTCGAAACAGAAGGCTTTTTATCACAGGAAAAGAAATCAGCCCTCGACAACTTCACCGGCAGAAAAAGATTTTTTTGAAAAAATCCTAAGCCCCGGGGTCACAATTTCATAAAAAAACTGACTTGCGGCAATTCTCTCAAAAATGGTGCCAAACTTTTGCAAATGCTCCCCTGAAAGGTTTCGCGGTCGAAACAGAAGGTTTTTTATTACAGGAAAAGAAATCAGCCCTCGACAACTGAACCGGTAGAAAAAAATTTTTTTAAAAAAATCCTAAGCCCCGGGGTCACAATTTCATAAAAAATCTGACTTTCGGCAATTCACTCAAAAATGGTGCCAAACTTTTGCAAATGCTCCCCTGAAAGGTTTCACGGTCGAAACAGAAGGCTTTTTATCACAGGAAAGGAAATCAGCCCTCGACAACTTCACCGGCAGAAAAAGATTTTTTTGAAAAAATCCTAAGCCCCGGGGTCACAATTTCATAAAAAATCTGACTTTCGGCAATTCACTCAAAAATGGTGCCAAACGGTTGCAAATGCTCCCCTGAGAGGTTTGGCGGGCGAAACAGAAGGCATTTAATCACGGGGAAAGAAATCAGCCCTCGACAACTGAACCGGCAGAAAAAGATTTTTTTGAAAAAATCCTAAGCCCCGGGGTCACAATTTCATAAAAAATCTGACTTTCGGCAATTCACTCAAAAATGGTACCAACCATTTGCAAATGCTCCCCTGAAAGGTTTCGCGGTCGAAACAGAAGGTTTTTTATTACAGGAAAAGAAATCAGCCCTCGACAACTGAACCGGTAGAAAAAAAAATTTTTTAAAAAAATCCTAAGCCCCGGGGTCACAATTTCATAAAATATCTGACTTTCGGCAATTCACTCAAAAATGGTGCCAAACTTTTGCAAATGCTCCCCTGAAAGGTTTCGCAGTCGAAACAAAAGGCATTTAATCACAGGAAAAGAAATCAGCACCCGACAACTTCACCGGCAGAAAAAGATTTTTTTGAAAAAATCCTAAGCCCCGGGGTCACAATTTCATAAAAAATCTGACTTTCGGCAATTCACTCAAAAATGGTGCCAAACGGTTGCAAATGCTCCCCTGAGAGGTTTGGCGGGCGAAACAGAAGGCATTTAATCACGGGAAAAGAAATCAGCCCTCGACAACTGAACCGGCAGAAAAAGATTTTTTTGAAAAAATCCTAAGCCCCGGGGTCACAATTTCATAAAAAATCTGACTTTCGGCAATTCAATCAAAAATGGTACCAACCTTTTGCAAATGCTCCCCTGAAAGGTTTCGCGGTCGAAACAGAAGGTTTTTTATTACAGGAAAAGAAATCAGCCCTCGACAACTGAACCGGTAGAAAAAAAATTTTTTAAAAAAATCCTAAGCCCCGGGGTCACAATTTCATAAAATATCTGACTTTCGGCAATTCACTCAAAAATGGTGCCAAACTTTTGCAAATGCTCCCCTGAAAGGTTTCGCAGTCGAAACAAAAGGCATTTAATCACAGGAAAAGAAATCAGCCCCCGACAACTTCACCGGCAGAAAAAGATTTTTTTGAAAAAATCCTAAGCCCCGGGGTCACAATTTCATAAAAAATCTGACTTTCGGCAATTCACTCAAAAATGGTGCCAAACGGTTGCAAATGCTCCCCTGAGAGGTTTCGCGGTCGAAACAGAAGGCATTTAATCACGGGAAAAGAAATCAGCCCCCGACAACTGAACCGGCAGAAAAAGATTTTTTTGAAAAAATCCTAAGCCCCGGGGTCACAATTTCATAAAAAATCTGACTTTCGGCAATTCACTCAAAAATGGTGCCAAACAGTTGCAAATGCTCCCCTGAGAGGTTTGGCGGTCGAAACAGAAGGATTTTAATCACAGGAAAAGAAATCAGCCCTCGACAACTTCATCAGCATAAAAATATTTTTTCTAAAAAATCCTAAGCCCCGGGGTCACAATTTCATAAAAAATCTGACTTTCGGCAATTCACTCAAAAATGGTGCCAAACTTTTGCAAATGCTCCCCATAAAGGTTTGGCGGTCGAAACAGAAGGCTTTTTATCACAAGAAAAGAAAGCTGCCCTCGACAACTTCACCGGCAGAAAAAGATTTTTTTGAAAAAATCCTAAGCCCCGGGGTCACAATTTCATAAAAAATCTGACTTTCGGCAATTCACTCAAAAATGGTGCCAAACTTTTGCAAATGCTCCCCTGAACGGTTTGGAGGTCGAAACAGAAGGCTTTTTATCACAGGAAAAGAAATCAGCCCTTGACAACTTCACCGGTAGAAAAAGATTTTTTGGAAAAAAATCCTAAGCCCCGGGGTCACAATTTCATAAAAAATCTGACTTTCGGCAATTCACTCAAAAATGGTGCCAAACGGTTGCAAATGCTCCCCTGAGAGGTTTGGCGGTCAAAACAGAAGGATTTTAATCACAGGAAAAGAAATCAGCCCTAGACAACTTCACCGGCAGAAAAAGATTTTTTTGAAAAAATCCTAAGCCCCGGGGTCACAATTTCATTAAAAAATCTGACTTTCGGCAATTCACTCAAAAATGGTGCCAAACTTTTGCAAATGCTCCCCATAAAGGTTTGGCGGTCGAAACAGAAGGCTTTTTATCACAGGAAAAGAAATCAGCCCTAGACAACTGAACCGGCAGAAAAAGATTTTTTTGAAAAAATCCTAAGCCCCGGGGTCACAATTTCATAAAAAATCTGACTTTCGGCAATTCACTCAAAAATGGTACCAACCATTTGCAAATGCTCCCCTGAAAGGTTTCGCGGTCGAAACAGAAGGTTTTTTATTACAGGAAAAGAAATCAGCCCTCGACAACTGAACCGGTAGAAAAAAATTTTTTTTAAAAAATCCTAAGCCCCGGGGTCACAATTTCATAAAATATCTGACTTTCGGCAATTCACTCAAAAATGGTGCCAAACTTTTGCAAATGCTCCCCTGAAAGGTTTCGCAGTCGAAACAAAAGGCATTTAATCACAGGAAAAGAAATCAGCCCCCGACAACTTCACCGGCAGAAAAAGATTTTTTTGAAAAAATCCTAAGCCCCGGGGTCACAATTTCATAAAAAATCTGACTTTCGGCAATTCACTCAAAAATGGTGTCAAACGGTTGGAAATGCTCCCCTGAAAGGTTTGGCGATCGAAACAGAAGGCATTTAATCACGGGAAAAGAAATCAGCCCCCGACAACTGAACCGGCAGAAAAAGATTTTTTTGAAAAAATCCTAAGCCCCGGGGTCACAATTTCATAAAAAATCTGACTTTCGGCAATTCACTCAAAAATGGTGCCAAACAGTTGCAAATGCTCCCCTGAGAGGTTTGGCGGTCGAAACAGAAGGATTTTAATCACAGGAAAAGAAATCAGCCCTCGACAACTTCATCAGCATAAAAATATTTTTTCTAAAAAATCCTAAGCCCCGGGGTCACAATTTCATAAAAAATCTGACTTTCGGCAATTCACTCAAAAATGGTGCCAAACTTTTGCAAATGCTCCCCATAAAGGTTTGGCGGTCGAAACAGAAGGCTTTTTATCACAAGAAAAGAAAGCTGCCCTCGACAACTTCACCGGCAGAAAAAGATTTTTTTGAAAAAATCCTAAGCCCCGGGGTCACAATTTCATAAAAAATCTGACTTTCGGCAATTCACTCAAAAATGGTGCCAAACGGTTGCAAATGCTCCCCTGAGAGGTTTGGCGGTCAAAACAGAAGGATTTTAATCACAGGAAAAGAAATCAGCCCTAGACAACTTCACCGGCAGAAAAAGATTTTTTTGAAAAAATCCTAAGCCCCGGGGTCACAATTTCATTAAAAAATCTGACTTTCGGCAATTCACTCAAAAATGGTGCCAAACTTTTGCAAATGCTCCCCATAAAGGTTTGGCGGTCGAAACAGAAGGCTTTTTATCACAGGAAAAGAAATCAGCCCTAGACAACTGAACCGGCAGAAAAAGAATTTTTTGAAAAAATCCTAATCCCCGGGGTCACAATTTCATTAAAAATGTGACTTTCGGCAATTCACTCAAAAATGGTGCCAAACGGTTGCAAATGCTCCCCTGAAAGGTTTGCGATCAAAACAGAAGGCATTTAATCACAGGAAAAGAAATCAGCCCTCGACAACTGAACCGGCAGAAAAAGATTTTTTTGAAAAAATCCTAAGCCCCGGGGTCACAATTTCATTAAAAATGTGACTTTCGGCAATTCACTCAAAAATGGTGCCAAACTTTTGCAAATGCTCCCCTGAAAGGTTTCGCGGTCGAAACAGAAGGCTTTTTATCACAGGAAAAGAAATCAGCCCTCGACAACTGAACCGGCAGAAAAAGATTTTTTTGAAAAAATCCTAAGCCCCGGGGTCACAATTTCATAAAAAATCTGACTTTCGGCAATTCACTCAAAAATGGTGCCAAACTTTTGCAAATGCTCCCCTGAACGGTTTGGAGGTCGAAACAGAAGGCTTTTTATCACAGGAAAAGAAATCAGCCCTTGACAACTTCACCGGTAGAAAAAGTTTTTTTGTAAAAAATCCTAAGCCACGGGGTCACAATTTCATAAAAAATCTGACTTTCGGCAATTCACTCAAAAATGGTGCCGAACTTTGGCAAATGCTCCCCTGAAAGGTTTCACGGTCGAAACAAAAGGATTTTAATCACAGGAAAAGAAATCAGCCCTCGACAACTTAACCGGCAGAAAAATATTTTTTTGAAAAAATCCTACGCCCCGGGGTCACAATTTCATAAAAAATCTGACTTTCGGCAATTCACTCAAAAATGGTGCCAAACTTTTGCAAATGCTCCCCATAAAGGTTTGGCGGTCGAAACAAAAGGATTTTTATCACAGGAAAAGAAATCTGCCCTCAACAACTTCACCGGCAAAAAAAGATTTTTTTGAAAAAATCCTAAGCCCCGGGGTCACAATTTCATAAAAAATCTGACTTTCGGCAATTCACTCAAAAATGGTGCCAAACTTTTGCAAATGCTCCCCTGAACGGTTTGGAGGTCGAAACAGAAGGCTTTTTATCACAGGAAAAGAAATCAGCCCTCGACAACTTCACCGGCAGAAAAAGATTTTTTTGAAAAAATCCTAAGCCCCGGGGTCACAATATCATAAAAAAACTGACTTGCGGCAATTCACTCAAAAATGGTGCCAAACTTTTTCAAATGCTCCCCCGAAAGGTTTCGCGGTCGAAACAGAAGGTTTTTTATTACAGGAAAAGAAATCAGCCCTCGACAACTGAACCGGTAGAAAAAAAAATTTTTAAAAAAATCCTAAGCCCCGGGGTCACAATTTCATAAAAAATCTGACTTTCGGCAATTCACTCAAAAATGGTGCCAAACTTTTGCAAATGCTCCCCTGAAAGGTTTCGCAGTCGAAACAAAAGGCATTTAATCACAGGAAAAGAAATCAGCCCCCGACAACTTCACCGGCAGAAAAAGATTTTTTTGAAAAAATCCTAAGTCCCGGGGTCACAATTTCATAAAAAATCTGACTTTCGGCAATTCACTCAAAAATGGTGTCAAACGGTTGGAAATGCTCCCCTGAAAGGTTTGGCGATCGAAACAGAAGGCATTTAATCACGGGAAAAGAAATCAGCCCCCGACAACTGAACCGGCAGAAAAAGATTTTTTTGAAAAAATCCTAAGCCCCGGGGTCACAATTTCATAAAAAATCTGACTTTCGGCAATTCACTCAAAAATGGTGCCAAACAGTTGCAAATGCTCCCCTGAGAGGTTTGGCGGTCGAAACAGAAGGATTTTAATCACAGGAAAAGAAATCAGCCCTCGACAACTTCATCAGCATAAAAATATTTTTTCTAAAAAATCCTAAGCCCCGGGGTCACAATTTCATAAAAAATCTGACTTTCGGCAATTCACTCAAAAATGGTGCCAAACTTTTGCAAATGCTCCCCATAAAGGTTTGGCGGTCGAAACAGAAGGCTTTTTATCACAAGAAAAGAAAGCTGCCCTCGACAACTTCACCGGCAGAAAAAGATTTTTTTGAAAAAATCCTAAGCCCCGGGGTCACAATTTCATAAAAAATCTGACTTTCGGCAATTCACTCAAAAATGGTGCCAAACTTTTGCAAATGCTCCCCTGAACGGTTTGGAGGTCGAAACAGAAGGCTTTTTATCACAGGAAAAGAAATCAGCCCTCGACAACTGAACCGGCAGAAAAAATTTTTTTGAAAAAATCCTAAGCCCCGGGGTCACAATTTCATAAAAAATCTGACTTTCGGCAATTCACTCAAAAATGGTGCCAAACTTTTGCAAATGCTCCCCCGAAAGGTTTCGCGGTCGAAACAGAAGGCTTTTTATCACAGGAAAAGAAATCAGCCCTCGACAACTGAACCGGCAGAAAAAATTTTTTTGAAAAAATCCTAAGCCCCGGGGTCACAATTTCATAAAAAATCTGACTTTCGGCAATTCACTCAAAAATGGTGCCAAACAGTTGCAAATGCTCCCCTGAAAGGTTTCGCAGTCGAAACAAAAGGATTTTAATCACATTAAAAGAAATCAGCCCTCGACAACTTAACCGGCAGAAAAATATTTTTTTGAAAAAATCCCTAAGCCTCGGGGTCACAATTTCATAAAAAATCTGACTTTTGGGAATTCACTCAAAAATGATGCCAAACGGTTGCAAATGCTCCCCTGAGAGGATTGGCGGTCGAAATAGAAGGATTTTAATCACAGGAAAAGAAATCAGCCCTCGACAACTGAACCGGCAGAAAAATATTTTTTTGAAAAAATCCTAAGCCCCGGGGTCACAATTTCATAAAAAATCTGACTTTCGGCAATTCACTCAAAAATGGTGCCAAACGGTTGCAAATGCTCCCCTGAAAGGTTTGCGATCAAAACAGAAGGCATTTAATCACAGGAAAAGAAATCAGCCCTCGACAACTGAACCGGCAGAAAAAGATTTTTTTGAAAAAATCCTAAGCCCCGGGGTCACAATTTCATTAAAAATGTGACTTTCGGCAATTCACTCAAAAATGGTGCCAAACTTTTGCAAATGCTCCCCTGAAAGGTTTCGCGGTCGAAACAGAAGGCTTTTTATCACAGGAAAAGAAATCAGCCCTCGACAACTGAACCGGCAGAAAAAGATTTTTTTGAAAAAATCCTAAGCCCCGGGGTCACAATTTCATAAAAAATCTGACTTTCGGCAATTCACTCAAAAATGGTGCCAAACTTTTGCAAATGCTCCCCTGAACGGTTTGGAGGTCGAAACAGAAGGCTTTTTATCACAGGAAAAGAAATCAGCCCTTGACAACTTCACCGGTAGAAAAAGATTTTTTGTAAAAAATCCTAAGCCACGGGGTCACAATTTCATAAAAAATCTGACTTTCGGCAATTCACTCAAAAATGGTGCCGAACTTTGGCAAATGCTCCCCTGAAAGGTTTCACGGTCGAAACAGAAGGATTTTAATCACAGGAAAAGAAATCAGCCCTCGACAACTTAACCGGCAGAAAAATATTTTTTTGAAAAAATCCTACGCCCCGGGGTCACAATTTCATAAAAAATCTGACTTTCGGCAATTCACTCAAAAATGGTGCCAAACGGTTGCAAATGCTCCCCTGAGAGGTTTGGCGGTCGAAACAGAAGGATTTTAATCACAGGAAAAGAAATCAGCCCTCGACAACTGAACCGGCAGAAAAAGATTTTTTTGAAAAAATCCTAAGACCCGGGGTCACAATTTCATAAAAAATCTGACTTTCGGCAATTCACTCAAAAATGGTGCCAAACTTTTGCAAATGCTCCCCATAAAGGTTTGGCGGTCGAAACAAAAGGATTTTTATCACAGGAAAAGAAATCTGCCCTCAACAACTTCACCGGCAAAAAAAGATTTTTTTGAAAAAATCCTAAGCCCCGGGGTCACAATTTCATAAAAAATCTGACTTTCGGCAATTCACTCAAAAATGGTGCCAAACTTTTGCAAATGCTCCCCTGAACGGTTTGGAGGTCGAAACAGAAGGCTTTTTATCACAGGAAAAGAAATCAGCCCTCGACAACTTCACCGGCAGAAAAAGATTTTTTTGAAAAAATCCTAAGCCCCGGGATCACAATATCATAAAAAAACTGACTTGCGGCAATTCACTCAAAAATGGTGCCAAACTTTTGCAAATGCTCCCCCGAAAGGTTTCGCGGTCGAAACAGAAGGATTTTAATCACAGGAAAAGAAATCAGCCCTCGACAACTGAACCGGCAGAAAAAGATTTTTTTGAAAAAATCCTAAGCCCCGGGGTCACAATTTCATAAAAAAATCTGACTTTCGGCAATTCACTCAAAAATGGTGCCAAACTTTTGCAAATGCTCCCCTGAAAGGTTTCACGGTCGAAACAGAAGGCTTTTTATCACAGGAAAGGAAATCAGCCCTCGACAACTTCACCGGCAGAAAAAGATTTTTTTGAAAAAATCCTAAGCCCCGGGGTCACAATTTCATAAAAAATCTGACTTTCGGCAATTCACTCAAAAATGGTGACAAACGGTTGCAAATGCTCCCCTGAGAGGTTTGGCGGGCGAAAAGGAAGGCATTTAATCACGGGAAAAGAAATCAGCCCTCGACAACTGAACCGGCAGAGAAAGATTTTTTTGAAAAAATCCTAAGCCCCGGGGTCACAATTTCATAAAAAATCTGACTTTCGGCAATTCACTCAAAAATGGTACCAACCATTTGCAAATGCTCCCCTGAAAGGTTTCGCGGTCGAAACAGAAGGTTTTTTATTACAGGAAAAGAAATCAGCCCTCGACAACTGAACCGGTAGAAAAAAATTTTTTAAAAAAAATCCTAAGCCCCGGGGTCACAATTTCATAAAAAATCTGACTTTCGGCAATTCACTCAAAAATGGTGCCAAACAGTTGCAAATGCTCCCCTGAGAGGTTTGGCGGTCGAAACAGAAGGCATTTAATCACGGGAAAAGAAATCAGCCCCCGACAACTGAACCGGCAGAAAAAGATTTTTTTGAAAAAATCCTAAGCCCCGGGGTCACAATTTCATAAAAAATCTGACTTTCGGCAATTCACTCAAAAATGGTGCCAAACAGTTGCAAATGCTCCCCTGAGAGGTTTGGCGGTCGAAACAGAAGGATTTTAATCACAGGAAAAGAAATCAGCCCTCGACAACTTCATCAGCATAAAAATATTTTTTCTAAAAAATCCTAAGCCCCGGGGTCACAATTTCATAAAAAATCTGACTTTCGGCAATTCCCTCAAAAATGGTGCCAAACTTTTGCAAATGCTCCCCATAAAGGTTTGGCGGTCGAAACAGAAGGCTTTTTATCACAAGAAAAGAAAGCTGCCCTCGACAACTTCACCGGCAGAAAAAGATTTTTTTGAAAAAATCCTAAGCCCCGGGGTCACAATTTCATAAAAAATCTGACTTTCGGCAATTCACTCAAAAATGGTGCCAAACTTTTGCAAATGCTCCCCTGAACGGTTTGGAGGTCGAAACAGAAGGCTTTTTATCACAGGAAAAGAAATCAGCCCTCGACAACTTCACCGGCAGAAAAAGATTTTTTTGAAAAAATCCTAAGCCCCAGGGTCACAATTTCATAAAAAATCTGACTTTCGGCAATTCACTCAAAAATGGTACCAACCATTTGCAAATGCTCCCCTGAAAGGTTTCGCGGTCGAAACAGAAGGTTTTTTATTACAGGAAAAGAAATCAGCCCTCGACAACTGAACCGGTAGAAAAAAAATTTTTAAAAAAAATCCTAAGCCCCGGGGTCACAATTTCATAAAAAATCTGACTTTCGGCAATTCACTCAAAAATGGTGCCAAACAGTTGCAAATGCTCCCCTGAGAGGTTTGGCGGTCGAAACAGAAGGCATTTAATCACGGGAAAAGAAATCAGCCCCCGACAACTGAACCGGCAGAAAAAGATTTTTTTGAAAAAATCCTAAGCCCCGGGGTCACAATTTCATAAAAAATCTGACTTTCGGCAATTCACTCAAAAATGGTGCCAAACAGTTGCAAATGCTCCCCTGAGAGGTTTGGCGGTCGAAACAGAAGGATTTTAATCACAGGAAAAGAAATCAGCCCTCGACAACTTCATCAGCATAAAAATATTTTTTCTAAAAAATCCTAAGCCCCGGGGTCACAATTTCATAAAAAATCTGACTTTCGGCAATTCCCTCAAAAATGGTGCCAAACTTTTGCAAATGCTCCCCATAAAGGTTTGGCGGTCGAAACAGAAGGCTTTTTATCACAAGAAAAGAAAGCTGCCCTCGACAACTTCACCGGCAGAAAAAGATTTTTTTGAAAAAATCCTAAGCCCCGGGGTCACAATTTCATAAAAAATCTGACTTTCGGCAATTCACTCAAAAATGGTGCCAAACTTTTGCAAATGCTCCCCTGAACGGTTTGGAGGTCGAAACAGAAGGCTTTTTATCACAGGAAAAGAAATCAGCCCTCGACAACTTCACCGGCAGAAAAAGATTTTTTTGAAAAAATCCTAAGCCCCGGGGTCACAATTTCATAAAAAATCTGACTTTCGGCAATTCACTCAAAAATGGTGCCAAACGGTTGCAAATGCTCCCCTGAAAGGTTTGGCGATCAAAACAGAAGGCATTTAATCACAGGAAAAGAAATCAGCCCTCGACAACTGAACCGGCAGAAAAAGATTTTTTTGAAAAAATCCTAAGCCCCGGGGTCACAATTTCATAAAAAATCTGACTTTCGGCAATTCACTCAAAAATGGTGCCAAACCTTTGCAAATGCTCCCCCGAAAGGTTTCGCGGTCGAAACAGAAGGCTTTTTATCACAGGAAAAGAAATCAGCCCTCGACAACTGAACCCGCAGAAAAATTTTTTTTGAAAAAATCCTAAGCCCCGGGGTCACAATTTCATAAAAAATCTGACTTTCGGCAATTCACTCAAAAATGGTGCCAAACAGTTGCAAATGCTCCCCTGAAAGGTTTCACAGTCGAAACAAAAGGATTTTAATCACATTAAAAGAAATCAGCCCTCGACAACTTAACCGGCAGAAAAATATTTTTTTGAAAAAATCCCTAAGCCTCAGGGTCACAATTTCATAAAAAATCTGACTTTTGGGAATTCACTCAAAAATGATGCCAAACGGTTGCAAATGCTCCCCTGAGAGGATTTGCGGTCGAAATAGAAGGATTTTAATCACAGGAAAAGAAATCAGCCCTCGACAACTGAACCGGCAGAAAAATATTTTTTTGAAAAAATCCTAAGCCCCGGGGTCACAATTTCATAAAAAATCTGACTTTCGGCAATTCACTCAAAAATGGTGCCAAACGGTTGCAAATGCTCCCCTGAAAGGTTTGGCGGTCAAAACAGAAGGATTTTAATCACAGGAAAAGAAATCAGCCCTAGACAACTTCACCGGCAGAAAAAGATTTTTTTGAAAAAATCCTAAGCCCCGGGGTCACAATTTCATTAAAAAATCTGACTTTTGGCAATTCACTCAAAAATGGTCCCAAACGTTTGCAAATACTCCCCATAAAGGTTTGGCGGTCGAAACAGAAGGCTTTTTATCACAGGAAAAGAAATCAGCCCTCGACAACTGAACCGGCAGAAAAAGATTTTTTTGAAAAAATCCTAAGCCCCGGGGTCACAATTTCATAAAAAAACTGACTTTCGGCAATTCAGTCAAAAATGGTGCCAAACGGTTGCAAATGCTCCCCTGAAAGGTTTGGCGATCAAAACAGAAGGCATTTAATCACAGGAAAAGAAATCAGCCCTCGACAACTGAACCGGCAGAAAAAGATTTTTTTGAAAAAATCCTAAGCCCCGGGGTCACAATTTCATAAAAAATCTGACTTTCAGCAATTCACTCGAAAATGGTGCCAAACTTTTGCAAGTGCTCCCCATAAAGGTTTGGCGGTCGAAATAGAAGGATTTTAATCACAGGAAAAGAAATCAGCCCTCGACAACTGAACCGGCAGAAAAAGATTTTTTTGAAAAAATCCTAAGGCCCGGGGTCACAATTTCATAAAAAATCTGACTTTCGGCAATTCACTCAAAAATGGTGCCAAACTTTTGCAAATGCTCCCCATAAAGGTTTGGCGGTCGAAACAAAAGGATTTTTATCACAGGAAAAGAAATCTGCCCTTAACAACTTCACCGGCAAAAAAAGATTTTTTTGAAAAAATCCTAAGCCCCGGGGTCACAATTTCATAAAAAATCTATCTTTCGGCAATTCACTCAAAAATGATGCCAAACGGTTGCAAATGCTCCCCTGAAAGGTTTGGAGGTCGAAACAGAAGGCTTTTTATCACAGGAAAAGAAATCAGCCCTCGACAACTTCACCGGCAGAAAAAGATTTTTTTGAAAAAATCCTAAGCCCCAGGGTCACAATTTCATAAAAAATCTGACTTTCGGCAATTTACTCAAAAATGGTGCCAAACTTTTGCAAATGCTCCCCTGAAAGGTTTGGCGGTCGAAACAAAAGGATTTTTATCACAGGAAAAGAAATCTGCCCTCAACAACTTCACCGGCAAAAAAAGATTTTTTTGAAAAAATCCTAAGCCCCGGGGTCACAATTTCATAAAAAATCTGACTTTCGGCAATTCACTCAAAAATGGTGCCAAACTTTTGCAAATGCTCCCCTGAACGGTTTGGAGGTCGAAAAAGAAGGCTTTTTATCACAGGAAAAGAAATCAGCCCTCGACAACTTCACCGGCAGAAAAAGATTTTTTTGAAAAAATCCTAAACCCCGGGGTCACAATTTCATAAAAAATCTGACTTTCGGCAATTTACTCAAAAATGGTGCCAAACTTTTGCAAATGCTCCCCTGAAAGGTTTCGCGGTCGAAACAGAAGGCTTTTTATCACAGTCAAAGAAATCAGCCCTAGACAACTTCACCGGCAGAAAAAGATTTTTTTGAAAAAATCCTAAGCCCACAATTTCATAAAAAATCTGACTTTCGGCAATTCACTCAAAAATGGTGCCAAACGGTTGCAAATGCTCCCCTGAGAGGTTTCGCGGTCGAAATAGAAGGATTTTAATCACAGGAAAAGAAATCAGCCCTCGATAACTGAACCGGAAGAAAAATATTTTTTTGAAAAAATCCTACGCCCCGGGGTCACAATTTCATAAAAAATCTGACTTTCGGCAATTCACTCAAAAATGGTGCCAAACTTTTGCAAATGCTCCCCTGAAAGGTTTGGCGGTCGAAACAGAAGGCTTTTTATCACAGGAAAAGAAATCAGCCCTCGACAACTTCACCAGCAGAAAAATATTTTTTTGAAAAAATCCTAAACCCCGGGGTCACAATTTCATAAAAAATCTGACTTTCGGCAATTCACTCAAAAATGGTGCCAAACTTTTGCAAATGCTCCCCTGAAAGGTTTCGCAGTCGAAACAAAAGGCATTTAATCACAGGAAAAGAAATCAGCCCCCGACAACTTCACCGGCAGAAAAAGATTTTTTTGAAAAAATCCTAAGCCCCGGGGTCACAATTTCATAAAAAATCTGACTTTCGGCAATTCACTCAAAAATGGTGCCAAACTTTTGCAAATGCTCCCCATAAAGGTTTGGCGGTCGAAACAGAAGGCCTTTTATCACAGGAAAAGAAGCTGCCCTCGACAACTTCACCGGCAGAAAAAGATTTTTTTGAAAAAATCCTAAGCCCCGGGGTCACAATTTCATAAAAAATCTGACTTTCGGCAATTCACTCAAAAATGGTGCCAAACTTTCGCAAATGCTCCCCATAAAGGTTTGGCGGTCGAAACAGAAGGCTTTTTATCAAAGGAAAAGAAATCAGCCCTCGACAACTGAACCCGCAGAAAATTTTTTTTTGAAAAAATCCTAAGCCCCGGGGTCACAATTTCATAAAAAATCTGACTTTCGGCAATTCACTCAAAAATGGTGCCAAACAGTTGCAAATGCTCCCCTGAAAGGTTTCGCAGTCGAAACAAAAGGATTTTAATCACATTAAAAGAAATCAGCCCTCGACAACTTAACCGGCAGAAAAATATTTTTTTGAAAAAATCCCTAAGCCTCGGGGTCACAATTTCATAAAAAATCTGACTTTTGGGAATTCACTCAAAAATGATGCCAAACGGTTGCAAATGCTCCCCTGAGAGGATTGGCGGTCGAAATAGAAGGATTTTAATCACAGGAAAAGAAATCAGCCCTCGACAACTGAACCGGCAGAAAAATATTTTTTTGAAAAAATCCTAAGCCCCGGGGTCACAATTTCATAAAAAATCTGACTTTCGGCAATTCACTCAAAAATGGTGCCAAACAGTTGCAAATGCTCCCCTGAAAGGTTTGGCGATCAAAACAGAAGGCATTTAATCAAAGGAAAAGAAATCAGCCCTCGACAACTGAACCGGCAGAAAAAGATTATTTTGAAAAAATCCTAAGCCCCGGGGTCACAATTTCATAAAAAATCTGACTTTCGGCAATTCACTCAAAAATGGTGCCAAACGGTTGCAAATGCTCCCCTGAAAGGTTTGGCGGTCAAAACAGAAGGATTTTAATCACAGGAAAAGAAATCAGCCCTAGACAACTTCACCGGCAGAAAAAGATTTTTTTGAAAAAATCCTAAGCCCCGGGGTCACAATTTCATTAAAAAATCTGACTTTTGGCAATTCACTCAAAAATGGTCCCAAACGTTTGCAAATACTCCCCATAAAGGTTTGGCGGTCGAAACAGAAGGCTTTTTATCACAGGAAAAGAAATCAGCCCTCGACAACTGAACCGGCAGAAAAAGATTTTTTTGAAAAAATCCTAAGCCCCGGGGTCACAATTTCATAAAAAATCTGACTTTCGGCAATTCAGTCAAAAATGGTGCCAAACGGTTGCAAATGCTCCCCTGAAAGGTTTGGCGATCAAAACAGAAGGCATTTAATCACAGGAAAAGAAATCAGCCCTCGACAACTGAACCGGCAGAAAAAGATTTTTTTGAAAAAATCCTAAGCCCCGGGGTCACAATTTCATAAAAAATCTGACTTTCAGCAATTCACTCGAAAATGGTGCCAAACTTTTGCAAGTGCTCCCCATAAAGGTTTGGCGGTCGAAATAGAAGGATTTTAATCACAGGAAAAGAAATCAGCCCTCGACAACTGAACCGGCAGAAAAAGATTTTTTTGAAAAAATCCTAAGCCCCGGGGTCACAATTTCATAAAAAATCTGACTTTCGGCAATTCACTCAAAAATGGTGCCAAACTTTTGCAAATGCTCCCCATAAAGGTTTGGCGGTCGAAACAAAAGGATTTTTATCACAGGAAAAGAAATCTGCCCTTAACAACTTCACCGGCAAAAAAAGATTTTTTTGAAAAAATCCTAAGCCCCGGGGTCACAATTTCATAAAAAATCTATCTTTCGGCAATTCACTCAAAAATGATGCCAAACGGTTGCAAATGCTCCCCTGAAAGGTTTGGAGGTCGAAACAGAAGGCTTTTTATCACAGGAAAAGAAATCAGCCCTCGACAACTTCACCGGCAGAAAAAGAATTTTTTGAAAAAATCCTAAGCCCCAGGGTCACAATTTCATAAAAAATCTGACTTTCGGCAATTTACTCAAAAATGGTGCCAAACTTTTGCAAATGCTCCCCTGAAAGGTTTGGCGGTCGAAACAAAAGGATTTTTATCACAGGAAAAGAAATCTGCCCTCAACAACTTCACCGGCAAAAAAAGATTTTTTTCAAAAAAATCCTAAGCCCCGGGGTCACAATTTCATAAAAAATCTGACTTTCGGCAATTCACTCAAAAATGGTGCCAAACTTTTGCAAATGCTCCCCTGAACGGTTTGGAGGTCGAAAAAGAAGGCTTTTTATCACAGGAAAAGAAATCAGCCCTCGACAACTTCACCGGCAGAAAAAGATTTTTTTGAAAAAATCCTAAACCCCGGGGTCACAATTTCATAAAAAATCTGACTTTCGGCAATTTACTCAAAAATGGTGCCAAACTTTTGCAAATGCTCCCCTGAAAGGTTTCGCGGTCGAAACAGAAGGCTTTTTATCACAGTCAAAGAAATCAGCCCTAGACAACTTCACCGGCAGAAAAAGATTTTTTTGAAAAAATCCTAAGCCCACAATTTCATAAAAAATCTGACTTTCGGCAATTCACTCAAAAATGGTGCCAAACGGTTGCAAATGCTCCCCCGAAAGGTTTCGCGGTCGAAACAGAAGGATTTTAATCACAGGAAAAGAAATCAGCCCTCGATAACTGAACCGGAAGAAAAATATTTTTTTGAAAAAATCCTACGCCCCGGGGTCACAATTTCATAAAAAATCTGACTTTCGGCAATTCACTCAAAAATGGTGCCAAACTTTTGCAAATGCTCCCCTGAAAGGTTTGGCGGTCGAAACAGAAGGCTTTTTATCACAGGAAAAGAAATCAGCCCTCGACAACTTCACCAGCAGAAAAATATTTTTTTGAAAAAATCCTAAACCCCGGGGTCACAATTTCATAAAAAATCTGACTTTCGGCAATTCACTCAAAAATGGTGCCAAACTTTTGCAAATGCTCCCCTGAAAGGTTTCGCAGTCGAAACAAAAGGCATTTAATCACAGGAAAAGAAATCAGCCCCCGACAACTTCACCGGCAGAAAAAGATTTTTTTGAAAAAATCCTAAGCCCCGGGGTCACAATTTCATAAAAAATCTGACTTTCGGCAATTCACTCAAAAATGGTGCCAAACTTTTGCAAATGCTCCCCATAAAGGTTTGGCGGTCGAAACAGAAGGCCTTTTATCACAGGAAAAAAAGCTGCCCTCGACAACTTCACCGGCAGAAAAAGATTTTTTTGAAAAAATCCTAAGCCCCGGGGTCACAATTTCATAAAAAATCTGACTTTCGGCAATTTACTCAAAAATGGTGCCAAACTTTCGCAAATGCTCCCCATAAAGGTTTGGCGGTCGAAACAGAAGGCTTTTTATCACAGGAAAAGAAATCAGCCCTCGACAACTGAACCGGCAGAAAAAGATTTTTTTGAAAAAATCCTAAGCCCCGGGGTCACAATTTCATAAAAAATCTGACTTTTGGCAATTCACTCAAAAATCGTGCCAAACTTTTGCAAATACTCCCCTGAAAGGTTTCGCGGTCGAAACAGAAGGCTTTTTATCACAGGAAAAGAAATCAGCCCTCGACAACTTCACCGGCAGAAAAAGATTTTTTTGAAAAAATCCTAAGGCCACAATTTCATAAAAAATCTGACTTTCGGCAATTCACTCAAAAATGGTGCCAAACGGTTGCAAATGCTCCCCTGAGAGGTTTCGCGGTCGAAACAGAAGGATTTTAATCACAGGAAAAGAAATCAGCCCTCGACAACTGAACCGGCAGAAAAATATTTTTTTGAAAAAATCCTAAGGCCCGGGGTCACAATTTCATAAATAATCTGACTTTCGGCAATTCACTCAAAAATGGTGCCAAACTTTTGCAAATGCTCCCCATAAAGGTTTGGCAGTCGAAACAGAAGGCTTTTTATCACAGGAAAAGAAATCAGCCCTCGACAACTTCACCGGCAGAAAAAGATTTTTTTGAAGAAATCCTAAGCCCCGGGGTCACAATTTCATAAAAAATCTGACTTTCAGCAATTCACTCAAAAATGGTGCCAAACTTTTGCAAATGCTCCCCTGAGAGGTTTGGCGGTCGAAATAGAAGGATTTTAATCACAGGAAAAGAAATCAGCCCTCGACAACTGAACCGGCAGAAAAATATTTTTTTGAAAAAATCCTAAGCCCCGGGGCCACAATTTCATAAAAAATCTCACTTTTGGCAATTCACTCAAAAATGGTGCCAAACTTTTGCAAATGCTCCCCTGAAAGGTTTCACGGTCGAAACAGAAGGCTTTTTATCACAGGAAAGGAAATCAGCCCTCGACAACTGAACCGGCAGAAAAAGATTTTTTTGAAAAAATCCTAAGCCCCGGGGTCACAATTTCATAAAAAATCTGACTTTCGGCAATTCACTCAAAAATGGTGCCAAACTTTTGCAAATGCTCCCCTGAAAGGTTTCGCGGTCGAAACAGAAGGTTTTTTATTACAGGAAAAGAAATCAGCCCTCGACAACTGAACCGGTAGAAAAAAAAATTTTTTTAAAAATCCTAAGCCCCGGGGTCACAATTTCATAAAAAATCTGACTATCGGCAATTCACTCAAAAATGGTGTCAAACGGTTGCAAATGCTCCCCTGAAAGGTTTCGCGGTCGAAACAGAAGGTTTTTTATTACAGGAAAAGAAATCAGCCCTCGACAACTGAACCGGTAGAAAAAAAATTTTTTTTGAAAAAATCCTAAGCCCCGGGGTCACAATTTCATAAAAAATCTGACTATCGGCAATTCACTCAAAAATGGTGTCAAACGGTTGCAAATGCTCCCCTGAAAGGTTTCGCGGTCGAAACAGAAGGTTTTTTATTACAGGAAAAGAAATCTGCCCTCAACAACTTCACCGGCAAAAAAAGATTTTTTTGAAAAAATCCTAAGCCCCGGGGTCACAACTTCATTAAAAATGTGACTTTCTGCAATTCACTCAAAAATGGTGCCAAACTTTTGCAAATGCTCTCCTGAAAGGTTTCGCGGTCGAAACAGAAGGCTTTTTATCACAGGAAAAGAAATCAGCCCTCGACAACTGAACCGGCAGAAAAAGATTTTTTTGAAAAAATCCTAAGCCCCGGGGTCACAATTTCATAAAAAATCTGACTTTCGGCAATTCACTCAAAAATGGTGCCAAACTTTTGCAAATGCTCCCCTGAACGGTTTGGAAGTCGAAACAGAAGGCTTTTTATCACAGGAAAAGAAATCAGCCCTTGACAACTTCACCGGTAGAAAAAGATTTTTTGGAAAAAATCCTAAGCCCCGGGGTCACAATTTCATAAAAAATCTGACTTTCGGCAATTCACTCAAAAATGGTGCCAAACGGTTGCAAATGCTCCCCTGAAAGGTTTGGCGATCGAAACAGAAGGCATTTAATCACAGGAAAAGAAATCAGCCCCCGACAACTTCACCGGCAGAAAAAGATTTTTTTGAAAAAATCCTAAACCACGGGGTCACAATTTCATAAAAAATCTGACTTTCGGCAATTCACTCAAAAATGGTGCCGAACTTTGGCAAATGCTCCCCTGAAAGGTTTCGCTGTCGAAACAGAAGGATTTTAATCACAGGAAAAGAAATCAACCCTCGACAACTTCACCGGCAGAAAAAGATTTTTTTGAAAAAATCCTAAGCCCCGGGGTCACAATTTCATAAAAAATCTGACTTTCGGCAATTCACTCAAAAGTGGTGCCAAACTTTTGCAAATGCTCCCCTGAGAGGTTTGGTGGTCGAAATAGAAGGCTTTTTATCACAGGAAAAGAAATCAGCCCTCGACAACTGAACCGGCAGAAAAAGATTTTTTTGAAAAAATCCTAAGCCCCGGGGTCACAATATCATAAAAAATCTGACTTTCGGCAATTCACTCAAAAATGGTGTCAAACGGTTGGAAATGCTCCCCTGAAAGGTTTGGCGATCGAAACAGAAGGCATTTAATCACGGGAAAAGAAATCAGCCCCCGACAACTGAACCGGCAGAAAAAGATTTTTTTGAAAAAATCCTAAGCCCCGGGGTCACAATTTCATAAAAAATCTGACTTTCAGCAATTCACTCAAAAATGGTGCCAAACAGTTGCAAATGCTCCCCTGAGAGGTTTGGCGGTCGAAACAGAAGGATTTTAATCACAGGAAAAGAAATCAGCCCTCGACAACTTCATCAGCATAAAAATATTTTTTCTAAAAAATCCTAAGCCCCGGGGTCACAATTTCATAAAAAATCTGACTTTCGGCAATTCACTCAAAAATGGTGCCAAACTTTTGCAAATGCTCCTCATAAAGGTTTGGCGGTCGAAACAGAAGGCTTTTTATCACAGGAAAAGAAAGCTGCCCTCGACAACTTCACCGGCAGAAAAAGATTTTTTTGAAAAAATCCTAAGCCCCGGGGTCACAATTTCATAAAAAATCTGACTTTCGGCAATTCACTCAAAAATGGTGCCAAACTTTTGCAAATGCTCCCCATAAAGGTTTGGCGGTCGAAACAGAAGGCTTTTTATCACAGGAAAAGAAAGCTGCCCTCGACAACTGAACCGGCAGAAAAAGATTTTTTTGAAAAAATCCTAAGCCCCGGGGTCACAATTTCATAAAAAATCTGACTTTTGGCAATTCACTCAAAAATGGTGCCAAACTTTTTCAAATGCTCCCCTGAACGGTTTGGAGGTCGAAACAGAAGGCATTTAATCACAGGAAAAGAAATCAGCCCCCGACAACTTCACCGGCAGATAAAGATTTTTTTGAAAAAATCCTAAGCCCCGGGGTCACAATTTCATAAAAAATCTGACTTTCGGCAATTCACTCAAAAATGGTGCCAAACGGTTGCAAATGCTCCCCTGAGAGGTTTCGCGGTCGAAACAGAAGGTTTTTTATTACAGGAAAAGAAATCAGCCCTCGACAACTGAACCGGTAGAAAAAAAAATTTTTTAAAAAATCCTAAGCCCCGGGGTCACAATTTCATAAAAAATCTGACTATCGGCAATTCACTCAAAAATGGTGTCAAACGGTTGCAAATGCTCCCCTGAAAGGTTTCGCGGTCGAAACAGAAGGTTTTTTATTACAGGAAAAGAAATCAGCCCTCGACAACTGAACCGGTAGAAAAAAAATTTTTTTTGAAAAAATCCTAAGCCCCGGGGTCACAATTTCATAAAAAATCTGACTATCGGCAATTCACTCAAAAATGGTGTCAAACGGTTGCAAATGCTCCCCTGAAAGGTTTCGCGGTCGAAACAGAAGGTTTTTTATTACAGGAAAAGAAATCTGCCCTCAACAACTTCACCGGCAAAAAAAGATTTTTTTGAAAAAATCCTAAGCCCCGGGGTCACAACTTCATTAAAAATGTGACTTTCTGCAATTCACTCAAAAATGGTGCCAAACTTTTGCAAATGCTCTCCTGAAAGGTTTCGCGGTCGAAACAGAAGGCTTTTTATCACAGGAAAAGAAATCAGCCCTCGACAACTGAACCGGCAGAAAAAGATTTTTTTGAAAAAATCCTAAGCCCCGGGGTCACAATTTCATAAAAAATCTGACTTTCGGCAATTCACTCAAAAATGGTGCCAAACTTTTGCAAATGCTCCCCTGAACGGTTTGGAAGTCGAAACAGAAGGCTTTTTATCACAGGAAAAGAAATCAGCCCTTGACAACTTCACCGGTAGAAAAAGATTTTTTGGAAAAAATCCTAAGCCCCGGGGTCACAATTTCATAAAAAATCTGACTTTCGGCAATTCACTCAAAAATGGTGCCAAACGGTTGCAAATGCTCCCCTGAAAGGTTTGGCGATCGAAACAGAAGGCATTTAATCACAGGAAAAGAAATCAGCCCCCGACAACTTCACCGGCAGAAAAAGATTTTTTTGAAAAAATCCTAAACCACGGGGTCACAATTTCATAAAAAATCTGACTTTCGGCAATTCACTCAAAAATGGTGCCGAACTTTGGCAAATGCTCCCCTGAAAGGTTTCGCTGTCGAAACAGAAGGATTTTAATCACAGGAAAAGAAATCAACCCTCGACAACTTCACCGGCAGAAAAAGATTTTTTTGAAAAAATCCTAAGCCCCGGGGTCACAATTTCATAAAAAATCTGACTTTCGGCAATTCACTCAAAAGTGGTGCCAAACTTTTGCAAATGCTCCCCTGAGAGGTTTGGTGGTCGAAATAGAAGAATTTTAATCACAGGAAAAGAAATCAGCCCTCGACAACTGAACCGGCAGAAAAAGATTTTTTTGAAAAAATCCTAAGCCCCGGGGTCACAATATCATAAAAAATCTGACTTTCGGCAATTCACTCAAAAATGGTGTCAAACGGTTGGAAATGCTCCCCTGAAAGGTTTGGCGATCGAAACAGAAGGCATTTAATCACGGGAAAAGAAATCAGCCCCCGACAACTGAACCGGCAGAAAAAGATTTTTTTGAAAAAATCCTAAGCCCCGGGGTCACAATTTCATAAAAAATCTGACTTTCAGCAATTCACTCAAAAATGGTGCCAAACAGTTGCAAATGCTCCCCTGAGAGGTTTGGCGGTCGAAACAGAAGGATTTTAATCACAGGAAAAGAAATCAGCCCTCGACAACTTCATCAGCATAAAAATATTTTTTCTAAAAAATCCTAAGCCCCGGGGTCACAATTTCATAAAAAATCTGACTTTCGGCAATTCACTCAAAAATGGTGCCAAACTTTTGCAAATGCTCCCCATAAAGGTTTGGCGGTCGAAACAGAAGGCTTTTTATCACAGGAAAAGAAAGCTGCCCTCGACAACTGAACCGGCAGAAAAAGATTTTTTTGAAAAAATCCTAAGCCCCGGGGTCACAATTTCATAAAAAATCTGACTTTTGGCAATTCACTCAAAAATGGTGCCAAACTTTTTCAAATGCTCCCCTGAACGGTTTGGAGGTCGAAACAGAAGGCATTTAATCACAGGAAAAGAAATCAGCCCCCGACAACTTCACCGGCAGATAAAGATTTTTTTGAAAAAATCCTAAGCCCCGGGGTCACAATTTCATAAAAAATCTGACTTTCGGCAATTCACTCAAAAATGGTGCCAAACGGTTGCAAATGCTCCCCTGAGAGGTTTGGCGGTCAAAACAGAAGGATTTTAATCACAGGGAAAGAAATCAGCCCTCGACAACTGAACCGGCAGAAAAAGATTTTTTTGAAAAAATCCTAAGCCCCGGGGTCACAATTTCATAAAAAATCTGACTTTCGGCAATTCACTCAAAAATGGTACCAAACTTTTGCAAATGCTCCCCTGAGAGGTTTGGCGGTCGAAACAAAGGGATTTTAATCACAGGAAAAGAAATCAGCCCTCGACAACTTCACCGGCAGAAAAAGATTTTTTTGAAAAAATCCGAAGCCCCGGGGTCACAATTTCATAAAAAATCTGACTTTCGGCAATTCACTCAAAAATGGTGCCAAACTTTTGCAAATGCTCCCCTGAACGGTTTGGCGATCGAAACAGAAGGCATTTAATCACGGGAAAAGAAATCAGCCCCCGACAACTGAACCGGCAGAAAAAGATTTTTTTGAAAAAATCCTAAGCCCCGGGGTCACAATTTCATAAAAAATCTGACTTTCGGCAATTCACTCAAAAATGGTGCCAAACTTTTGCAGATGCTCCCCTGAACGGTTTGGAGGTCGAAACAGAAGGCTTTTTATCACAGGAAAAGAAATCAGCCCTCGACAACTTCACCGGCAGAAAAAGATTTTTTTGAAAAAATCCTAAGCCCCGGGGTCACAATTTCATAAAAAATCTGAGTTTCAGCAATTCACTCAAAAATGGTGCCAAACGGTTGCAAATCCTCCCCTGAAAGGTTTGGCGATCAAAACAGAAGGCATTTAATCACAGGAAAAGAATTCAGCCCTCGACAACTGAACCGGCAGAAAAAGATTTTTTTGAAAAAATCCTAAGCCCCGGGGTCACAATTTCATAAAAAATCTGAATTTCGGCAATTCACTCAAAAATGGTGCCAAACGGTTGCAAATGCTCCCCTGAGAGGTTTCGCGGTCGAAATAGAAGGATTTTAATCACAGGAAAAGAAATCAGCCCTCGACAACTGAACCGGCACAAAAAGATTTTTTTGAAAAAATCCTAAGCCCCGGGGTCACAATTTCATAAAAAATCTGACTTTCGGCAATTCACTCAAAAATGGTGCCAAACTTTTGCAAATGCTCCCCTGAAAGGTTTCACGGTCAAAACAGAAGGCTTTTTATCACAGGAAAGGAAATCAGCCCTCGACAACTTAACCGGCAGAAAAAGATTTTTTTTGGAAAAAATCCTAAGCCCCGGGGTCACAATTTCATAAAAAATCTGACTTTCGGCAATTCACTCAAAAATGGTGACAAACGGTTGCAAATGCTCCCATGAGAGGTTTGGCGGGCGAAACAGAAGGCATTTAATCACGGGAAAAGAAATCAGCCCTCGACAACTGAACCGGCAGAAAAAGATTTTTTTGAAAAAATCCTAAGCCCCGGGGTCACAATTTCATAAAAAAATCTGACTTTCGGCAATTCACTCAAAAATGGTACCAACCATTTGCAAATTCTCCCCTGAAAGGTTTCGCGGTCGAAACAGAAGGTTTTTTATTACAGGAAAAGAAATCAGCCCTCGACAACTGAACCGGTAGAAAAAATTTTTTTAAAAAAAATCCTAAGCCCCAGGGTCACAATTTCATAAAAAATCTGACTTTCGGCAATTCACTCAAAAATGGTGCCAAACTTTTGCAAATGCTCCCCTGAAAGGTTTCGCAGTCGAAACAAAAGGCATTTAATCACAGGAAAAGAAATCAGCCCCCGACAACTTCACCGGCAGAAAAAGATTTTTTTGAAAAAATCCTAAGCCCCGGGGTCACAATTTCATAAAAAATCTGACTTTCGGCAATTCACTCAAAAATGGTGTCAAACGGTTGGAAATGCTCCCCTGAAAGGTTTGGCGATCGAAACAGAAGGCATTTAATCACGGGAAAAGAAATCAGCCCCCGACAACTGAACCGGCAGAAAAACATTTTTTTGAAAAAATCCTAAGCCCCGGGGTCACAATTTCATAAAAAATCTGACTTTCGGCAATTCACTCAAAAATGGTGCCAAACAGTTGCAAATGCTCCCCTGAGAGGTTTGGCCGTCGAAACAGAAGGATTTTAATCACAGGAAAAGAAATCAGCCCTCGACAACTTCATCAGCATAAAAATATTTTTTCTAAAAAATCCTAAGCCCCGGGGTCACAATTTCATAAAAAATCTGACTTTCGGCAATTCACTCAAAAATGGTGCCAAACTTTTGCAAATGCTCCCCATAAAGGTTTGGCGGTCGAAACAGAAGGCTTTTTATCACAGGAAAAGAAATCAGCCCTCGACAACTTCACCGGCAGAAAAAGATTTTTTTGAAAAAATCCTAAGCCCTGGGGACACAATTTCATAAAAAATCTGACTTTCGGCAATTCACTCAAAAATGGTGCCAAACGGTTGCAAATGCTCCCCTGAAAGGTTTGGCGATCAAAACAGAAGGCATTTAATCACAGGAAAAGAAATCAGCCCTCGACAACTGAACCGGCAGAAAAAGATTTTTTTGAAAAAATCCTAAGCCCCGGGGTCACAATTTCATAAAAAATCTGACTTTCGGCAATTCACTCAAAAATGGTGCCAAACTTTTGCAAATGCTCCCCATAAAGGTTTGGCGGTCGAAACAGAAGGATTTTTATCACAGGAAAAGAAATCAGCCCTCGACAACTGAACCGGCAGAAAAAGATTTTTTTGAAAAAATCCTAAGCCCCGGGGTTACAATTTCATAAAAAATCTGACTTTCGGCAATTCACTCAAAAATGGTGCCAAACGGTTGCAAATGCTCCCCTGAAAGGTTTCGCGGTCGAAACAGAAGGCTTTTTATCACAGGAAAAGAAATCAGCCCTCGACAACTGAACCGGCAGAAAAAGATTTTTTTGAAAAAATCCTAAGCCCCGGGGTCACAATTTCATAAAAAATCTGACTTTCGGCAATTCACTCAAAAATGGTGCCAAACTTTTGCAAATGCTCCCCTGAACGGTTTGGAAGTCGAAACAGAAGGCTTTTTATCACAGGAAAAGAAATCAGCCCTTGACAACTTCACCGGTAGAAAAAGATTTTTTGGAAAAAATCCTAAGCCCCGGGGTCACAATTTCATAAAAAATCTGACTTTCGGCAATTCACTCAAAAATGGTGCCAAACGGTTGCAAATGCTCCCCTGAAAGGTTTGGCGATCGAAACAGAAGGCATTTAATCACAGGAAAAGAAATCAGCCCCCGACAACTTCACCGGCAGAAAAAGATTTTTTTGAAAAAATCCTAAACCACGGGGTCACAATTTCATAAAAAATCTGACTTTCGGCAATTCACTCAAAAATGGTGCCGAACTTTGGCAAATGCTCCCCTGAAAGGTTTCGCTGTCGAAACAGAAGGATTTTAATCACAGGAAAAGAAATCAGCCCTCGACAACTTAACCGGCAGAAAAATATTTTTTTGAAAAAATCCTAAGCCCCGGGGTCACAATTTCATAAAAAATCTGACTTTCGGCAATTCACTCAAAAGTGGTGCCAAACTTTTGCAAATGCCCCCCTGAGAGGTTTGGTGGTCGAAATAGAAGGATTTTAATCACAGGAAAAGAAATCAGCCCTCGACAACTGAACCGGCAGAAAAATATTTTTTTGAAAAAATCCTAAGCCCCGGGGCCACAATTTCATAAAAAATCTGACTTTCGGCAATTCACTCAAAAATGGTGCCAAACTTTTGCAAATGCTCCCCTGAAAGGTTTCACGGTCGAAACAGAAGGCTTTTTATCACAGGAAAGGAAATCAGCCCTCGACAACTGAACCGGCAGAAAAAGATTTTTTTGAAAAAATCCTAAGCCCCGGGGTCACAATTTCATAAAAAATCTGACTTTCGGCAATTCACTCAAAAATGGTACCAACCATTTGCAAATGCTCCCCTGAAAGGTTTCGCGGTCGAAACAGAAGGTTTTTTATTACAGGAAAAGAAATCAGCCCTCGACAACTGAACCGGTAGGAAAAAAATTTTTAAAAAAAATCCTAAGCCCCGGGGTCACAATTTCATAAAAAATCTGACTATCGGCAATTCACTCAAAAATGGTGTCAAACGGTTGCAAATGCTCCCCTGAAAGGTTTCGCGGTCGAAACAGAAGGTTTTTTATTACAGGAAAAGAAATCAGCCCTCGACAACTGAACCGGTAGAAAAAAAATTTTTTTTAAAAATCCTAAGCCCCGGGGTCACAATTTCATTAAAAATGTGACTTTCGGCAATTCACTCAAAAATGGTGCCAAACTTTTGCAAATGCTCCCCTGAAAGGTTTCGCGGTCGAAACAGAAGGCTTTTTATCACAGGAAAAGAAATCAGCCCTCGACAACTGAACCGGCAGAAAAAGATTTTTTTGAAAAAATCCTAAGCCCCGGGGTCACAATTTCATAAAAAATCTGACTTTCGGCAATTCACTCAAAAATGGTGCCAAACTTTTGCAAATGCTCCCCTGAACGGTTTGGAAGTCGAAACAGAAGGCTTTTTATCACAGGAAAAGAAATCAGCCCTTGACAACTTCACCGGTAGAAAAAGATTTTTTGGAAAAAATCCTAAGCCCCGGGGTCACAATTTCATAAAAAATCTGACTTTCGGCAATTCACTCAAAAATGGTGCCGAACTTTGGCAAATGCTCCCCTGAAAGGTTTCGCTGTCGAAACAGAAGGATTTTAATCACAGGAAAAGAAATCAACCCTCGACAACTTAACCGGCAGAAAAATATTTTTTTGAAAAAATCCTAAGCCCCGGGGTCACAATTTCATAAAAAATCTGACTTTCGGCAATTCACTCAAAAGTGGTGCCAAACTTTTGCAAATGCTCCCCTGAGAGGTTTGGTGGTCGAAATAGAAGAATTTTAATCACAGAAAAGAAATCAGCCCTCGACAACTGAACCGGCAGAAAAAGTTTTTTTTGAAAAAATCCTAAGCCCCGGGGTCACAATATCATAAAAAATCTGACTTTCGGCAATTCACTCAAAAATGGTGCCAAACTTTTGCAAATGCTCCCCCGAAAGGTTTCGCGGTCGAAACAGAAGGATTTTAATCACAGGAAAAGAAATCAGCCCTCGACAACTGAACCGGCAGAAAAAGATTTTTTTGAAAAAATCCTAAGCCCCGGGGCCACAATTTCATAAAAAATCTGACTTTCGGCAATTCACTCAAAAATGGTGCCAAACTTTTGCAAATGCTCCCCTGAAAGGTTTCACGGGCGAAACAGAAGGCATTTTATCACGGGAAAAGAAATCAGCCCTCGACAACTGAACCGGCAGAAAAAGATTTTTTTGAAAAAATCCTAAGCCCCGGGGTCACAATTTCATAAAAAATCTGACTTTCGGCAATTCACTCAAAAATGGTACCAACCATTTGCAAATGCTCCCCTGAAAGGTTTCGCGGTCGAAACAGAAGGTTTTTTATTACAGGAAAAGAAATCAGCCCTCGACAACTGAACCGGTAGAAAAAAAAAATTTTAAAAAATCCTAAGCCCCGGGGTCACAATTTCATAAAAAATCTGACTTTCGGCAATTCACTCAAAAATGGTGTCAAACGGTTGGAAATACTCCCCTGAAAGGTTTGGCGATCGAAACAGAAGGCATTTAATCACGGGAAAAGAAATCAGCCCCCGACAACTGAACCGGCAGAAAAAGATTTTTTTGAAAAAATCCTAAGCCCCGGGGTCACAATTTCATAAATAATCTGACTTTCGGCAATTCACTCAAAAATGGTGCCAAACAGTTGCAAATGCTCCCCTGAGAGGTTTGGCGGTCGAAACAGAAGGATTTTAATCACAGGAAAAGAAATCAGCCCTCGACAACTTCATCAGCATAAAAATATTTTTTCTAAAAAATCCTAAGCCCCGGGGTCACAATTTCATAAAAAATCTGACTTTCGGCAATTCACTCAAAAATGGTGCCAAACTTTCGCAAATGCTCCCCATAAAGGTTTGGCGGTCGAAACAGAAGGCTTTTTATCACAGGAAAAGAAATCAGCCCTCGACAACTGAACCGGCAGAAAAAGATTTTTTTGAAAAAATCCTAAGCCCCGGGGTCACAATTTCATAAAAAATCTGACTTTTGGCAATTCACTCAAAAATGGTGCCAAACTTTTTCAAATGCTCCCCTGAACGGTTTGGAGGTCGAAACAGAAGGCATTTAATCACAGGAAAAGAAATCAGCCCCCGACAACTTCACCGGCAGAAAAAGATTTTTTTGAAAGAATCCTAAGCCCCGGGGTCACAATTTCATAAAAAATCTGACTTTCGGCAATTCACTCAAAAATGGTGCCAAACGGTTGCAAATGCTCCCCTGAGAGGTTTGGCGGTCAAAACAGAAGGATTTTAATCACAGGGAAAGAAATCAGCCCTCGACAACTGAACCGGCAGAAAAAGATTTTTTTGAAAAAATCCTAAGCCCCGGGGTCACAATTTCATAAAAAATCTGACTTTCGGCAATTCACTCAAAAATGGTACCAAACTTTTGCAAATGCTCCCCATAAAGGTTTGGCGGTCGAAACAAAGGGATTTTTATCACAGGAAAAGAAATCTGCCCTCAACAACTTCACCGGCAAAAAAAGATTTTTTTGAAAAAATCCTAAGCCCCGGGGTCACAATTTCATAAAAAATCTGACTTTCGGCAATTCACTCAAAAATGGTGCCAAACTTTTGCAAATGCTCCCCTGAACGGTTTGGAGGTCGAAACAGAAGGCTTTTTATCACAGGAAAAGAAATCAGCCCTCGACAACTTCACCGGCAGAAAAAGATTTTTTTGAAAAAATCCTAAGCCCCGGGGTCACAATTTCATAAAAAATCTGACTTTCGGCAATTCACTCAAAAGTGGTGCCAAACTTTTGCAAATGCTCCCCTGAGAGGTTTGGTGGTCGAAATAGAAGAATTTTAATCACAGAAAAGAAATCAGCCCTCGACAACTGAACCGGCAGAAAAAGTTTTTTTTGAAAAAATCCTAAGCCCCGGGGTCACAATATCATAAAAAATCTGACTTTCGGCAATTCACTCAAAAATGGTGCCAAACTTTTGCAAATGCTCCCCCGAAAGGTTTCGCGGTCGAAACAGAAGGATTTTAATCACAGGAAAAGAAATCAGCCCTCGACAACTGAACCGGCAGAAAAAGATTTTTTTGAAAAAATCCTAAGCCCCGGGGCCACAATTTCATAAAAAATCTGACTTTCGGCAATTCACTCAAAAATGGTGCCAAACTTTTGCAAATGCTCCCCTGAAAGGTTTCACGGGCGAAACAGAAGGCATTTTATCACGGGAAAAGAAATCAGCCCTCGACAACTGAACCGGCAGAAAAAGATTTTTTTGAAAAAATCCTAAGCCCCGGGGTCACAATTTCATAAAAAATCTGACTTTCGGCAATTCACTCAAAAATGGTACCAACCATTTGCAAATGCTCCCCTGAAAGGTTTCGCGGTCGAAACAGAAGGTTTTTTATTACAGGAAAAGAAATCAGCCCTCGACAACTGAACCGGTAGAAAAAAAAAATTTTTTTAAAATCCTAAGCCCCGGGGTCACAATTTCATAAAAAATCTGACTTTCGGCAATTCACTCAAAAATGGTGTCAAACGGTTGGAAATACTCCCCTGAAAGGTTTGGCGATCGAAACAGAAGGCATTTAATCACGGGAAAAGAAATCAGCCCCCGACAACTGAACCGGCAGAAAAAGATTTTTTTGAAAAAATCCTAAGCCCCGGGGTCACAATTTCATAAATAATCTGACTTTCGGCAATTCACTCAAAAATGGTGCCAAACAGTTGCAAATGCTCCCCTGAGAGGTTTGGCGGTCGAAACAGAAGGATTTTAATCACAGGAAAAGAAATCAGCCCTCGACAACTTCATCAGCATAAAAATATTTTTTCTAAAAAATCCTAAGCCCCGGGGTCACAATTTCATAAAAAATCTGACTTTCGGCAATTCACTCAAAAATGGTGCCAAACTTTCGCAAATGCTCCCCATAAAGGTTTGGCGGTCGAAACAGAAGGCTTTTTATCACAGGAAAAGAAATCAGCCCTCGACAACTGAACCGGCAGAAAAAGATTTTTTTGAAAAAATCCTAAGCCCCGGGGTCACAATTTCATAAAAAATCTGACTTTTGGCAATTCACTCAAAAATGGTGCCAAACTTTTTCAAATGCTCCCCTGAACGGTTTGGAGGTCGAAACAGAAGGCATTTAATCACAGGAAAAGAAATCAGCCCCCGACAACTTCACCGGCAGAAAAAGATTTTTTTGAAAGAATCCTAAGCCCCGGGGTCACAATTTCATAAAAAATCTGACTTTCGGCAATTCACTCAAAAATGGTGCCAAACGGTTGCAAATGCTCCCCTGAGAGGTTTGGCGGTCAAAACAGAAGGATTTTAATCACAGGGAAAGAAATCAGCCCTCGACAACTGAACCGGCAGAAAAAGATTTTTTTGAAAAAATCCTAAGCCCCGGGGTCACAATTTCATAAAAAATCTGACTTTCGGCAATTCACTCAAAAATGGTACCAAACTTTTGCAAATGCTCCCCATAAAGGTTTGGCGGTCGAAACAAAGGGATTTTTATCACAGGAAAAGAAATCTGCCCTCAACAACTTCACCGGCAAAAAAAGATTTTTTTGAAAAAATCCTAAGCCCCGGGGTCACAATTTCATAAAAAATCTGACTTTCGGCAATTCACTCAAAAATGGTGCCAAACTTTTGCAAATGCTCCCCTGAACGGTTTGGAGGTCGAAACAGAAGGCTTTTTATCACAGGAAAAGAAATCAGCCCTCGACAACTTCACCGGCAGAAAAAGATTTTTTTGAAAAAATCCGAAGCCCCGGGGTCACAATTTCATAAAAAATCTGACTTTCGGCAATTCACTCAAAAATGGTGCCAAACTTTTGCAAATGCTCCCCTGAACGGTTTGGCGATCGAAACAGAAGGCATTTAATCACGGGAAAAGAAATCAGCCCCCGACAACTGAACCGGCAGAAAAAGATTTTTTTGAAAAAATCCTAAGCCCCGGGGTCACAATTTCATAAAAAATCTGACTTTCGGCAATTCACTCAAAAATGGTGCCAAACTTTTGCAAATGCTCCCCTGAACGGTTTGGAGGTCGAAACAGAAGGCTTTTTATCACAGGAAAAGAAATCAGCCCTCGACAACTTCACCGGCAGAAAAAGATTTTTTTGAAAAAATCCTAAGCCCCGGGGTCACAATTTCATAAAAAATCTGAGTTTCGGCAATTCACTCAAAAATGGTGCCAAACGGTTGCAAATGCTCCCCTGAAAGGTTTGGCGATCAAAACAGAATGCATTTAATCACAGGAAAAGAATTCAGCCCTCGACAACTGAACCGGCAGAAAAAGATTTTTTTGAAAAAATCCTAAGCCCCGGGGTCACAATTTCATAAAAAATCTGACTTTCAGCAATTCACTCAAAAATGGTGCCGAACGGTTGCAAATGCTCCCCTGAGAGGTTTCGCGGTCGAAATAGAAGGATTTTAATCACAGGAAAAGAAATCAGCCCTCGACAACTGAACCGGCACAAAAAGATTTTTTTGAAAAAATCCTAAGCCCCGGGGTCATAATTTCATAAAAAATCTGACTTTCGGCAATTCACTCAAAAATGGTGCCAAACTTTTGCAAATGCTCCCCTCAAAGGTTTGGCGGTCGAAACAGAAGGCTTTTTATCACAGGAAAAGAAATCAGCCCTCGACAACTTCACCAGCAGAAAAATATTTTTTTGAAAAAATCCTAAACCCCGGGGTCACAATTTCATAAAAAATCTGACTTTCGGCAATTCACTCAAAAATGGTGCCAAACTTTCGCAAATGCTCCCCATAAAGGTTTGGCGGTCGAAACAGAAGGCTTTTTATCACAGGAAAGGAAATCAGCCCTTGACTACTTCACCGGCAGAAAAAGATTTTTTTGAAAAAATGCTAAGCCCCGGGGTCACAATTTCATAAAAAATCTGACTTTCGGCAATTCACTCAAAAATGGTGCCAAACGGTTGCAAATGCTCCCCTGAAAGGTTTGGCGATCGAAACAGAAGGCATTTAATCACAGGAAAAGAAATCAGCCCCCGACAACTTCACCGGCAGAAAAAGATTTTTTTGAAAAAATCCTAAACCACGGGGTCACAATTTCATAAAAAATCTGACTTTCGGCAATTCACTCAAAAATGGTGCCGAACTTTGGCAAATGCTCCCCTGAAAGGTTTCGCTGTCGAAACAGAAGGATTTTAATCACAGGAAAAGAAATCAACCCTCGACAACTTAACCGGCAGAAAAATATTTTTTTGAAAAAATCCTAAGCCCCGGGGTCACAATTTCATAAAAAATCTGACTTTCGGCAATTCACTCAAAAGTGGTGCCAAACTTTTGCAAATGCTCCCCTGAGAGGTTTGGTGGTCGAAATAGAAGAATTTTAATCACAGGAAAAGAAATCAGCCCTCGACAACTGAACCGGCAGAAAAAGTTTTTTTTGAAAAAATCCTAAGCCCCGGGGTCACAATATCATAAAAAATCTGACTTTCGGCAATTCACTCAAAAATGGTGCCAAACTTTTGCAAATGCTCCCCCGAAAGGTTTCGCGGTCGAAACAGAAGGATTTTAATCACAGGAAAAGAAATCAGCCCTCGACAACTGAACCGGCAGAAAAAGATTTTTTTGAAAAAATCCTAAGCCCCGGGGCCACAATTTCATAAAAAATCTGACTTTCGGGAATTCACTCAAAAATGGTGCCAAACTTTTGCAAATGCTCCCCTGAAAGGTTTCACGGGCGAAACAGAAGGCATTTTATCACGGGAAAAGAAATCAGCCCTCGACAACTGAACCGGCAGAAAAAGATTTTTTTGAAAAAATCCTAAGCCCCGGGGTCACAATTTCATAAAAAATCTGACTTTCGGCAATTCACTCAAAAATGGTACCAACCATTTGCAAATGCTCCCCTGAAAGGTTTCGCGGTCGAAACAGAAGGTTTTTTATTACAGGAAAAGAAATCAGCCCTCGACAACTGAACCGGTAGAAAAAAAAAAATTTTAAAAAATCCTAAGCCCCGGGGTCACAATTTCATAAAAAATCTGACTTTCGGCAATTCACTCAAAAATGGTGTCAAACGGTTGGAAATGCTCCCCTGAAAGGTTTGGCGATCGAAACAGAAGGCATTTAATCACGGGAAAAGAAATCAGCCCCCGACAACTGAACCGGCAGAAAAAGATTTTTTTGAAAAAATCCTAAGCCCCGGGGTCACAATTTCATAAATAATCTGACTTTCGGCAATTCACTCAAAAATGGTGCCAAACAGTTGCAAATGCTCCCCTGAGAGGTTTGGCGGTCGAAACAGAAGGATTTTAATCACAGGAAAAGAAATCAGCCCTCGACAACTTCATCAGCATAAAAATATTTTTTCTAAAAAATCCTAAGCCCCGGGGTCACAATTTCATAAAAAATCTGA
The DNA here is from genome assembly GCF_964188315.1 of Podarcis muralis. Classification (NCBI taxonomy): domain Eukaryota; kingdom Metazoa; phylum Chordata; class Lepidosauria; order Squamata; family Lacertidae; genus Podarcis; species Podarcis muralis. The sequence continues at coordinate 79,926,918 of NC_135662.1, forward strand.
CTTTCGGCAATTCACTCAAAAATGGTGCCAAACTTTTGCAAATGCTCCTCATAAAGGTTTGGCGGTCGAAACAGAAGGCTTTTTATCACAGGAAAAGAAAGCTGCCCTCGACAACTTCACCGGCAGAAAAAGATTTTTTTGAAAAAATCCTAAGCCCCGGGGTCACAATTTCATAAAAAATCTGACTTTCGGCAATTCACTCAAAAATGGTGCCAAACTTTTGCAAATGCTCCCCATAAAGGTTTGGCGGTCGAAACAGAAGGCTTTTTATCACAGGAAAAGAAAGCTGCCCTCGACAACTTCACCGGCAGAAAAAGATTTTTTTGAAAAAATCCTAAACCCCGGGGTCACAATTTCATAAAAAATCTGACTTTCGGCAATTCACTCAAAAATGGTGCCAAACTTTTGCAAATGCTCCCCATAAAGGTTTGGCGGTCGAAACAGAAGGCTTTTTATCACAGGAAAAGAAATCAGCCCTCGACAACTGAACCGGCAGAAAAAGATTTTTTTGAAAAAATCCTAAGCCCCGGGGTCACAATTTCATAAAAAATCTGACTTTTGGCAATTCACTCAAAAATGGTGCCAAACTTTTTCAAATGCTCCCCTGAACGGTTTGGAGGTCGAAACAGAAGGCATTTAATCACAGGAAAAGAAATCAGCCCCCGACAACTTCACCGGCAGAAAAAGATTTTTTTGAAAGAATCCTAAGCCCCGGGGTCACAATTTCATAAAAAATCTGACTTTCGGCAATTCACTCAAAAATGGTGCCAAACGGTTGCAAATGCTCCCCTGAGAGGTTTGGCGGTCAAAACAGAAGGATTTTAATCACAGGGAAAGAAATCAGCCCTCGACAACTGAACCGGCAGAAAAAGATTTTTTTGAAAAAATCCTAAGCCCCGGGGTCACAATTTCATAAAAAATCTGACTTTCGGCAATTCACTCAAAAATGGTACCAAACTTTTGCAAATGCTCCCCATAAAGGTTTGGCGGTCAAAACAAAGGGATTTTTATCACAGGAAAAGAAATCTGCCCTCAACAACTTCACCGGCAAAAAAAGATTTTTTTGAAAAAATCCTAAGCCCCGGGGTCACAATTTCATAAAAAATCTGACTTTCGGCAATTCACTCAAAAATGGTGCCAAACTTTTGCAAATGCTCCCCTGAACGGTTTGGAGGTCGAAACAGAAGGCTTTTTATCACAGGAAAAGAAATCAGCCCTCGACAACTTCACCGGCAGAAAAAGATTTTTTTGAAAAAATCCGAAGCCCCGGGGTCACAATTTCATAAAAAATCTGACTTTCGGCAATTCACTCAAAAATGGTGCCAAACTTTTGCAAATGCTCCCCTGAACGGTTTGGAGGTCGAAACAGAAGGCTTTTTATCACAGGAAAAGAAATCAGCCCTCGACAACTTCATCAGCATAAAAATATTTTTTCTAAAAAATCCTAAGCCCCGGGGTCACAATTTCATAAAAAATCTGACTTTCGGCAATTCACTCAAAAATGGTGCCAAACTTTTGCAAATGCTCCTCATAAAGGTTTGGCGGTCGAAACAGAAGGCTTTTTATCACAGGAAAAGAAAGCTGCCCTCGACAACTTCACCGGCAGAAAAAGATTTTTTTGAAAAAATCCTAAGCCCCGGGGTCACAATTTCATAAAAAATCTGACTTTCGGCAATTCACTCAAAAATGGTGCCAAACTTTTGCAAATGCTCCCCATAAAGGTTTGGCGGTCGAAACAGAAGGCTTTTTATCACAGGAAAAGAAAGCTGCCCTCGACAACTTCACCGGCAGAAAAAGATTTTTTTGAAAAAATCCTAAACCCCGGGGTCACAATTTCATAAAAAATCTGACTTTCGGCAATTCACTCAAAAATGGTGCCAAACTTTTGCAAATGCTCCCCATAAAGGTTTGGCGGTCGAAACAGAAGGCTTTTTATCACAGGAAAAGAAATCAGCCCTCGACAACTGAACCGGCAGAAAAAGATTTTTTTGAAAAAATCCTAAGCCCCGGGGTCACAATTTCATAAAAAATCTGACTTTTGGCAATTCACTCAAAAATGGTGCCAAACTTTTTCAAATGCTCCCCTGAACGGTTTGGAGGTCGAAACAGAAGGCATTTAATCACAGGAAAAGAAATCAGCCCCCGACAACTTCACCGGCAGAAAAAGATTTTTTTGAAAAAATCCTAAGCCCCGGGGTCACAATTTCATAAAAAATCTGACTTTCGGCAATTCACTCAAAAATGGTGCCAAACGGTTGCAAATGCTCCCCTGAGAGGTTTGGCGGTCAAAACAGAAGGATTTTAATCACAGGGAAAGAAATCAGCCCTCGACAACTGAACCGGCAGAAAAAGATTTTTTTGAAAAAATCCTAAGACCCGGGGTCACAATTTCATAAAAAATCTGACTTTCGGCAATTCACTCAAAAATGGTACCAAACTTTTGCAAATGCTCCCCATAAAGGTTTGGCGGTCGAAACAAAGGGATTTTTATCACAGGAAAAGAAATCTGCCCTCAACAACTTCACCGGCAAAAAAAGATTTTTTTGAAAAAATCCTAAGCCCCGGGGTCACAATTTCATAAAAAATCTGACTTTCGGCAATTCACTCAAAAATGGTGCCAAACTTTTGCAAATGCTCCCCTGAACGGTTTGGAGGTCGAAACAGAAGGCTTTTTATCACAGGAAAAGAAATCAGCCCTCGACAACTTCACCGGCAGAAAAAGATTTTTTTGAAAAAATCCGAAGCCCCGGGGTCACAATTTCATAAAAAATCTGACTTTCGGCAATTCACTCAAAAATGGTGCCAAACTTTTGCAAATGCTCCCCTGAACGGTTTGGAGGTCGAAACAGAAGGCTTTTTATCACAGGAAAAGAAATCAGCCCTCGACAACTTCACCGGCAGAAAAAGATTTTTTTGAAAAAATCCTAAGCCCCGGGGTCACAATTTCATAAAAAATCTGAGTTTCGGCAATTCACTCAAAAATGGTGCCAAACGGTTGCAAATGCTCCCCTGAAAGGTTTGGCGATCAAAACAGAAGGCATTTAATCACAGGAAAAGAATTCAGCCCTCGACAACTGAACCGGCAGAAAAAGATTTTTTTGAAAAAATCCTAAGCCCCGGGGTCACAATTTCATAAAAAATCTGACTTTCGGCAATTCACTCAAAAATGGTGCCAAACGGTTGCAAATGCTCCCCTGAGAGGTTTCGCGGTCGAAATAGAAGGATTTTAATCACAGGAAAAGAAATCAGCCCTCGACAACTGAACCGGCACAAAAAGATTTTTTTGAAAAAATCCTAAGCCCCGGGGTCACAATTTCATAAAAAATCTGACTTTCGGCAATTCACTCAAAAATGGTGCCAAACCTTTGCAAATGCTCCCCTGAAAGGTTTGGCGGTCGAAACAGAAGGCTTTTTATCACAGGAAAAGAAATCAGCCCTCGACAACTTCACCAGCAGAAAAATATTTTTTTGAAAAAATCCTAAACCCCGGGGTCACAATTTCATAAAAAATCTGACTTTCGGCAATTCACTCAAAAATGGTGCCAAACTTTCGCAAATGCTCCCCATAAAGGTTTTGCGGTCGAAACAGAAGGCTTTTTATCACAGGAAAGGAAATCAGCCCTTGACTACTTCACCGGCAGAAAAAGATTTTTTTGAAAAAATGCTAAGCCCCGGGGTCACAATTTCATAAAAAATCTGACTTTCGGCAATTCACTCAAAAATGGTGCCAAACGGTTGCAAATGCTCCCCTGAGAGGTTTCGCGGTCGAAATAGAAGGATTTTAATCACAGGAAAAGAAATCAGCCCTCGACAACTGAACCGGCAGAAAAAGATTTTTTTGAAAAAATCCTAAGCCCCGGGGTCACAATTTCATAAAAAATCTGACTTTCGGCAATTCACTCAAAAATGGTGCCAAACTTTTGCAAATGCTCCCCTGAAAGGTTTCACGGTCGAAACAGAAGGTTTTTTATCACAGGAAAGGAAATCAGCCCTCGACAACTTCACCGGTAGAAAAAAAATTTTTAAAAAAAATCCTAAGCCCCGGGGTCACAATTTCATAAAAAATCTGACTTTCGGCAATTCACTCAAAAATGGTGCCAAACTTTTACAAATTCTCCCCTGAAAGGTTTCGCAGTCGAAACAAAAGGCATTTAATCACAGGAAAAGAAATCAACCCCCGACAACTTCACCGGCAGAAAAAGATTTTTTTGAAAAAATCCTAAGCCCCGGGGTCATAATTTCATAAAAAATCTGACTTTCGGCAATTCACTCAAAAATGGTGTCAAACGGTTGCAAATGCTCCCCTGAAAGGTTTGGCGATCGAAACAGAAGGCATTTAATCACAGGAAAAGAAATCAGCCCCCGACAACTGAACCGGCAGAAGAAGATTTTTTTGAAAAAATCCGAAGCCCCGGGGTCACAATTTCATAAAAAATCTGACTTTCGGCAATTGACTCAAAAATGGTGCCAAACTTTTGCAAATGCTCCCCTGAACGGTTTGGAGGTCGAAACAGAAGGCTTTTTATCACAGGAAAAGAAATCAGCCCTCGACAACTTCACCGGCAGAAAAAGATTTTTTTGAAAAAATCCTAAGCCCCGGGGTCACAATTTCATAAAAAATCTGACTTTCGGCAATTCACTCAAAAGTGGTGCCAAACGGTTGCAAATGCTCCCCTGAAAGGTTTGGCGATCGAAACAGAAGGCATTTAATCACGGGAAAAGAAATCAGCCCCCGACAACTGAACCGGCAGAAAAAGATTTTTTTGAAAAAATCCGAAGCCCCGGGGTCACAATTTCATAAAAAATCTGACTTTCGGCAATTCACTCAAAAATGGTGCCAAACTTTTGCAAATGCTCCCCTGAACGGTTTGGAGGTCGAAACAGAAGGCTTTTTATCACAGGAAAAGAAATCAGCCCTCGACAACTTCACCGGCAGAAAAAGATTTTTTTGAAAAAATCCTAAGCCCCGGGGTCACAATTTCATAAAAAATCTGACTTTCGGCAATTCACTCAAAAGTGGTGCCAAACTTTTGCAAATGCTCCCCTGAAAGGTTTCGCAGTCGAAACAAAAGGCATTTAATCACAGGAAAAGAAATCAGCCCCCGACAACTTCACCGGCAGAAAAAGATTTTTTTGAAAAAATCCTAAGCCCCGGGGTCACAATTTCATAAAAAATCTGACTTTCGGCAATTCACTCAAAAATGGTGTCAAACGGTTGCAAATGCTCCCCTGAAAGGTTTGGCGATCGAAACAGAAGGCATTTAATCACGGGAAAAGAAATCAGCCCCCGACAACTGAACCGGCAGAAAAAGATTTTTTTGAAAAAATCCTAAGCCCCGGGGTCACAATTTCATAAAAAATCTGACTTTCGGCAATTCACTCAAAAATGGTGCCAAACTTTTGCAAATGCTCCCCTGAACGGTTTGGAGGTCGAAACAGAAGGCTTTTTATCACAGGAAAAGAAATCAGCCCTTGACAACTTCACCGGCAGAAAAAGATTTTTTTGAAAAAATCCTAAGCCCCGGGGTCACAATTTCATAAAAAATCTGAGTTTCGGCAATTCACTCAAAAATGGTGCCAAACAGTTGCAAATGCTCCCCTGAAAGGTTTGGCGATCAAAACAGAAGGCATTTAATCACAGGAAAAGAATTCAGCCCTCGACAACTGAACCGGCAGAAAAAGATTTTTTTGAAAAAATCCTAAGCCCCGGGGTCACAATTTCATAAAAAATCTGACTTTCGGCAATTCACTCAAAAATGGTGCCAAACTTTTGCAAATGCTCCCCTGAAAGGTTTCGCGGTCGAAACAGAAGGCTTTTTATCACAGGAAAAGAAATCAGCCCTTGACAACTTCACCGGCAGAAAAAGATTTTTTTGAAAAAATCCTAAGCCCCGGGGTCACAATTTCATAAAAAATCTGACTTTCGGCAATTCACTCAAAAATGGTGCCAAACGGTTGCAAATGCTCCCCTGAGAGGTTTCGCGGTCGAAATAGAAGGATTTTAATCACAGGAAAAGAAATCAGCCCTCGACAACTGAACCGGCAGAAAAATATTTTTTTGAAAAAATCCTAAGCCCCGGGGTCACAATTTCATAAAAAATCTGACTTTCGGCAATTCACTCAAAAATGGTGCCAAACTTTTGCAAATGCTCCCCTGAAAGGTTTGGCGGTCGAAACAGAAGACTTTTTATCACAGGAAAAGAAATCAGCCCTCGACAACTTCACCAGCAGAAAAATATTTTTTTGAAAAAATCCTAAACCCCGGGGTCACAATTTCATAAAAAATCTGACTTTCGGGAATTCACTCAAAAATGGTGCCAAACTTTCGCAAATGCTCCCCATAAAGGTTTGGCGGTCGAAACAGAAAGCTTTTTATCACAGGAAAAGAAATCAGCCTTCGAAAACTTCACCGGCAGAAAAAGATTTTTTTGAAAAAATCCTAAGCCCCGGGGTCACAATTTCATAAAAAATCTGACTTTCGGCAATTGACTCAAAAGTGGTGCCAAACGGTTGCAAATGCTCCCCTGAAAGGTTTGGCGATCAAAACAGAAGGCATTTAATCACAGGAAAAGAAATCAGCCCTCGATAACTTAACCGGCAGAAAAAGATTTTTTTGAAAAAATCCTAAGACACGGGGTCACAATTTCATAAAAAATCTGACTTTCGGCAATTCACTCAAAAATGGTGCCGAACTTTGGCAAATGCTCCCCTGAAAGGTTTCGCGGTCGAAACAGAAGGATTTTAATCACAGGAAAAGAAATCAGCCCTCGACAACTTAACCGGCAGAAAAATATTTTTTTGAAAAAATCCTAAGCCCCGGGGTCACAATTTCATAAAAAATCTGACTTTCGGCAATTCACTCAAAAATGGTGCCAAACGGTTGCAAATGCTCCCCTGAGAGGTTTGGCGGTCGAAACAGAAGGATTTTAATCACAGGAAAAGAAATCAGCCCTCGACAACTGAACCGGCAGAAAAAGATTTTTTTGAAAAAATCCTAAGACCCGGGGTCACAATTTCATAAAAAATCTGACTTTCGGCAATTCACTCAAAAATGGTGCCAAACTTTTGCAAATGTCCCCTGAAAGGTTTCGCAGTCGAAACAAAAGGATTTTAATCACAGGAAAAGAAATCAGCCCTCGACAACTGAACCGGCAGAAAAAGATTTTTTTGAAAAATCCTAAGGCGCGGGGTCACAATTTCATAAAAAATCTGACTTTCGGCAATTCACTCAAAAATGGTGCCAAACGGTCGCAAATGCTCCCCTGAAAGGTTTCGCTGTCGAAACAGAAGGCTTTTTATCACAGGAAAGGAAATCAGCCCTCGACTACTGCACCGGCAGAAAAAGATTTTTTTGAAAAAATGCTAAGCCCCGGGGTCACAATTTCATAAAAAATCTGACTTTCGGCAATTCACTCAAAAATGGTGCCAAACGGTTGCAAATGCTCCCCTGAGAGGTTTGGCGGTCAAAACAGAAGGATTTTAATCACAGGAAAAGAAATCAGCCCTCGACAACTGAACCGGCAGAAAAAGATTTTTTTGAAAAAATCCTAAGCCCCGGGGTCACAATTTCATAAAAAATCTGACTTTCGGCAATTCACTCAAAAATGGTGCCAAACTTTTGCAAATGCTCCCCTGAAAGGTTTCACGGTCGAAACAGAAGGTTTTTTATCACAGGAAAGGAAATCAGCCCTCGACAACTTCACCGGTAGAAAAAAATTTTTTTAAAAAAATCCTAAGCCCCGGGGTCACAATTTCATAAAAAATCTGACTTTCGGCAATTCACTCAAAAATGGTGCCAAACTTTTACAAATGCTCCCCTGAAAGGTTTCGCAGTCGAAACAAAAGGCATTTAATCACAGGAAAAGAAATCAACCCCCGACAACTTCACCGGCAGAAAAAGATTTTTTTGAAAAAATCCTAAGCCCCGGGGTCACAATTTCATAAAAAATCTGACTTTCGGCAATTCACTCAAAAATGGTGTCAAACGGTTGCAAATGCTCCCCTGAAAGGTTTGGCGATCGAAACAGAAGGCATTTAATCACGGGAAAAGAAATCAGCCCCCGACAACTGAACCGGCAGAAAAAGATTTTTTTGAAAAAATCCTAAGCCCCGGGGTCACAATTTCATAAAAAATCTGACTTTCGGCAATTCACTCAAAAATGGTACCAAACTTTTGCAAATGCTCCCCTGAACGGTTTGGAGGTCGAAACAGAAGGCTTTTTATCACAGGAAAAGAAATCAGCCCTCGACAACTTCACCGGCAGAAAAAGATTTTTTTGAAAAAATCCTAAGCCCCGGGGTCACAATTTCATAAAAAATCTGACTTTCGGCAATTCACTCAAAAATGGTACCAAACTTTTGCAAATGCTCCCCTGAAAGGTTTCGCAGTCGAAATAAAAGGCATTTAATCACAGGAAAAGAAATCAGCCCCCGACAACTGAACCGGCAGAAAAAGATTTTTTTGAAAAAATCCTAAGCCCCGGGGTCACAATTTCATAAAAAATCTGACTTTCGGCAATTCACTCAAAAATGGTGCCAAACGGTTGCAAATGCTCCCCTGAGAGGTTTGGCGGTCAAAACAGAAGGATTTTAATCACAGGAAAAGAAATCAGCCCTCGACAACTTCACCGGTAGAAAAAGATTTTTTTGAAAAAATCCTAAGCCCCAGGGTCACAATTTCATAAAAAATCTGACTTTCGGCAATTCACTCAAAAATGGTGCCAAACTTTTACAAATGCTCCCCTGAAAGGTTTCGCAGTCGAAACAAAAGGCATTTAATCACAGGAAAAGAAATCAACCCCCGACAACTTCACCGGCAGAAAAAGATTTTTTTGAAAAAATCCTAAGCCCCAGGGTTACAATTTCATAAAAAATCTGACTTTCGGCAATTCACTCAAAAATGGTGTCAAACGGTTGCAAATGCTCCCCTGAAAGGTTTGGCGATCGAAACAGAAGGCATTTAATCACGGGAAAAGAAATCAGCCCCCGACAACTGAACCGGCAGAAAAAGATTTTTTTGAAAAAATCCTAAGCCCCGGGGTCACAATTTCATAAAAAATCTGACTTTCGGCAATTCACTCAAAAATGGTACCAAACTTTTGCAAATGCTCCCCTGAACGGTTTGGAGGTCGAAACAGAAGGCTTTTTATCACAGGAAAAGAAATCAGCCCTCGACAACTTCACCGGCAGAAAAAGATTTTTTTGAAAAACTCCTAAGCCCCGGGGTCACAATTTCATAAAAAATCTGACTTTCGGCAATTCACTCAAAAATGGTGCCAAACGGTTGCAAATGCTCCCCTGAAAGGTTTGGCGATCAAAACAGAAGGATTTTAATCACAGGAAAAGAAATCAGCCCTCGACAACTGAACCGGCAGAAAAAGATTTTTTTGAAAAAATCCTAAGCCCCGGGGTCACAATTTCATAAAAAATCTGACTTTCGGCAATTCACTCAAAAATGGTGCCAAACTTTTGCAAATGCTCCCCTGAAAGGTTTCACGGTCGAAACAGAAGGTTTTTTATCACAGGAAAGGAAATCAGCCCTCGACAACTTCACCGGTAGAAAAAAAATTTTTAAAAAAAATCCTAAGCCCCGGGGTCACAATTTCATAAAAAATCTGACTTTCGGCAATTCACTCAAAAATGGTGTCAAACGGTTGCAAATGCTCCCCTGAAAGGTTTGGCGATCGAAACAGAAGGCATTTAATCACGGGAAAAGAAATCAGCCCCCGACAACTGAACCGGCAGAAAAAGATTTTTTTGAAAAAATCCTAAGCCCCGGGGTCACAATTTCATAAAAAATCTGACTTTCGGCAATTCACTCAAAAATGGTGTCAAACGGTTGCAAATGCTCCCCTGAACGGTTTGGAGGTCGAAACAGAAGGCTTTTTATCACAGGAAAAGAAATCAGCCCTCGACAACTTCACCGGCAGAAAAAGATTTTTTTGAAAAAAATCCTAAGCCCCGGGGTCACAATTTCATAAAAAATCTGACTTTCGGCAATTCACTCAAAAATGGTGCCAAACGGTTGCAAATGCTCCCCTGAAAGGTTTGGCGATCGAAACAGAAGGCATTTAATCACGGGAAAAGAAATCAGCCCCCGACAACTGAACCGGCAGAAAAAGATTTTTTTGAAAAAATCCTAAGCCCCGGGGTCACAATTTCATTAAAAAATCTGACTTTCGGCAATTCACTCAAAAATGGTGCCAAACTTTTGCAAATGCTCCCCTGAACGGTTTGGAGGTCGAAACAGAAGGCTTTTTATCACAGGAAAAGAAATCAGCCCTCGACAACTTCACCGGCAGAAAAAGATTTTTTTGAAAAACTCCTAAGCCCCGGGGTCACAATTTCATAAAAAATCTGACTTTCGGCAATTCACTCAAAAATGGTGCCAAACGGTTGCAAATGCTCCCCTGAAAGGTTTGGCGATCAAAACAGAAGGCATTTAATCACAGGAAAAGAAATCAGCCCTCGACAACTGAACCGGCAGAAAAAGATTTTTTTGAAAAAATCCTAAGCCCCGGGGTCACAATTTCATAAAAAATCTGACTTTCGGCAATTCACTCAAAAATGGTGCCAAACGGTCGCAAATGCTCCCCTGAAAGGTTTCGCGGTCGAAACAGAAGGCATTTAATCACAGGAAAGGAAATCAGCCCTCGACTACTTCACCGGCAGAAAAAGATTTTTTTGAAAAAATGCTAAGCCCCGGGGTCACAATTTCATAAAAAATCTGACTTTCGGCAATTCACTCAAAAATGGTGCCAAACGGTTGCAAATGCTCCCCTGAGAGGTTTGGCGGTCAAAACAGAAGGATTTTAATCACAGGAAAAGAAATCAGCCCTCGACAACTGAACCGGCAGAAAAAGATTTTTTTTGAAAAAATCCTAAGCCCCGGGGTCACAATTTCATAAAAAATCTGACTTTCGGCAATTCACTCAAAAATGGTGCCAAACTTTTGCAAATGCTCCCCTGAAAGGTTTCACGGTCGAAACAGAAGGTTTTTTATCACAGGAAAGGAAATCAGCCCTCGACAACTTCACCGGTAGAAAAAAAAAATTTTTAAAAAATCCTAAGCCCCGGGGTCACAATTTCATAAAAAATCTGACTTTCGGCAATTCACTCAAAAATGGTGCCAAACTTTTGCAAATGCTCCCCTGAACGGTTTGGAGGTCGAAACAGAAGGCTTTTTATCACAGGAAAAGAAATCAGCCCTCGACAACTTCACCGGCAGAAAAAGATTTTTTTGAAAAACTCCTAAGCCCCGGGGTCACAATTTCATAAAAAATCTGACTTTCGGCAATTCACTCAAAAATGGTGCCAAACGGTCGCAAATGCTCCCCTGAAAGGTTTCGCGGTCGAAACAGAAGGCATTTAATCACAGGAAAGGAAATCAGCCCTCGACTACTTCACCGGCAGAAAAAGATTTTTTTGAAAAAATGCTAAGCCCCGGGGTCACAATTTCATAAAAAATCTGACTTTCGGCAATTCACTCAAAAATGGTGCCAAACGGTTGCAAATGCTCCCCTGAGAGGTTTGGCGGTCAAAACAGAAGGATTTTAATCACAGGAAAGGAAATCAGCCCTCGACAACTTCACCGGTAGAAAAAAATTTTTTTAAAAAAATCCTAAGCCCCGGGGTCACAATTTCATAAAAAATCTGACTTTCGGCAATTCACTCAAAAATGGTGCCAAACTTTTACAAATGCTCCCCTGAGAGGTTTGGCGGTCAAAACAGAAGGATTTTAATCACAGGAAAAGAAATCAGCCCTCGACAACTGAACCGGCAGAAAAAGATTTTTTTAAAAAAATCCTAAGCCCCGGGGTCACAATTTCATAAAAAATCTGACTTTCGGCAATTCACTCAAAAATGGTGTCAAACGGTTGCAAATGCTCCCCTGAAAGGTTTGGCGATCGAAACAGAAGGCATTTAATCACGGGAAAAGAAATCAGCCCCCGACAACTGAACCGGCAGAAAAAGATTTTTTTGAAAAAATCCTAAGCCCCGGGGTCACAATTTCATAAAAAATCTGACTTTCGGCAATTCACTCAAAAATGGTGCCAAACTTTTGCAAATGCTCCCCTGAACGGTTTGGAGGTCGAAACAGAAGGCTTTTTATCACAGGAAAAGAAATCAGCCCTCGACAACTTCACCGGCAGAAAAAGATTTTTTTGAAAAAATCCTAAGCCCCGGGGTCACAATTTCATAAAAAATCTGACTTTCGGCAATTCACTCAAAAATGGTGCCAAACTTTTGCAAATGCTCCCCCGAAAGGTTTCGCGGTCGAAACAGAAGGATTTTAATCACAGGAAAAGAAATCAGCCCTCGACAACTGAACCGGCAGAAAAAGATTTTTTTGAAAAAATCCTAAGCCCCGGGGTCACTATTTCATAAAAAATCTGACTTTCGGCAATTCACTCAAAAATGGTGCCAAACTTTTGCAAATGCTCCCCTGAAAGGTTTCGCAGTCGAAACAAAAGGATTTTAATCACATTAAAAGAAAGCTGCCCTCGACAACTTCACCGGCAGAAAAAGATTTTTTTGAAAAAATCCTAAGCCCCGGGGTCACAATTTCATAAAAAATCTGACTTTCGGCAATTCACTCAAAAATGGTGCCAAACTTTTGCAAATGCTCCCCCGAAAGGTTTCGCGGTCGAAACAGAAGGATTTTAATCACAGGAAAAGAAATCAGCCCTCGACAACTGAACCGGCAGAAAAAGATTTTTTTGAAAAAATCCTAAGCCCCGGGGTCACTATTTCATAAAAAATCTGACTTTCGGCAATTCACTCAAAAATGGTGCCAAACTTTTGCAAATGCTCCCCTGAAAGGTTTCGCAGTCGAAACAAAAGGATTTTAATCACATTAAAAGAAAGCTGCCCTCGACAACTTCACCGGCAGAAAAAGATTTTTTTGAAAAAATCCTAAGCCCCGGGGTCACAATTTCATAAAAAATCTGACTTTCGGCAATTCACTCAAAAATGGTGCCAAACTTTTGCAAATGCTCCCCATAAAGGTTTGGCAGTCGAAACAGAAGGCTTTTTATCACAGGAAAAGAAATCAGCCCTCGACAACTTCACTGGCAGAAAAAGGTTTTTTTTCAAAAAATCCTAAGCCCCGGGGTCACAATTTCATAAAAAATCTGACTTTCAGTAATTCACTCGAAAATGGTGCCAAACTTTTGCAAGTGCTCCCCATAAAGGTTTGGCGGTCGAAACAGAAGGCATTTAATCACAGGAAAAGAAATGAGCCCTCAACAACTGAACAGGCAAAAAAAGATTTTTTTGAAAAAATCCTAAACCCCGGGGTCACAATTTCATAAAAAATCTGACTTTCGGCAATTCATTCAAAAATGGTGCCAAACGGTTGCAAATGCTCCCCTGAGAGGTTTGGCGTTCGAAACTGAAGGATTTTAATCACAGGAAAAGAAATCAGCCCTCGACAACTTCACCGGCAGAAAAAGATTTTTTTGAAAAAATCCTAAGCCCCGGGGTCACAATTTCATAAAATATCTGACTTTCGGCAATTCACTCAAAAATGGTGCCAAACGGTTGCAAATCCTCCCCTGAAAGGTTTGGCGGTCGAAACAGAAGGATTTTTATCACAGGACAAGAAATCACACCTCGACAACTGAACCGGCAGAAAAAGATTTTTTTGAAAAAATCCTAAGCCCAGGGGTCACAATTTCATAAAAAATCTGACTTTTGGCAATTCACTCAAAAATGGTGCCAAACGGTTGCAAATGCTCCCCTGAAATGTTTGGCGGTTGAAACAGATGGCTTTTTATCACAGGACAAGAAATCAGCCCTCAACAACTTAACCGGCAGAAAAAGATTTTTTTGAAAAAATCCTAAGCCCTGGGGTCACAATTTCATAAAAAATCTGACTTTTGGCAATTCACTCAAAAATGGTGCCAAACGGTTGGAAATGATCCTCTGAAAGGTTTGGGAATGGAAATAGAAGGCTTTTTATCACAGGAAAAGAAATGAACCCTCGACAACTGAACCGGCAGAAAAAGATTTTTTTGAAAAAATCCTAACCCCCGGGGTCACAATTTCATAAAAAATCTAACTTTCGGCAGTTCACTCAAAAATGGTGCCAAACAGTTGCAAATGCTCCCCTGAAAGGTTTGGCGGTCGAAACAGATGGCTTTTTATCACGGGACAAGAAATCAGCCCTCGACAACTTAAGAGGCAGAAAAAGATTTTTTTTGAAAAAATCCCTAAGCCCCGGGGTCACAATTTCATAAAAAATCTGACTTTCGGCAATTCATTCAAAAATGGTGCCAAACGGTTGCAAATGCTCCCCTGAAAGGTTTGGCAGTCGAAACAGAAAGCATTTAATCACAGGAAAAGAAATCAGCCCTTGACAACTTCACCGGCAGAAAAAGATTTTTTTGAAAAAATCCTAAGCCCAGGGGTCACAATTTCATAAAAAATCTGACTTTTGGCAATTCACTCAAGAATGGTGCCAAACGGTTGCAAATGCTCCCCTGAGAGGTTTGGCGTTCGAAACTGAAGGATTTTAATCACAGGAAAAGAAATCAGCCCTCAACAACTTCACCGGCAGAAAAAGATTTTTTTGAAAAAATCCTAAGCCCAGGGGTCACAATTTCATAAAAAATCTGACTTTTGGCAATTCACTCAAGAATGGTGCCAAACGGTTGCAAATGCTCCCCTGAGAGGTTTGGCGTTCGAAACTGAAGGATTTTAATCACAGGAAAAGAAATCAGCCCTCAACAGCTTCACCGGCAGAAAAAGATTTTTTTGAAAAAATCCTAAGCCCAGGGGTCACAATTTCATAAAAAATCTGACTTTCGGCAATTCACTCAAAAATGGTGCCAAACGGTTGCAAATGCTCCCCTGAGAGGTTTGGCGGTCGAAACAGAAGGATTTTAATCACAGGAAAAGAAATCAGCCCCCGACAACTTCACCGGCAGAAAAAGATTTTTTTGAAAAAATCCTAAGCCCCAGGGTCAAAATTTCATAAAAAATCTGACTTTCGGCAATTCACTCAAAAATGGTGCCAAACTTTTGCAAATGCTCCCCATAAAGGTTTGGCAGTCGAAACAGAAGGCTTTTTATCACAGGAAAAGAAATCAGCCCTCGACAACTTCACTGGCAGAAAAATATTTTTTTCAAAAAATCCTAAGCCCCGGGGTCACAATTTCATAAAAAATCTGACTTTCAGCAATTCACTCGAAAATGGTGCCAAACGGTTGCAAATGCTCCCCTGAAATGTTTGGCAGTCGAAACAGAAGGATTTTAATCACAGGGAAAGAAATCAGCCCTCGACAACTGAACAGGCAAAAAAAGATTTTTTTGAAAAAATCCTAAACCCCGGGGTCACAATTTCATAAAAAATCTGACTTTCGGCAATTCATTCAAAAATGGTGCCAAACGGTTGCAAATGCTCCCCTGAAAGGTTTGGCAGTCGAAACAGAAAGCATTTAATCACAGGAAAAGAAATCAGCCCTTGACAACTTCACCGGCAGAAAAAGATTTTTTTAAAAAAATCCTAAGCCCAGGGGTCACAATTTCATAAAAAATCTGACTTTTGGCAATTCACTCAAGAATGGTGCCAAACGGTTGCAAATGCTCCCCTGAGAGGTTTGGCGTTCGAAACTGAAGGATTTTAATCACAGGAAAAGAAATCAGCCCTCAACAACTTCACCGGCAGAAAAAGATTTTTTTGAAAAAATCCTAAACCCCGGGGTCACAATTTCATAAAAAATCTGACTTTCAGCAATTCACTCGAAAATGGTGCCAAACTTTTGCAAGTGCTCCCCATAAAGGTTTGGCGGTCGAAACAGAAGGCATTTAATCACAGGAAAAGAAATGAGCCCTCAACAACTGAACAGGCAAAAAAAGATTTTTTTGAAAAAATCCTAAACCCCGGGGTCACAATTTCATAAAAAATCTGACTTTTGGCAATTCACTCAAGAATGGTGCCAAACGGTTGCAAATGCTCCCCTGAGAGGTTTGGCGTTCGAAACTGAAAGATTTTAATCACAGGAAAAGAAATCAGCCCTCAACAACTTCACCGGCAGAAAAAGATTTTTTTGAAAAAATCCTAAGCCCCGGGGTCACAATTTCATAAAAAATCTGACTTTCGGCAATTCACTCAAAAATAGTGCCAAACTTTTGCAAATGCTCCCCTGAAAGGTTTGGCGGTCGAAACAGAAGTCTTTTTATCACAGGAAAAGAAATCAGCCCTCGACAACTGAACTGGCAGAAAAATATTTTTTTGAAAAAATCCTAAGCCCAGGGGTCACAATTTCATAAGAAATCTGACTTTTGGCAATTCACTCAAAAATGTTGCCAAACGGTTGCAAATGATCCTCTGAAAGGTTTGGGAATGGAAATAGAAGGCTTTTTATCACAGGAAAAGAAATGAACCCTCGACAACTGAACCGGCAGAAAAAGATTTTTTTGAAAAAATCCCTAAGACCCGGGGTCACAATTTCTTAAAAAATCTGACTTTTGGCAATTCACTCAAAAATGATGCCAAACGGTTCCAAATGCTCCCCTGAGAGGTTTGGCGGTCGAAACAGATGGCTTTTTATCACAGGAAAAGAAATCAGCCCTCGACAACTTAACCGGCAGAAAAAGATTTTTTTGAAAAAATCCTAAGCCCCGGGGTCACAATTTCATAAAAAATCTGACTTTTGGCAATTCACTCAAAAATTGTGCCAAACGGTTGCAAATGCTCCCCTGAAAGGTTTGGCGGTCGAAACAGATGGCTTTTTATCACAGGACAAGAAATCAGCCCTCTACAACTTAAGAGGCAGAAAAAGATTTTTTTGAAAAAATCCCTAAGCCCCGGAGTCACAATTTCATAAAAAATCTGACTTTCGGCAATTCATTCAAAAATGGTGCCAAACGGTTGCAAATGCTCCCCTGAACGGTTTGGAGGTCGAAACAGAAGGCTTTTTATCACAGGAAAAGAAATCAGACCTCGACAACTGAACAGGCAGAAAAAGATTTTTTTGAAAAAATCCCTAAGCCCCGGGGTCACAATTTCATAAAAAATCTGACTTTCGGCAATTCACTCAAAAATGGTGCCAAACGGTTGCAAATGCTCCCCTGAGAGGTTTGGCGGTCGAAACCGAAGGATTTTAATCACAGGAAAAGAAATCAGACCTTGACAACTGAACAGGCAGAAAAAGATTTTTTTGAAAAAATCCTAAGCCCCGGGGTCACAATTTCATAAAAAATCTGACTTTTGGAAATTCACTCAAAAATTGTGCCAAACGGTTGCAAATGCTCCCCTGAAAGGTTTGGCGGTCGAAACAGATGGCTTTTTATCACAGGACAAGAAATCAGCCCTCGACAACTTAAGAGGCAGAAAAAGATTTTTTTGAAAAAAATCCCTAAACCCCGGAGTCACAATTTCATAAAAAATCTGACTTTCGGCAATTCATTCAAAAATGGTGCCAAACGGTTGCAAATGCTCCCCTGAGAGGTTTGGCGGTCGAAACCAAAGGATTTTAATCACAGGAAAAGAAATCAGACCTCGACAACTGAACAGGCAGAAAAAGATTTTTTTGAAAAAATCCTAAGCCCCAGGGGTCACAATTTCATAAAAAAATCTGACTTTCGGCAATTCACTCAAAAATGGTGCCAAACGGTTGCAAATGCTCCCCTGAAAGGTTTGGCAGTCGAAACAGAAAGCATTTAATCACAGGAAAAGAAATCAGCCCTTGACAACTTCACCGGCAAAAAAAGATTTTTTTGAAAAAAATCCTAAGCCCCAGGGGTCACAATTTCATAAAATATCTGACTTTCGGCAATTCACTCAAAAATGGTGCCAAACGGTTGCAAAAGCTCCCCTGATAGGTTTGGCGGTCGAAACAGAAGGCATTTAATCACATGAAAAGAAATCAGCTCTCGACAACTTAACCGGCAGAAAAAGATTTTTTTGAAAAAATCCTAAGCCCCGGGGTCACTATTTCATAAAAAATCTGACTTTCGGCAATTCACTCAAGAATGGTGCCAAACGGTTGCAAATGATCCCCTGAGAGGAGTGGCGGTCGAAACAGATGGCTTTTTATCACAGGAAAAGAAATCAGCCCTCGACAACTTAAGAGGCAGAAAAAGATTTTTTTGAAAAAATCCCTAAGCCTCGGGGTCACAATTTCATAAAAAATCTGACTTTCGGGAATTCACTCAAAAATGGTGCCAAACGGTTCCAAATGCTCCCCTGAGAGGTTTGGCGGTCGAAACAGATGGCTTTTTATCACAGGAAAAGAAATCAGCCCTCGACAACTTCACCAGCAGAAAAATATTTTTTTGAAAAATCCCTAAGCCCCGGGGTCACAATTTCATAAAAAATCTGACTTTTGGTAATTCACTCAAAAATTGTGCCAAACAGTTCCAAATGCTCCCCTGAAGAGTTTGGCGGTCGTAACAGATGGCTTTTTATCACAGGAAAAGAATTCAGCCCTCGACAATTCAGTGGGACTTACTTATGAGTATGTATGCATAGGATTGTGCTGACCAGCTTTCTACTTCACAGAACTCCTCATTTCATTATTCTTAAATCCCAATTCATGAAGTTAGAATTAAATATGGATGGGCTTATTCTTCAAGAGCACCTTTATTTCTGGCCAACTCCCTGCACTCAACAAATCCATCATCTTCCACACTATGGCTGCATACCTAAATCAATTTACCTTGAGACAAAACACTTCAATTAATATCTGAACGAACCTGCTTAAGAATAGAGGAAGTTCAGCTCACGAACGAAGACCCCACCAGGCGCATTTCCCCTCACCTTTTTCCAAAGCTGCCATTTCAGGTTTCAGTCTGGTAAGCAAACAGCTTGGGAAGGATATTCTCAGCAATGTTTTAAGGTCCTCAATTAGGCATATTTAAATCTTAATTGCAACAAGTAAGGAAGAATAGCTGTTTAAGCCTAGATAGAAATTCAGAGCTATGTCAACTTTATTGTACAAGTTTAGTTTTGCAGTGTGGAGTCCTACTGAATTTGGGCTTATTTTTGGGTAGAAATATATATGTTGCTTATGGTTTCACTGTTAAGCAAATCTTTAACTCCTTCCCATCAACATCAATGAGGCTTGAAAATATTTAGCTAACTAGCTAAAAGGCAACCTAAGTTGTTGTTAAAATATGGTTGCATACAGTGCTATTTTTCTAGAAAAAGAGGAGATGGAACTCACCGTAACACCTCCCTTGTTCTCTTATACAGTGGTACCTCGGGTTAAGAACTTAATTCGTTCTGGAGGTCTGTTCTTAACCTGAAACTGTTCTTAACCTGAAGCACCACTTCAGCTGATGGGGCCTCCCGCTGCCGCTGCGCTGCCACTGCATGATTTCTGTTCCCATCCTGAAGCAAAGTTCTTAACCCGAGGTAATATTTCTGGGTTGAGTGTGTAACCTGAAGCATACGTAACCTGAAGCGTATGTAACCCGAGGTACCACTGTAATGGCAATGGCACCCACCTGAAATATGCCAGAACTGAGTTCCAGTGAGTTCCAGCTGGGAAAAAAAAGTCCTGGTTGGATGCAACTGGATTAATGTGAATAGACTAGGAGAAAATGCATGTTTGTTTGTTTTTCTTTATTTAAGCATTTGTGGCATAATCCACTTCCTCTCACATGTGGAATCTGATGCATCTGCAGTTACAGTAGCAAGGTGGGTTGGGCTAGGCCATGAATGTAAAAAGGAAAAAAAGGAAAAAGGAAAAAACCCAGACCATGGGTTCAATTTTAAATAATTGCCAGTAAAGAAACACTACAGGCAGTATACTTGTTTTCTATAGTTTAATCAGCAGTAAGCCCCAATGAGCTCAACAAATGTGTGTGATGTTTTATGTATTTTGTACACAGGTGTGTACAGAGTTTCATGTATTTTGAGGGTTCTGTAACATGCTGCTAATTCCAGCTTAAATAAAGGCAACGGAGAAAAATTAGATTATTCTTCTCTAGTCCAGCTGCACCCATCAAGACGCCATTATGTACACAAATCCCATGAAAGCAGAGGTTGCCCCTGTTCACTAGGTACTCTCCAAACACTGGGTTGAAAGATGCCTTATACTTAATCAGACCATTACCCTTTCTACTAGCAAGTACTGTCCACTCTGGCTGCAAGCACAATGTATCGGGTAGACAGTTTTCCTGGCCCTGCGTATTGAGAGACATTTTAAGAGCTAGATGGGCCAGTGGTCTGACAACTTCTTATGTTCCCTATGTTCACAGAGAACATTGGTTCACACATTCATCATTATAGTCTATTCCTTACTGTACCAAATTCACAGAGAAGTCCATCACCAACTGATTTTGGCAGTCCGATAAGAACCTCTTAATATGACTCAAGGTTTCAAGTTGGCGAGAGAGATGCCCATCTGAAATCTACTTTTACTGAACAGCTGCAGGACAAATTTGCATCTTGGGTACATCTGCCCAAGATGAAGTCAGAGGCATCGTTATTTGTCTGGCGAATACGAAAAGAAACACAGCCACGTATTGTATAAATTCCAAAGGCCGGCGGTCCTCTTATTTTTATGATTCCAGTGCTTTTGCCAAAACTATCCTGCAAATCGCAGATCTAATCAAACTGCCTTGGCATTATTCTTTCATGTACTATGCTCTTTATTGCTATTGCTTCCAGCTCTGCTATTCATCAAGACGTTTCGCTGAGATTCCAAACAGAGGGAGCTGAAATAATCTACCAGCCAAATCCAACCATTATAGTGCTTTGCCAATCACTGCTGTAATCTAGATAAAATCTGTTTGTAAAGTACCTTGGAGAAGCATCTATCCCGGTGAGTCATGAAGACATTTGGCTTAAAATATTCCAAGAACCATCTGTGATTGGATTGCTCACAAAAAGACTGAACAACAAGAAGTTAAAAATTGGCTTCCCGTTTCTTGATAATGGACACATCAGACTTATTCAGCACTAAAATGAAATTTCCGAAATTATTTTATTGTGTGTTCTGTACCTCTGTCTAATCTGTCAATCAATCTTGCATGCCTCCTGATCTTACCTCCATTAAATATATGACAACACGCAGTCACATAGGTGGCAAATCCCTTCAAAATATGATTCTATTTACCAGCATCTTTCTTTCTTTTTGCTTCCGTTTCCTTCCTTGTACTATATAATATAAATTGTGGTTTTTCCACAATTTATACACTTCCAGCTTTGCCACGTTTGCAACCCAAAGTTTACATATCCAGAGGGATACATAAGCAGATACGTGTACAGTTGTACTTCTGGTTACAAACTTAATTTGTCCCGGAGGTCCGTTCTTAACCTGAAACCGTTCTTAACCTGAGGCACCACTTTAGCTAAAGGGGCCTCCTGCTGCTGCCGTGCGATTTCTGTTCTCATCTTGAGGTAAAGTTCTTAACCCGAGGTACTACTTCCAGGTTAGCGGCATCTGTAACCCAAAGTGTTTGTAACCCGAGGTACCACTGTGTGTGTGTAGAGAGAGAGTGTGTATGTTAATGTCCATTTTTCTTTTCATGTGTATTGTCATGCAACTCCCCAGTTGTACACATTCAAGGCCTGCATGACCACCGACATATGTGCTAGTTTTGGCTCAAGAAGGGTGCAGAACGGGGTGGGCTTACAAGCATCCTGCTGACACACATGGTGCCTCAGAATGCAAACCCCACCACCACCAATGGGGAGTTGCATACCCACACTAAATCTCTGCTGGAAGAGTGCCGGACTCATTTGGGCCTCTGTAACACAGGAGACAACTAACAGCGCCCTTCC
The DNA here is from genome assembly GCF_964188315.1 of Podarcis muralis. Lineage (NCBI taxonomy): Eukaryota > Metazoa > Chordata > Lepidosauria > Squamata > Lacertidae > Podarcis > Podarcis muralis. Next base: position 79,948,657 of record NC_135662.1, read on the forward strand.
AGACGATCTCAGAGATGAGGCCGGGATGACTACGCTAGGTTTTAACTTTCCAGGCATCTTCAAAGTACTTTAACCGGGGGGGGGGGGGAGGGAGTTCTTCCAAACCATTGTTTCATAGAGATATTGGGAGGGGCTGTGTACACACCATGTATTTAAATCTCCCTGAAAGCACTTTATCTCCCTCCCCCCCCAATCCTGGGAACCATAATTTATAATGTGCTGTGCACTGTAGCTCTGTGAAGGTTAAGCTACAGGTCCCAGAATTCTTTGGGGATTCATTGAAAGCACATTGAAACATGCTTTCAATGTGCTTTCAATGTATAGTGTGTATGCAGCCAGAGTGGGAGAGAGATGTAGAAATTTTCCCATTTCCTAGTCATCAGGTTGTTGTCTGGTCTATACGTGCACCAACTTTCAATGCCAACCCTCAGATGCTGTTTTTATATGCTACTCAAAATTTGCGAAGGGATTTATCTCCCACCTGGGAATTTGGTTCAGAAGCAGACCCCTGACATGTACCTAGTAACATTTCAGAACCTGGAGAAAAAGCTATTGCCAATTTAGAGCTTGGCTGATGCATAGTAATATCTGTCTTTTCAAAAGCAGGAAGGGCCTCTGAGACCAACACAGCTCCATGCCACATCTCAGTGTGTGTGTGTGTGTGTTGCATTTAATACTTCCCACAGCACTCACAAGAGAAGTGCCCCTGAAGAGGTGCTGTTGTTGAAAGTCCTCTCTAATTATGTAATCCTAGGTATCTTTACTTTATAGTCCCATCAAGTTCAGTGGCACTTGGGGAATGTGTTTACGATTGAAGGATGAGATCCAAACCAGAAGTGATGGTTGAATGTCGGCATTTAACATGTCAAGTTTCTTCTTCTTCTCAATAACAGGTATGGTGCATGGGAATAGGGTTAACCCTTTCCTCCCACCACAGTCCCATATAAAACCATCCCTTCAGTTCCTCTTAACCGCAGGAAGGAAGCTGCCCCGCCACCAATAAAAACTTCCTGCCTCTGAATGCAAGTTGCTAGGGAACACAAGTGGGGAGTGTGTTGTGGTGCTCAGTTCCGCAGGCATCTCCTTGGCTGCTGTGACAACAAGATGCACAACTAGAGCGACCTTGATCCAGCAGAGCTCTTTTAATGCCACTGTGATCTGTGCCCCCATCCACCATGGCTGTGAAGTAGAAAAGGGGAAGGAAACAGGACACATTAAATGGGATGAGACGTCTGGTTTTGCCCTGAGAGCTGTTTTTGAGGAGACAAGTATTACCACTCATCGCATCAGCCAGTCGTTAAAACAGATAATAGCATTTTTCTTTGGCTTCTGGAATACAGTGGTACCTCGGGTTAAGAACTTAATTCGTTCCGGAGGTCTATTCTTAACCTGAAACTGTTCTTAACCTGAAGCACCACTTTAGCTAATGGGGCCTCCCGCTGCCGCCAAAGCACGATTTCTGTTCTCATCCTGAAGCAAAGTTTGTAATATTTCTGAGGTAATATTTATGGGTTAGCGGAGTCTGTAACCTGAAGCGTCTGTAACCTGAGGCACCACTGTATTATCAGGTACGTCGTGCCTGTGAAGGAATTTCTCCAGCAACCCTGCAGACAATAAGGCTTATGATCTTGAGAATTTTCATTACCTGTAATGCTGTCAGATGCAGCAGCAATAGGCTATGTTTCAGCAATGGGCAAGACCAATGGGCGAGAAGCTTAAAGAAAGTGATCTCCAGCCAGAGTAAAATCAGTAATTAAAAGTAGAAGACGGCATGCCTTTACTTAAGAACTGTTTGGAAAATCCTTGTTGCCTAAGATTTTATCATTCAGGTTGTGGATAGAACCATTCACCAAATCATAAGCTCTTCGTTATCGTCGTCAGTGCCATTAATTTATTAATTGCTTTCTATACAATTGTCTAAAGGCAAAATACCAATAAAAGCAGCTTTAAAAATACACAAAACCTAGCAGATGCCTTTAAAACAAAACTAAAACCATAACATATGCTCAGGGCAAAGACCTATCTATTCAGCTAGACAGTTGGAGCAAAAATGTCCTCAGCTGTTTCTAGGAAGTACAGATAATGGATGCCTGTCATCTCCACAGGAATGCTATTCTACAGAACAGGGGCAGCCACACTAAAAGCTCTGCTCTGAGTTACTGTGGCTTGTGGAATTTTTGGGTCTAGCAGAAGAAACTTTCTCACAGACTGCAGCAATCTACTGGATGTATAAGAGGTAAGCAATCTCTCAATATGCCTTAAAGAGACGTAAGGATTCTCAAATTCCAGTCACTAGTTCCCAGAGGATGTATATATGAGAATGACCTGGAACTGACTTCTTTATTTGGATTGGTTGGATTTGAAACTAGGAATTCATCAAGAGAGTGTGAGTTATTATAGGAATGATCTCTGAGGCATGAGTAAGTTTCTCCCGTAACCTATGAAGAAAGAACATCAAATGTGAGTCAGGCTTCAAACCCAGTTTAAATCACTTTATCCTAGATTTGTCTGAACCTCTGGAGTGTCAAAGAAAGTTTTATCAATCCAAGTAGCAGTGTTCTATTAAAGGGAAATTTTAGTGTATTGGAGCAGATCTCATTTTATGAAATCAGGGCATTTGGTCCCCATGGCATAATACTATTTATTCTTATACAAGATGTCTACAATGGATAGTTGTAACTGCTGGTGGCAATTATTACGGTATGACATTTTGCAAATTATAACATGTTATTTCTTCTACAGATGGCCGTGCACACACACACAGACACACATATAGAGAGACAGAGAGAGTCATTTACCCAGATTAGATTTTAACATTACATAGGATTTGACTTCAATTAATCACATTTATATTGCTTTTATCATTTATATTCTTTTTAAACCTTCCATTTCAGCACAACCTCCCCAAAAGATAATTTTTTGCTCCAAATGGCCTGAGAGAAATGATATTTTATTGCATATTAAACATTTTCACGCTTTTGTGATTTGACACTTGTTCTGGGTTGTCAGTTGTTTGTTAAACAATCCTCTTTTTTGACTAATGACTAGAAATCTTGACACCCTTTTGCAGAACACCAAGGTAGGGATGGGGTATAAATTTTGTTCAGTTTGTATTCAAAAGCACTTTTTGAAACAATGCATGAATCAAAACTCAGTAGTACTTCAAAATTTGTATGTCTGTGAATTCTGCAATGCAGTTCTCCAGCCAATTAATGTGTACAAAAAACTGTATGCTAGGGTAAATTGTGCATTAAAAAGTACATTTGAAAACAGTGTAGAAAAGTCCATTATACTTGAAAAAAATGTATTGGGCAAAGCTGCATATATTAAGAGAAATTTGCACCAAAATGCAGATTAATATGCATGATGATGTTTGTTTGTTTGTTTGTTTGTTTGTTTTTGTTTGCTTCTTTGTTTGAATTACAAACTGATGTGGAAATGTGGAAAACTGAGTTTAAGATTGGAAAAAGGAGAAGCTGGAGAAACCAAAGCTGACAGATTTGCACAGCCCTACACCAAAGATGCAATACTATGTACACTTAAAGGTAAAGGTAAATGACCCCTGACAGTTAAGTCCAGTCACAGACGACTCTGGGGTTGCGGCGCTCATCTCGCTTTACTGGCCGAGGGAGCCAACGTTTGTCCGCAGACAGTTTTTTCCAGGTCATGTGGCCAGCATGGCGAAACCAGAGCAGCGCACAGAAATGCCGTTTACCTTCCCGCCGGAGTGGTACCTATTTATCTACTTGCACTTTTGGGGGTGTTTTCGAACTGCTAGGTTGGCAGATTGGCCCGAGCAATGGGAGCTCACCCCTTCGCAGGGATTCGAACCGCCGACCTTCCGATCGGCAAGCCCTAGGCTCAGTGGTTTAGACCACAGCTCCACCCACATCCCATACATTTACATGCAAGCAAACTCACTGGGGCAGACTTCTGAATAGGCATGCATAGAACTTTTACTGGGAGAGGCCCCCGTTTTGAAGAAGTAAAACTGATGTATTTTTAGGTCTCTCTAGTAATTTGGCATACTTTAGACTGTGGAATTTTTATACGGCAGTCAGATGGTAGCAGATGAGCCAAGGTAAGTTCATGGCTACAGCTTGTAGAGTAGTAGTTTGGACTTGATATCCCACTTTATCACTACCTGAAGGAGTCTTAAAGCGGCTAACATTCTCCTTTCCCTTCCTCCCCCACAACAAACACTCTGTGAGCTAAGTGGGGCTGAGAGACTTTAGAGAAGTGTGACTAGCCCAAGGTCACCCAGCAGCTGCATGGGGAGAAGGAATTGAACCCAGTTCACCAGATTACGAGTCCACAACTCTTAACCACTACACCACACTGGCTCTCTTCACTGGCTTGCGCTTAGAGAGGAGATCTTTACCATGAGCTTGAGTGGCACACTCAGTGCGGCATAGCAGTAAAAAGGACCAGGAAGAAGCAAAGAAGATGGGGGCCTTCGTGTCCACATAAAGGTAAAGGTACCCCTGCCCGTACGGGCCAGACGTGTCCGACTCTAGGGTTGTGCGCCCATCTCACTTAAGAGGCTGGGGGCCAGCGCTGTCCGGAGACACTTCCGGGTCACGTGGCCAGCGCAATGAAGCTGCTCTAGCGAGCCAGCACCAGCACAGCACACGGAAACGGTGTTTACCTTCCCGCTATAAAGTGGTACCTATTTATCTACTTGCACTTAAGAGTGCTTTCGAACTGCTAGGTGGGCAGGAGCTGGGACCGAAAGACGGGAGCTCACCCCGCCGCGGGGATTCGAACCGCCGACCATACGATCGGCAAGTCCTAGGCACTGAGGTTTTACCCACAGCGCCACCCGCGTCCACTCGTGTCCACATGGTTCTTGTAAATAACTAACCACTCTCCTTTGCTTTGTAGCTGACATTTCTTCCCTATGTGTACTAATGCTTACATCTGTACCACTGTTATGATTCCTCACCTACAGAAGGCACATGTTTCTTACAGAAATAAAGAAAAGAGAGAGGCAGGGAGAGGTGGGGAATGCATGCCTCTTTGATGCAAGGAAGCAAAGGCCATATTGGCTCAACCTCATCGAAGTACTCAAACCATCAATTTTGTATACGGTAGCTTTGCTCTGTGTTTGGGGCTCATGGGACGAGGAAGAAGAAAGCAGGGAGGCTAGGTTAGCAGAATTTGCATTTGATATAGAACTTGCTTTTTAGAGCAACAGGTCTGTTGTGATGCATCCATAAAAAGATTGCTGAGAAGAAAGAGAGGCCATTGTGGGTCTTTGGCCTCCAGTCATAGGAAAGCACAAAGGGGCAAAGAAGCGTGATTGGAGATGAGCAGACTCTGCCTAAGCACTGGAGGCGTAGACGAAAAGAACAATAAGTTCTGCTGTGCTGTGTGATATCAACTAATGGGTTTTACTTCTACAGCCAGCAAGATTTTCCTCACACCATTCAGAGTAAGAGATACTGGTGCCTGCTCCTTTTCAAACAAGCATCAGTTTTCCCTCCTGCAAGTCGCTTCTGTTGATTCAGATCTGTTGATTCAGATCTCTCTCTACCACCTAAAGGTAAAGGTAAAGTTACCCCTGCCCGGACGGGCCAGTCTTGCCAGACTCTAGGGTTGTGCGCTCATCTCACTCTATAGCCCGGGAGCCAGCACTGTCCGGAGACACTTCCGGGTCACGTGGCCAGCGTGACAAAGCCGCATCTGGCGAGCCAGCGCAGCACACGGAAACGCCGTTTACCTTCCCGCCGGTAAGCGGTCCCTATTTATCTACTTGCACCCGGGGGTGCTTTCGAACTGCTAGGTTGGCAGGCGCTGGGACCGAGCAACGGGAGCGCACCCCGCTGCGGGGATTCGAACCGCCGACCTTTCGATCGGCAAGCCCTAGGCACTGAGGCTTTTACCCACAGCGCCACCCGCGTTAATATAGACATTTATTCCATCTGTAAATGGAATTTTACTTCTACAGCCAGCAAGATTTTCCTCACACCATTCAGATACTGGTGCCTGCTCCTTTTCAAACAAGCATCAGTTTTCCCTCCTGCAAGTCGCTTCTGTTGATTCAGATCTCTCTCTACCACCTACAGATGGAATAAATGTCTATATTAACAACATGTAAACTGATCAGTTATATTTGATGTGAGACACTAATGCTATAGACAGTGTCTAGTTATGATGTTCCTGGCTGCTGAGAGTAGGTGGCTTATGAGTCCTTTGCAGGGTGAGTGTGAATTATTGTCTTGGAAAATATTCAATAGGGCCAGTTCTGTAGAAAGGATTCTATGAATGGAAAAGAGAGGTGCTGTGTGTACTTTTGTAACAACAACAAACAAACAAACAAACAAACAAACAACATGCATACAAACAAACAACTTGAAGCTCAAAAGCACACACAAAAATTCCCCCTTTGAACTTAGCAAGCTGATGTATTACTTTCCTAGAAAGCCCAGTGCATTAATACATGACAACTGCAATAAAGTCAATGTGCATGGGACTTGCTTGTTAATAGGCCGTCTAGCTATAACTTAATTTTTATTATGACTGTGTTTATTGTTTCCAAGCAGTTAAACAATGATTACTAGGTCCTGGGTGCTGCCTAGAGTTAAGTCCATGGTCACCTGCCGATTGGTTGGTTCTAGGACACAGTCAATTTGGGGTATCTATTAATGTTGCCTGCTTCTTGTGACCAGAGCATGTATTCAGTGTATGTGCAGCTAATCAAACTAATCCTATTGTTACAATGCCTTTGGATGAATCCCTGAGCACTTTGGTAAGAGGGGACCGATAGTACACCCTCAGTACTAAATTACTCTTGGGACCTCATATTGTCATCCAAAAAGTAATTCTGTGGGGGAGCTTTCTTTCTTCTTCAGCTGGCTTCATCAACCTCGGCCCTCCAGATGTTTTGAGACTTCAGTTCCCACCACTGGTCCTGCTAGCTAGGGATCATGGGAGTTGTAGGCCAAAAACATCTGGAGGGCCGAGGTTGCGGAAGCCTGTTCTACAGTGTCTCACACCCATTTTTGGATATATGCCTCTTCAAGTTCCCTCCAGCATTTTCTGGAGAGATAAGCCCTGCTGTTAGTTTTAGATTATCCACCCATCACATAGGTGGTTGTCCTCTTGAGCTTTTAAAATTGTAGGGTCTCCACACTAGCACTGCTCTGTTCCATCAAACTTGAAACACTTCAGGATGTAGCATATTTTCTGGAGTGCTTCAATAAGTATGTTTCTTGGCCTCTTTTCAGATCCATGTCACTTTGTTAGATTAGCTCTTCTTCCATGGAATAGGACTCTTTGTGGCATCACTACTCTAAGAACCAGGGGTTCCAAATTAGTCTGTCCTACCGATGCCTCGATTTGGCAAAGCAATATTGTACCTTGTTCTCTCCCCAGACAAACCAAACAAGCTTAAATGCATGTATTACATATATATTTAACACCGGCTTTTTCAAGTGCCAAGCAAATGCAAAGCTGATGTTGCCAAATATGAATTGAGATCATTTCAGCACAAACACTTTGTTTTGCCCCAGACATTGTCATCTAGCAACAACAGAAGACTGAGATAAAGGCGTTCATCTGCTTATATTTCCCGTGGATTTCTTCCTACGCGCAGTATGCTCTTGGGCAAGTTATCAAAACCATCTTGGCAGCGCACCAGGACAAGCTAATCATATATTGTGGAGTCATAATTATCTGTCTGGGAGTTATTTGCATGGCTCTCGGAGTCAGTATTCTCTGAGCTCTTGCAAAATTAACCCAGAGCCTTAACTGCTCTAACAGCTAAGGCCTCCAATCTTGGCTGCAACCCAGGAAGCTCCTTTCAGTATACCCATGAGCTTGCATGTGCCCTCTGGGAATTGATGTTGTCTATTTTCCCTAACTATTTTAGATGCTTGTCAAGCTTCAGAATTGCCTTGCTATGCAGTATAAAGGAGCTTTGCCTGGCAGTGGTGGAAGGAATATCAAAGGTCCTGCTGTGTGTCTGAAGCTAGTTTCTGGTTCTCTGGAGAATACAAATATGTGCCTTCCGCTGTCTGTGATAGAGGTACTCATTAAAGCAGTCCACCTGAGAGATGATGGTTGTCTGCATTGTGCATGCAGATCTCTCTAAAGATCCACCACCTCCTCCTTTAAAATGTTGTAAGTTAATACATTTATTTAATAATTGTAATAGCTGGTAGATTGATGGAGCAAGGCTATAGGATACATTAAAGCTGCCAAATGATACCTGTTTTCCTCCAAATCTGATATGTTTCACAGGTTGGTGGGGTAACTAATAAGAGCCAGTTTTTCTGGAACAAAGCAAAAGTACTGGGGTGATGTTGGTTTTAAAAATTTTAATTGTATCTATTGAATGAGGACTAGGATATTCATTGTGGCTCCCATCTAAGTAAAAATGTACAGTACGCTGATGGATTGGTGGATTAGGGGCGCTATGGCCTCTTGGGCATGCCGATCAGAAGGTCAGCGGTTCAAATCCCCGTGAAGGGGCGAGCTCCCGTTGCTCTGTCCCAGCTCCTGCCAACCTAGCAGTTTGAAATCATGCCAGTGCAAGTAGATAAATAGGTACCGTTGCGGTGGGAAGGTAAACAGCATTTCCGTGTGCTATGGTTTCTGTCATGGTGTCCCATTGTGCCAGAAGCGGTTTAGTCACATGACCAAGAAAGCTGTCTGTGGACAAATGCTGGCTTCCTCGGCCTGAAAGTGATGAGCACTACACCCCATAGTCGTTTTTGACTGCACTCCAGGTGTTATTTACCTTTACCTATACTCTAGAAATTCTCTCTTCTTCTTTTTCACCAGTCCTTCCAAGAATTACTGTATTTTACTGGTCTGATGGGCTATCCTATAGATGCCTACTCAGAAGTAATCCCATTGGGTTCAGTTGGACATATGCTCATGTAAGTGTGTATAGGATCGCAGTCTAACTTGGTTTTCAAGAAATATTGTTTGTGAATCATGTCAGGAGCACTGTGATTTTTTAAAAAAATAAATGATTTTATGTTCTTATTGGATATTTGTTTTGCTTTTGTCTGATGTATAGGGAAATGTATTTATGAATTTGGAACGGGACTTGAAAACAGAGAAATAAAAGATTGTTTAAAATATAAACACAGAATCCCACTGAACTGTGTCAGGCTAGCTGTGCATAAATGGTCACTGTACAAAGCAAGCGAGATGTCAAGAGAAAATAGTGCTAGATCAACCTTCTCCATGACATATTGTCGTCTAACAACAAGAAAAATGGAATATTATAAAAACATATGGAACCCTTGGTTTCTCAGCAGCAAATCCCATTGATGGTCCTGGCTTCACTCCATCCTCACCACATAGTGTGTTCACTCCTTCAGCAGGGATGCTGGACTATTTATTATGCTGTTGGCAAGATAATGCCTTTGCATCTATGCTAGTCTTTCCAGTCTGGCGATGAATACTGAAGTGTGGATAATGAATACTGTGGCCAGCTTTGCCCATGTACGGACGTAGGTAAGGAGCTTATTGTTTCTCTAAATTGGTTGTCTCTCCAAATTGTCTGGGAATTTCTCAATAAAGGCCCATTTCAGTGCTGGAAATTCTTATTTATGTATGTAATGTCTGGCTTTGCTCGTGGTGAGACCTCCTTTTCCCATCAATCTCTTGGTACAACATTGCCCGCAGTCCACTAGTGATGGTATCTGTGTGCCAAGTAGAGAATGAATGGCTTACTTGCAACTGCACAGGCTAACACTGGAGCCTATGTTAAGCACCGAATGATCTCAGGAAACATTTTCTTACCATCTTCATTCCATTGTGCTCCAAACGATTCTAGTGGATCATGAGAGAAAGCCTCTGATGGTTGCCAATGTTGATGCCAAAATCCAGCATCGCCTGAGCAAGTGCGTCTTTCTCCCAATTGAAGTGCAGAGTGTTTGAGGACCAGGACATTCACAGGGAAACCAAAATGCTTGTTTACAAAGCTATTGTACTACCAACCTTACTATATGCTTGTGAAACATGGACCACTTATAAATGCCATCTCCAACTCCTCAAAAGATTCCATCAACGGTGTCTCCGAAAAATTTTACACATCACTTGGGAAGACAGGCGAACTGGGTTTCTCAAAAACAAATCATACCAAACAAATCTCATTTCTTTTTTCTTTTCTTTTTTGATAGAGTCACAAGCTTGGTGGATCAGAGGAATGCTGTTGACATAGTATATCTTGATTTCAGTAAGGCTTTTGACAAAGCCCCACATGATATTCTTGCAGAGAAGCTGTAAAATGTGGGTTGAACAAGGTAACTGCTAGGTGGATTTGTAGCGGGTTGACTGCAAAGGCAAAGGCTATCTGTCTGATACCTTTCAGGATTAATTATTGTAGCCCTTGATATTTGTGAATACAGCCTTCCAGGTGTATACAGTCTGTATAATAGTTACACATGGCACTAGTAAAAGGTTTGTGGTGAGCACCTAAAGTAAAACCCCCATCACTTGACACCTTAACACAGGAACTCTTGCAATGGCTGGGCAACCTCTATAAAGTCTCATGTACTCTCAAATGTTTGCAGTTATCATGGGCATAGCCTGTTGTGCAAACCTGCGAGCAGACCTTGAGGAAAGCATTTATCTTAAGCAACAACCTTGCATCTGTACATTAAAACGTTCTATCCATTTTCAATTATAAAAGCATTCTGATGAAAAGGGAATCTTTATTTCAGTTTTGCACCTGCTGCGTAGTCCTCTTTTGACATCCTAATCCTTTGTTTGTGACACTATTCATTGCCTCAGCAACCAAGTAAATGCGAATTTTCCGAACAGAGGATTAGGACTCCAGGTGGGAAATAAGCACAACCAAGAACAATGAACCTCTTCTCCGCCCCCTACCCCCACTTTCCAAGTTGTGTGCAGACATTATAGCCCAGATTTGAAAATGTCAAAGAGGGCATCTAATTGCTTGCAACAAAATCTGGGCCATTTCTTGCCACTGAAGCAGTTTTGGAAACTTTGCCTCAACCAGTTAAAAGATCGCACCTGTTGTTAAAACGAATGGCGACCAGATGCCATTTTAATGGTGTATTAGACAAAACACACAGATAGGGGATTGAGAGAGGAAGAGGCTGCAGGATTTCTCACTGCCAATTTCTCATCAGAGTTACTAATATATTCACTGGCTTCTTGTCTGGCAGCCTCCGCAGAGGACTAAACAGGCTTGGAACGAAGCCCACGAACGTCTCATAGGCTGGCAAATCCTGCCATCTTTAATGGTGTTGACTAGATGGGAAGTGACCTGTGACAAGATATTGGCAACGATATCCCAAAATCATTGTGAACGGGAAAATTAAAATAGCAACAGTAACACATAGATTGTGGAGGAAAACACCTTCAAAAATAAGTGGGGGGGGGAGCACTGGAGATAAGGTTGCAGTTCACTCCATCACACATTTCTTGACACATTTGTGTGGCGTGTCTCTTACAGTCTTACCAGTTTGTGGAAGACCTGAAGGGTCATATTTAGAAGTTCTTCCTAAAGACATAATTTCCCAGCCATGACATTTTGCAAGGTACATGTTCAGCAGACATATTATGTGGTGCATCTATTGCTGGACTGGCTTTAGATTCCTGAGTGAATATGCGCTGTGTGAATATGTGCCACTATTACCAGCCCGGGTCACTTAGATGCTACTTAAATTTTAACACAAGCTGTGGGAGAAATCTTCTTTAAGGCCAGGGACCAGACATACAAGGTCCTGAGTTTTCCCTTGACTCATCCCCTTTTCTTTCAAGAAAACATGTAACTAAGCAAAACAGGGGAGTGGTTAAATAAAAAGTGAGTGCAAGCTGGTCCCCTCAGACCAGGAGAGAGGTACAAGTAGCCATCTAAATATTGATGGACTCCCACCAGCCCTAAACACCAGAGTGGTTAGAGTTGATTAGAGTGGATTATGAAAACTGCAGTCCAGCATTATCTGGAAGGCTGCACGCTCCCCATCTTTGCCTTTAGCTAAATTCTGAGTGGATTCCAATGCAACGTGCTCTGTGTAACACTACTTTTGAAAAGTGTTCGGAAACAAGCTCCAATAAGTGTTGGAAATGTAAAGAAAGGGAAGGCACATTTTTTCACATGTGGTGGAACTGTAAAATAATTAAAAATTACTGGGATATGACTTATAATGAATTGAAAAGAATGTTTAAGATAACCTTTGTTAAAAGACCAGAAGCTTTCTTATTAGGCATTTTAGGTCAAGATTTGCCAAAAGACAAGAAGAATTTATTTATGTATGCTACAAGGGAAGGGAAGTTGGGGGAAGGGTAATTGAGAATTCATTTATTATTATTATTTTTTCCAGTAGTGATTATGTTAAAATTTGTTGAAAATTTAATAATTTTTATTTTTTTTAAATGAAGTGTTTGGAAACTATAATGGCTGTAAAATGCTTCAGTCAGGCTTGTTGTGGCCAGAGCAGTTTGATGGAGCATGTTGACTCTGTTGCTGGATCCGCTTTCGTGACTTCCAAGGTCACTTCAAAGGTGATCACCTTTAAAGCCCTAAGTAGCTTGTTCTGATGATACTTAAAGGACCGTCTCCTTCAACATGAACCTGTCCATCTGCTCAGGTTGGGGAGGGCGGGGCCTTCTCAGCATTCTGCTGTCAAGAGTGCATTTTGCATTCCCCATGGCAGTGCCCAGGGTGAAGACGTCTGCGCCAAGAGATCTGCCCAGCTCACTCACTAATGGCATTTTGCTGCTGTATAACGACTCTGTTTCAGCAGACATTTGGCCTATCTCTGCCCACCCTTGTGATTCGGTCACTTTCTCCATTCAATCCAGATTTTCACTTACCCTTCCCTTTTTTGGAGTATTCTTAATATGAGAAAGTCGAGACTGAGGGAAGGGAAATTATGGGAAGGCAGCAATTTGGAGAATGTCATTGGAGAATTAACAGAGGTATAAGAAACATGGAGGGACGCGGGTGGCACTGTGGGTTAAACCACAGAGCCTAGGACTTGCCAATCAGAAGGTCGGCGGTTCGAATACCCGTGATGGGGTGAGCTCCCGTTGCTCAGTCCCAGCTCCTGCCCACCTAGCAGTTTGAAAGCACGTCAAAGTGCAAGTAGATAAATAGGTACCGCTTCAGCGGGAAGGTAAATTGAGTTTCCGTGTGCTGCTCTGGTTCTCCAGAAGCGGCTTAGTCATGCTGGCCACATGACCCGGAAGCTATACGCCGGCTCCCTCGGCCAATAAAGCGAGATGAGCTCTGCAACCCCAGAGTCGGTCACGACTGGACCTAATGGTCAGGGGTCCCTTTACCTTTATAAGAAGCATACCATCTACAGTACACTAAACAACAGAGCAGATGGGAAAAGGGGGGTAGAGACCCTGAGATCAGGGACTTTGCTAGAATGTGAAATTGCATCAGGCCAGAGCACTTTAAGGTATGTCATAGCAGTAAGAGTGAGGTTGGCAGTCACAGAAATTGCAGCTAAGTACCAAGGAGGAGGTCAGAATAAATGTCTTCTGAATGAGATAGCTGCAGCCTTCAGAAATATCAAGAAGTTTGCAACAATGGTTTTCGGCTCCTTTCCTAACAGAAACCCCTATGGTTTTATTCGCTACAATACATTAGTAGGTATGATTCCCCCACACCTTTACAAAGCTACACAATGCATCTCTATCTGGGAAATGGCTGTCAGCTTGGCAAAGAAGAAATAATTAGGGGCCAGCCTAGCCAAGACGTTAGAATTCAATGACTGCATCCGGGATCTCTGTGTTTCTTTCAAAAAGCAGCCATGGGCTCCCCTGAATTGGATCGTGGCCGTCTGTATAATAGTTACACAATGGAAGAAGTAGGTTAAACCTTTTCTCTGTGAAATTTCCCCAATCACGCGGGCCACCCGGGGCCACATGTCAGCGCACCATGTGTGCACACTGTCACAGATGCTTGCCCCACCTCCACCAGCCCCATCCAGTTAATTGTTCATAAAATACACTGCTTTTGAAGAAAATATCAAGCTCAAAGGGATATTGGGTGGCATTATAAAAGTTACCAATAAGATGGCATCAGTAAGATAGCAGTCTTCACACTGCTTGATTCACTAAAAGTAAAGGTAAAGTTTGAAAGCACACCAGTACAAGTAGATAAATAGTTACCACTGTGGCAGGAAGGTAAACAGCGTTTCTGTGAGTTCTGGTTTCCGTCACGGTGTCCTGTAGTGCCAGAAGGGGTTTAGTCATGCTGGCCAAATGACCCAGAAAGCTCTGTGGAGAAGCGCTGGCTCCCTCGGCCTGAAAGCGAGATGAGCACCGCAACCCCATAGTCGCCTTTGACTAGACTTTATCGTCCAGGGGTCTTTTACCTTTTCCCTTCACCAATTCTCTAGCTTTCTAGAGGATAAAGGTAAAGGGACCCCTGACCATTAGGTCCAGTCGTGACCGACTGTGGGGTTGCAGCGCTCATCTCGCTTTATTGGCCGAGGGAGCCGGCGTGCAGCTTCCGGGTCATGTGGCCAGCATGACTAAGCTGCTTCTGGCGAATAAGAGCAGTGCATGGAAACGCCGTTTACCTTCCCGCCGGAGCGGTACCTATTTATCTACTTGCACTTTGACGTGCTTTCGAACTGCTAGGTTGGCAGGATGTCTAGAGCAGTGTTTCCCAACCTTTTTTGGGCAAAGGCACACTTGTTTCATGAAAAAAATCTCGAGGCACACCACCATTACAGCCCCGTGACGTCAGCGCGCAGCGTCACGCCGGGAGGGACGCACGAAAGTGTAAGTTTCAATTTTTTCCCCTCCCCCTTGCCTTCCTTCTGTGCCAACCGCCAAAAAGCCAAGAAAAAAGCCAAGACTTTAGGGCAGCAGGTCGACACGGAAGAAGCTCCTACCTAAGGACAGGTGCGACGGCCGTGTCGTCTTCTGCCACACTTGGCAGCCCTGCCTCACGGTCGTGACTCCCACCCTGATTTCTCCCCGCAGTCTGTCCCCGGACCTCTTCTGAAGGCTGGGGGGGGGGGACAAGGGCTTTTCTTCCCACCCCCAGCATTTTAAAAAACCCCGGGACAGCGGAGGACTTCTCCGCTGTCCGGGGCAATCTTAAAATGCTGGCGGGCGGCATTTTAAAATCGCCCGGGACAGCGGAGGACTTCTCCGCTGTCCGGGGCGATTTAAAAGCCCCTGGGAAGGCAGGCAGGGGGGACAAAGATTTTCGCCCCCCGCCCGCCTTCAGAAGAGGTCCTGGACCTCTTCTGAAGGCGGGCGGGGGCGAAAGCCTTTGCTCCCCCCTGCCTGCCTTCCCGGGAGAGCGGAGAAAGGCAGCGCGTTTCTCCGCCGTCCCGGACGGCTTTTGAAGGCAGGCTTTTGAAAGCCGTCCGGGACAGCGGAGAAACGCAGCGCGCCCTTGCCGCTGCCCCCCGACTTGGCTGGAAGGCTGGCGGGGGGAGAAGCCTGCTCCTCCCCATCGCCAGCCCCGCAAACTCGGGGGACAGCGGGAGAGGCGCAGCGCGCCATCCCGCTGTCCCCCGACTTGGCTGGAAGGCTTGCGGGGGGAGAAGCCTGCTCCTCCCCATCGCCAGCCCCGCAAACTCGGGGGACAGCGGGAGAGGCGCAGCGCGCCATCCCGCTGTCCCCCGACTTGGCTGGAAGGCTAGCGGGGGGAGAAGCCTGCTCCTTCCCGTCGCCAGCCCCGCAAACTCGGGGGACAGCGGGAGAGGCGCAGCGCGCCATCCCGCTGTCCCCCGACTTGGCTGGAAGGCTGGCGGGGGGAGAAGCCTGCTCCTCCCCGTCGTCAGCCCCGCAAACTCGGGGGACAGCGGGAGAGGCTCAGAGCGCCATCCCGCTGTCCCCCGACTTGGCTGGAAGGCTGGCGGGGGGAGAAGCCTGCTCCTTCCCGTCGCCAGCCCCGCAAACTCGGGGGACAGCGGGAGAGGCGCAGCGCGCCCTTGCCGCTGCCCCCCGACTTGGCTGAAAGGCTGGCGGGGGGAGAAGCCTGCTCCTTCCTGTCGCCAGCCCCGCAAACTCGGGGGACAGCGGGAGAGGCGCAGCGCGCCATCCCGCTGTCCCCCGACTTGGCTGGAAGGCTGGCGGGGGGAGAAGCCTGCTCCTTCCCGTCGCCAGCCCCGCAAACTCGGGGGACAGCGGGAGAGGCGCAGCGCGCCATCCCGCTGTCTCCCGACATGGTTTGGAGGCTGGCGGAGGGCTTCCTCCTCCCCCAGCCCCGCAAGCTCCCAGAGCGATGCCAAAGCTGCGCGCAGCTTCGGCATGGCTCTGGGTCCCGTTCTGGGGGAGGGGGAAGCTCGGGCTTCCCCCGCCCCAGCCCCACGCCTGGCGGTGGGGGAATAATTTTTTTCCCCTTTATTTCCCCCCCCCCCCGCCAATTTTTCCCGCGGCACACCAGGCAAAGTCTCGCGGCACAGTAGTGTGCCGCGGAACACCGGTTGGGAAACACTGGTCTAGAGGATGTCTAGGACTAAATGGCAGTAACTGGTGTGAAGACTGCAGCCAAGTATTGTTACAGGTTTTGGGTGCCAGAGTTTGTGGGGGCAAGGCACTCATATTTCCTTGATTTAGAGAAGGTGCCAGACATTGAATTTACCAGTGTACAAATGCAGGCTAAACTGGTTTCTCCTAACCAGAGAGTTGCCTGGAAAAAAGCCATTAAGAAACAAAAGCAGTGCCATGACCCATCAAGATTGGCTATCAGCAAAGCAAAAGCTGTACCACTGACTGGCTCGCTCTGTGACAGTTTATGCGTTCCATGTATTTTTCTGGAAATAAAAAATTTAAAAAGGAGTCGGCATCATCTTCATATGATTATTTATATTTGTGAATTCAAAGCAGCTTTCACAGACTGATATTTATCGCACTGCTTCGCAGGAAATGCTGTCAATCACTTCAGCTATACTCCCACTGAAGAAGTGTACGTTATTAGCCATTACTACGTTTGTTTTGTGACAACCACACATTGCTAAAAATTAATTAAAAGAGCTATTTAAGCAGAAAAAAGCGCATGCGTGGGGTAGGCAATTTCAACCTTTTTTTCCTTGACAACAACGTGCAATGCCCTGTAGCAGTTGCTTTGTTTTGCTCTCCAACAGTAGGGTGTTTCCTACTGCTCACTTCCCATCTGTATCCCATTTTCTCAGTCACTGAACAAATGCAATTAGCTTGCAGTCAGCCACATAATGATCTCCTACAAGTACCACTAAGGTGTTCTGTATCCATGGATTCTCACATCATTTCCCCCCAGAATATTATGCTTTTCAACACTCAGGCTGATTCACAGGTCAAGAGGAGTTCCTGCACTTCAGCCCGTTTCAAAAGTAAATCAAGCAGATTTTTTATAGGGTTTTATTCTCAGAAATTTCGCTTATCAGAGCAACTTTAGATTCATTGGAGGCATGCATGTTCATGACTGCGATGTGGAAAGATAACCTGAATGTTATCACAAATATAAGACCACACAGAGAGCTTGCCCTTCTGTGGCACAATGGGTCGGTGTGTCTGGCTGTTAACAAGAAGGTTGGGGGTTCGAGCCCACCCACGGATGGCTGTGGGCAGGATTCGTACATTGCAGGGGGGTTGGACTAGATGACCCTCAGGATCCCTTCCAACTTTGATTTCCCAACACCTGAAACAAAATGGAGTCAGTTTATAAATCCAGTTACCAGTCACACATATATACAGTAAACAGAATAGCGTACAGAAATGATAAGGTGTGAATCTGCCATTGGCTGAACTGGATTGGAGAACCCAGGGCATATAATACAAATCTTAACATTTCATGGCAAATAGAGAGTTATATAAAACTATATTCAGCTAAACATGATATACTTTATCTTGGGGATCAAGTGTAGGTAATATATTTAAAAGGAGGAGGCAATAATTATGCTCCAGCAATATAAAATAAGTAGCAATACATGTAAAAGGTAAATGGCCCCTGGAGAGTTAAGTCCAGTTAAAGGCGACTATGGGGTTGCGGTGCTCATCACGCTTTTCAGGTCGAGGGAGCCAGCGTTTGTCCACACGCAGCTTTCCAGGTCATGTGGCCAGCATGACTAAACCGCTTCTGGTGCAACGGGACAGTGTGACAGAAACCAGAGCACACAGAAACGCTGTTTACCTTCCCGTCGCAGCAGTACCTATTTCTCTACTTGCACTGGTGTGCTTTTGAACTGCTAGGTTGGCAGGAACTGGGACAGAGCAATGGGAGCTCGCCCTGTCCCAGGGATTCGAACCGCCGACCTTCCGATTGGCAAGCCCAAGAGGCTCAGTGGTTTAGACCACAGCGCCACTTGCTCCCTAGCAATACATGTATGCTTGTCCAAACAAAGATCTTATGCTGGGTCTCATGATATGGAAAGATAGCTATCATATCTGTCTGCATACAATGGTACCTCGGGTTAAGAACTTAATTCGTTCTGGAGGTCTGTTCTTAACATGAAACTGTTCTTAACCTGAAGCACCACTTTAGCTAATGGGGCCTCCTGCTGCTGCTGTGCCGCCGCTGAACGATTCCTGTTCTCATCCTGAAGCAAAGTTCTTAACCCGAGGTAACCTGTAACCTGAAGCGTATGTAACCTGAAGCGTATGTAACCCAAGGTACCACTGTATATGCATTATCAACAACAGGTATAATAAGGTTGCCAGCAGCTTTTCCTTTTTTATTATTATTGAGGGGGTGGGAATCTTTGCAGCGGGAGATCACTTTAATCTTTGTGACATGTAAACCCTACATGTGTAGGAAAGCAGGCCAAACCCTCGTGGATTCCAGTAAACCAATATTGAATGTATCTAGCAGTATTAATCTCAGATGGCCTCAGTACGTAGGAGAAAAAAACCTTGAAAAGGGCAGGCTGGTGCTCATCACCATATGCATACGATAGAAGCTGCTAACATGGGAAAGCGCCCCAGGGATTCTACAACATGCTATGCTTGGCAGCTTTCCTTGTCGAAACCAGCAACAAAACAAAAGCTTTTATTTATTTTTTTATAGGTCTCTTTAGTCAGCTAGCATATGTTATCCCATTGTAGACTCTTGGCCCAGCCCAGTGCTGTCAGAATATTTCATGTCTCGCTACAGGAATCTGCAATATGTCCAAGAAAAACAACTTTCTTTACACCTTAGCCTCCCACATAAGGAATCCTAACAGCCTCCGCTGGGAGAAGTGGGACACGGAGGAGTTGATTGACTTGAAAAGTAGTCGGCTATTTGAAAGTGTATGGGCCACACACCCCCTATGGTTTACAATACATAACCGTAGAAACATAAAATACCTGTTACGTTCAGCCAAAAACAATACAGGCAGTGCCACATTCTTATACAGTGGTGACTCGCAAGACAAAATTAATTCGTTCTGCGAGTTTTTCCATCTTGCGAATTTTCCGCCTTGCGAAGCACGGTTTCGGAAAAGTTTTGGAAAAGCTTCAAAAATCACCAAAGTCTTCAAAAACCTCAAAAAAGGCTACCACACCGTGTGCTATGAGTTGCTCCTCGAAGTCAAGTCGCAACTGTATTAACGGTTTTAAGAAAAAGGAAACAAACTTGCAAGACGTTTTCGTCTTGCGAAGCAAGCCCATAGGGAAATTCGTCTTGCGAAGCAACTCAAAAAACCAAAACCCCTTTCGTCTTGCGAGGCATTCGTCTTGCGAGATACCACTGTACATGTCTACTCAAAAGGAAGTTCCCCTTGCCACAGGGAATTGGAGATGGGATTGCAGACTAAAGCACTAATCCACTTTTAGATTAGCCCTAGCTTTGCCGCAAGACAGAAAAAATATATTGTTATAGACAGTGCTTTTCTTCTATGAAAAAAAAAGGTGCCGGTACTCTTGAGTACTCCCAGAAAAAGCACTGGTTATAGATTTGAGTGGGTGCCCCCCCTAAACCGCAGATATTGATAAATGGTAGGATTCTGATTATTTGTAGTATGGCAGGACCCAACAAATACAATTAGATTCAGTTCTGAATAAACATGCATAGGACCATGTTGCTAGCAACCACAATAAAGATTTTAGTGGCTTTTGTATAAAAAGCATTGTTTAAGGAAGGCGACACACTTGCATTGTTGTTGTTTAGTCGTTTATTCGTGTCCGACTCTTCGTGACCCCATGGACCAGAGCACGCCAGGCACTCCTGTCTTCCACTGCCTCCCGCAGTTTGGTCAAACTCATGCTGGTAACCTCGAAAACACTATCCAACCATCTCGTCCTCTGTCGCCCCCTTCTCCTTGTGCCCTCCATCTTTCCCAGCATCAGTGTCTTCTCCAGGGACTCTTCTCTTCTCATGAGGTGGCCAAAGTACTAGAGCCTCGGCTTCAGGATCTGTCCTTCCAGTGAGCACTCAGGGCTGATTTCCTTCAGAATGGATAGGTTTGATCTTCTTGCAGTCCATGGGACTCTCAAGAGTCTTCTCCAGCACCATAATTCAAAAGCATCAATTCTTCGGCGATCAGCCTTCTTTATGGTCCAGCTCTCACTTGCATTACTAAATACAGAAATCACAACCAAATTTGATGTTAAAAAAAACACCTGAAAATCTACATTGTGTTGTTTAACTCAGGAACTCTGGTTCCTGAGTTCCTTTCTGTGTTAAAAACAGAATGTAATCTGAAGCCCAGCATTGATTTCAATGTGACTCAGCATGCCTGTGCCTCTGTGGTCATGACTGCATGCACTGCCACCAAAAATACTGGCGAAAGTATTTTTCTTCTTCTCATGATTGCTATTGTCAGAATACCCAAATGTTAGTTATATATTTCTTTCTCTCTTTTTGTTTTTTGCAGACTATAAACTGATCTCTAAGTGTTATGTTATCAGTTTCACTTCATGTTGAAAGGATTCCAACTCCGTCTCGTTTTTAAAATATTATACAGGAAGATCACATCTCATGCTGATTTCACTTACAGTTACAGATTTATGTGGATCGAGAATTATTTTTTTAAAAAATAATAATAACAAAAAGGGGGGAGCGGGGGGGAACCCCTGGAAGGGCCATCTGAGATCAACCTGCTTACAAGCTGAGATCTATATTATGAAAAACTACACAATATACATCTGCTGTATAGTATATATAAGATTCTACCTGACTAAATCATGCTCAGAGCAGACCCACTGAAATGAATGGGAGCTGAAAGTTTGCATTGACAACTCCATTGATTTCAGTGGGTCTATTCAGAATAATATGGGACGCGGGTGGCGCTGTGGGTAAAAGCCTCAGCGCCTAGGGCTTGCCGATCGAAAGGTCGGCGGTTCGAATCCCCGCAGCGGGGTGCGCTCCCGTTGCTCGGTCCCAGCGCCTGCCAACCTAGCAGTTCGAAAGCACCTTCGGGTGCAAGTAGATAAATAGGGACCGCTTACTAGCGGGAAGGTAAACGGCGTTTCCGTGTGCTGCGCTGGCTCGCCAGATGCAGCTTCGTCACGCTGGCCACGTGACCCGGAAGTGTCTCCGGCCAGCGCTGGCCTCTTGAGTGAGATGGGCGCACAACCCTAGAGTCTGTCAAGACTGGCCCGTACGGGCAGGGGTACCTTTACCTTTACCTTTTATTCAGAATAATATCTAAACACGTGGAATTATATTTCTTCCATATACCTTTCCGACTGTTGGATACAAAATGCCATTATTTTGACCGCTGTAAGCAGATGAAAACATTAGCAGGATTTCAATGTCATTTCAATGTATCAAAGATTATGGATAACATGGATGGATATAAAATATAAAGGTAAAGGTAAAGGTAAAGGTACCCCTGCCCGTACGGGCCAGTCTTGCCAGACTCTAGGGTTGTGCGCTCATCTCACTCTATAGGCCAGGAGCCAGTGCTGTCCGCAGACACTTCCGGGTCACGTGGCCAGCGTGACAAGCTGCATCTGGCGAGCCAGCGCAGCACACGGAACGCCGTTTACCTTCCTGCTGGTAAGCGGTCCCTATTTATCTACTTGCACCCGGGGGTGCTTTCGAACTGCTAGGTTGGCAGGCGCTGGGACCGAGCAGCGGGAGCGCACCCCGCCGCGGGGATTCGAACCGCCGACCTTTCGATCGGCAAGCCCTAGGCGCTGAGGCTTTTACCCACAGCGCCACCCGCGTCCCATCATATATAAAATATAGAGTATGGAATAATATGAGGTGAAAATGTTGGCAATAAGAGCCATGGAGGGGAAGTCTTGAGATTCAGAGAATTTTCTATACATGGATATGTATTTGGTATTGTTATAAATTTCTATCTGTAAAATCAAATAAAAATGATATTTTTTTTAAAAAGCCATTATTCCATCTCAACCTTTACGTGATTCACAATGTCAAATTTGCCCTCTGCCCCTTTCTTATCTTGTTTTCCATACCGAATCACTAGATTCCTTCTCCTCAGGGCCACTTTATTGTGGGTTCCTCAGAAATGCCATCAACTTTAGTTCCCAAATCTTTCTTATTAGCTTTATCGGTCTTCAACTGCTTTTCTTCCGTTTTAGAAAACACACCTTTAACCACTGCAAGATATAAAAATAAGAAACACGATATCTGACAAAATGTAATAAACATTTCAAAGTCTAATATAATATGAAACTGAAAAAAACTAATATTCACTACCATCCGCCAATATTGAATTGCCTCCCCATACTTCCAACATGTGTGCATGTCTGCAAAATTTACAAATATATTTACAAATATTTACAAATATTTAATCTCTTTGGAAGACACATTCTGTCACGGGGGGGGGGCTCTTTTTGGTTTTGTACAAATTTAGTACATTCAATCTCCTTTTCACCAATTTTATTCATTTTGCAGGCCCACAAGCACCACTGTGCATCCATCTAAAAGCACTTTTCTTTATCGTCTCTCTACCATTTCTTGATAAAGGTTTTATATTCTTCTACCTGAGTATTAAATAATATCCCATAATCATTTGATAGCTTATTTCTATTGGTTGGTGTCAACTTTTCTGGTCTTTTTACCTTTAACCCATGATTTACTCCTCACATATTTTCATTTTTTTCCTTTCATCCCCAGTAAAATTGGAAAGTGTTCCAATTATAAAGTAATAGGGGGGAGTGCATTAATTTGGAAGAAGAATGTGCCTCCCACAAGGTGTTTAACTATGATGTATTGCCAATCCAACAGCATTAATTGTCTTTATTGTCTAAGCCAGTGTTTCCCAACCTTTTTTGGGCAAAGGCACACTTGTTTCATGAAAAAAATATCGAGGCACACCACCATTACAGCCCCGTGACGTCAGCGCGCAGCGTCACGCCGGGAGGGACGCACGAAAGTGTAAGTTTCAATTTTCCCCCCTCCCCCTTGCCTTCCTTCTGTGCCAACCACCAAAAAGCCAAGAAAAAAGCCAAGACTTTAGGGCAGCAGGTCGACACGGAAGAAGCTCCTACCTAAGGACAGGTGCGACGGCCGTGTCCTCTTCTGCCACACTTGGCAGCCCTGCCTCACGGTCGTGACTCCCACCCTGATTTCTCCCCGCAGGTCGAGCGGCACAGGCAGCCCAATGTGTCCAGCCCAGACACAAGCCCCGCTTCCCCACTCTAGATCCTGAATGCGACCAAGTGCTCTGGACTCCCGAGCAGGGTGGGAAAGAGGACTCGCATCTGGTAGCCTCCGGGCTCCTCGCCTGCTCGAGGGATGGCATTGCAGGCAAGCTGCCGGCCGTCGCCATCGCCGCCCCCTCATGCGAGTGGACCTGCCCGGAGTGGTGGGCCGGGGGAGGCTCGCTCTCTGTGGGGATGTGGCCCGCACGCGTGGCCCCGCTTCCTCCTGCCCAGGGCTGAGCTCCTTACCCGCGATCTTGGTCTCGCGCACGCGGATCCCACTTATTCTGAAGCTCGCGCCACTTGCCGGGGCTCTCACACCGTGCCAGGGCGAGGCGGCGCGGCCCACTGACGTCATCGCGGCTCGCCGCCGCCCTCGACTTCCCTGTTCCCTCCCCTCCCTCGGGTCGCCGTGGTTACCGAGGACTGCAAGCTGCTCGGGCGAGCGTGGGGCATTAAGTGGGAGAAGGAAAATTAAAATTAAAACTCGCCTGAAGGCCGCCTCTCCGGATACAGTGGTGCCTCGCAAGACGAAATTAATTCGTTCCGCAAGTCTCTTCGTCTTGCGAGTTTTTCGTCTTGCGATGCACGGTTTCCCATAGGAATGCATTGAAAATCAATTAATGCGTTCCTAGGGAAACCGCCTTCAGACCAGGTCCGGGGACAGTCTGTCCCCCGACCTCTTCTGAAGGCTGGGTGGGGGGGGACAAGGGCTTTTCTTCCCACCCCCAGCATTTTAAAAAACCCCGGAACAGCGGAGGACTTCTCCGCTGTCCGGGGCAATCTTAAAATGCTGGCGGGTGGCATTTTAAAATCGCCCGGGACAGCGGAGGACTTCTCCGCTGTCCGGGGCGATTTAAAAGCCCCTGGGAAGGCAGGCAGGGGGGACAAAGATTTTCGCCCCCCGCCCGCCTTCAGAAGAGGTCCTGGACCTCTTCTGAAGGTGGGCGGGGCCGAAAGTCTTTGCTCCCCCCTGCCTGCCTTCCCGGGAGAGCGGAGAAAGGCAGCGCGTTTCTCCGCTGTCCCGGACGGCTTTTGAAGGCAGGCTTTTGAAAGCCGTCCGGGACAGCGGAGAAACGCAGCGCGCCCTTGCCGCTGCCCCCCGACTTGGCTGGAAGGCTGGCGGGGGGAGAAGCCTGCTCCTCCCCATCGCCAGCCCCGCAAACTCGGGGGACAGCGGGAGAGGCGCAGCGCGCCATCCCGCTGTCCCCCGACTTGGCTGGAAGGCTGGCAGGGGGAGAAGCCTGCTCCTCCCCATCGCCAGCCCTGCAAACTCGGGGGACAGCGGGAGAGGCGCAGCGCGCCATCCCGCTGTCTCCCGACATGGTTTGGAGGCTGGCGGAGGGCTTCCTCCTCCCCCAGCCCCGCAAGCTCCCAGAGCGATGCCAAAGCTGCGCGCAGCTTCGGCATGGCTCTGAGTCCCGTTCTGGGGGAGGGGGAAGCTCGGGCTTCCCCCGCCCCAGCCCCACGCCTGGCGGTGGGGGAATAATTTTTTTTCCCCTTTATTCCCCCCCCCCGCCAATTTTTCCCGCGGCACACCAGGCAACGTCTGGCGGCACACTAGTGTGCCGCGGAACACCGGTTGGGAAACACTGGTCTAAGCAGGGAGTGCCCAGGAAAAGAAGTGGTTATCAATTCTGAAGAAACCAGACTTCTGGTGATTAAGAATGCAGCAGTCATAATTAGAGATTATCTGGTACTTAAAAACGAGTCGAAAAATACATTTCTATCTCCCTAAATAAATAATTTCTCTCTTAAAATAAACGCAGCCCATTTTAATACTTCCTGCTGCAGCCTAGCCATCTATATACTTCACCAAGCTCCCTACATGAAAAAGATGAGGTTATATTACACAGAGACTTAGCGGAGACAGAATGCAAGGCCTTCACAATGCATTATTTATAGCCTACTACCGGTTCATATTCTTTGGGAGAAAAATGCACGAGGCAAAAGCCCTGAACCTTGTGATTGATAAAGTATGGAACAAAGTTAACAGAAATCTTAAATCATCTACCAAAGACCTGAAGGTAAAGCTCATGCAACAGCAAGTACCCAGCAGACTACATCTAAGATAGATAAACAGGGAATCAAAGCCTCCGACAGGGACTGGGAATATGGAAAGCTCAATATAGCACCAGCTCCTTTTGTTGGGCCTTCAGATGCAGTTTTTGAGGCAATGTGCTGTATCACACTCACACAGTTATAAATCAGCCATATTTTTTCTATTTTTCTAATTCTGCAATTCCTGATCTTCACCACATTTTCTCATGTTTAAAATTAGTGTTTTTTTTTTTTGGGGGGGGGGGGTCAGGATGAGCAGAGGACTGAGGGTGGGGAAAGAGGCTTGTCTTCCACAGCCTCCCCAACCCTGCTTTTTAAAGAGCATGCTGTTCATTTCCTAAACATTTTACTGCCCTGGCTATTGAGCAGGCACCATCCCAGTACTCTTTTAAGCACCGGCTGAAAGCTGCTGTGTATGTCTAGCCTAGAGAAGAGGGGAAACATGACAGCCACCTTCAAATATCTAAACAGCTGTCACATCAAAAATGGAGGAAGCTTGTTTTCTCGTGCTCCTGAAGGAAACAATGGATTCAAGTTACAAGAAAGGAGATTCCGACTAAACATACGGGAAAAGTTTCTGACAATAAGAGCTGTTCAACAGTGGAACACTCTCCCCTGGGAGGTTGTGGACCATCCTTCCTTGGATGTTTTTTAGCAGAGGTTGGGTGGCCATCTGCCATGGATGCTTTAGCTAAGATGCCTGCATTGCAGGGGGTTGGACTAGATGGCTCTTGAGGCCCCATGGCACTGTGGGTTAAACCACAGACCCTAGGGCTTGCCGATCAGAAGGTCGGCGGTTCGAATCTCCGCAACGGGGTGAGCTCCCGTTGCTCGGTCCCTGCTTCTGCCAACCTAGCAGTTCGAAAGCACGTCAAAGTGCAAGTAGATAAATAGGTACCGCTCCAGCGGGAAGGTAAATGGCGTTTCTGTGTGCTGCTATGGTTCGCCAGAAGCGGCTTAGTCATACTGGCCATATGACCCGGAAGCTGTACGCCAGCTCCCTCAGCCAATAAAGCGAGATGAGCACCGCAACCCCAGAGTTGGTCACAACTGGACCTAATGGTCAGGGGTCCCTTTACCTTTTATCAATAGTAATGAGTTGTGGGCAACTTACACTTGCCAGGAGTGACGCCTCAACGCCTTCCACATGCGCTGCATCAGGAAGATTTTGGGCATCACATGGCAGGACAGAGAATGTCTAAGCTGGATTGGTCATGCCCACAGAATGGAAGGTGCAGGATCCCTAAAGATGGGCTTTACGGGGAGCTGGCTTCAGGCACCAGGCAGACCAACTACGCATTACAAAGGTGTCTGCAAACAGGACACGAAGGTTGCCTACATTAACTTCACTTTATGGGAATCCCTTGCTAGACAACTACAGCACATGGAAACCATCCGTCAGGTTGTGTATCCACAGCACTGACCAGAGGAGGAATGACCACTGGGAGGAGTGCAGATGAAATGGCACGCCTGCATCCGCACAACTAAACACCTTCATCTGCCCCAGCTGCAACAAATCATGTCTCTACAGTATTGGACTCCTCTACAGCCACAGGGGGCGCTGCAACTTTCCAACTTCAGCCCCTGAAGGTGCACCCCTCCTTAGTCTCTGGAGACAGATGGGACGCATAATTTCTAACCTGGTTTAGCATTTTAACTTTTTGCATTGCCGGGGGTTCGGCTAGATGTCCTCGGGGCCGGGGTCCCTTTCCAACAACCCTACAATTCTGTGTTGCAATTCCACCCTAGATTTCCCCCTTTTTGCAAACCTCTCTACTTCTTCTTTTTTGCAATGTATACATTGCGTGAGCTGAATAAAACAAACACAAAGCAATAGGTCCCCTAGCCAAAAAACAGGGGGTGGAGAGAGAGAGTGGAGGAGGCAGCCGCCCGCCCGCGCCTCTCTCGCCTTCCTTGCTCGCAGGAAGAGGAAGGAGCAGCCGTCCTCCTCTTTCCGCGCGTCCCTTTCTCTCCTCCTCCTCCCGCTTCGCCGCGCGCTCTGACGACAGATCCGTGCGCAGCCAGAGGCCACGTTGGCAACTGAGGACGCTGCTGGAGGAGCCGCTTTGCGCTTGAGCTTTTGGGGGCTGACTCTTGATTTGCAGCAAGCAGCAGCAGCTTCCGAGCGAGCATGTCTTCGCCGCCTAAAGTCAAAACAGAGACCCGGGCTGGACACCCTCCTGCTGGTACTGCTGACCTTCCCCCGATCTCTCTCTCTCTCCTTCCTTCTCTCTTTCCACCTCTCCAGATCTTGGCTTGGCCAAACGGGAGTTTGTTGTTGGGAGGGGTGATTAGGGGAGGAGGGGGAAGCTGGTAAGTTTTTTAAAATTAAAAATACCCCCTCCGCACATATGCACAGTATTTGCATGTCGTCCTAAATGGAGAGTGGGCCGGGTTGTGGACATGTTTTGTGTGCGCATCAGGGAAGGAGGCGGGTGCCCGATTCTTTTTAAAGCTGCAAATCCTTTGCACGTTTACTCGGGAGCAAGCCCCGTGGAGCAGAGTTGGGGTTGTTGTTGTTGTTTTTCTGAGCGCAAGAAGGAAGCCCAGCTTCATTGAGGTGACGGGGGCGGCTGCAGCCCAAAGTGTGCTTACAAAAAGGGAGCCCCGTTGAAGCTGCGGGGTTTTCTTCCGGGTAAGCAGGATTGCAGCGTTGCTATCTAGTCAACATGCTGAGGATCCGGGTGCACAGAAGGTGCTGCACTGTTAATACGTGCTTCCTTCCGCCACTTCTTAAAGCAACAAAAGTTTTGTACAGTATGGCCTATGCATATTGAAACTTCTGCAAAGTAGGGCTTTGTCCACTCCCCCTTTCCACTTGAGGACGCCATGCCAACGTATGCAAGAAAACAGATCCCGCAAGTGTCTTGTGAAAAGCCACTTGGAGGTCACCGAGTGGATCCTCATAGGAGTCTAGCTTATAGACCGTAGCACAGAGGAACATTGCACAGTGTGTGTGGATGCCATAATACAATACAGAGTTCCTGTGTACTATTGCAGCCAGATCGTATAAGCTTTTTTCAGTGAGTTTAATAGCACTTATTCTCAGGTTAAAGGGACGTGGGTGGCGCTGTGGGTTAAACCACAGAGCCTAGGACTTGCCGATCAGAAAGTCGGCGGTTCGAATCCCCGCGATGGGGTGAGCTCCCGTTGCTCGGTCCCTGCTCCTGCCAACCTAGCAGTTTGAAAGTGCGTCAAGTGCAAGTAGATAAATAGGTACCGCTGCAGCAGGAAGGTAAACAGCATTTCTGTGCGCTGCTCTGGTTCACCAGAAGCGGCTTAGTCATGCTGGCCACATGACCCGGAAGCTGCACGCCAGCTCCCTAGGCCAATAAAGCGAGATGAGCGCCGCAACCCCAGAGTCTGTCACGACTGGACCTAATGGTCAGGGGTCCCTTTACCTTACTATTCTCAGGTTGGCTGCAGCCCTAGACACACTTTAGTTACATCCTGTGCAATAGCAATATTTGAAGCTACTGTTAAATAGAACAGTATAAAAAAGAATAAAACTTCATTAAATAACTGATTAAAAAAATATCCAAAGTGACTGTCCAAAGAATTTCCATGTCCTAAATGTAGAGGTTAAAACAAAATGTTTAAAAAGTAAGCAAGTTTCTTATTTTGTGTTAATCTTTCCATGAAAGCGCAGAATATTCTTGCTACTGATTTAATTTCTGCCGTGCTTTTCATAAATTATTGTTGGATTTTCAGAAATAAAATAAAAACTCCTGAAGCAAAAATTTCAGTAGAAAAAAATTAAAAACATTCCCCTCCACCCTGAGGCTTTGTGTCCACATGCTGATTTATTCATTTGTCTAACTTCAACATTTGTTGTTCAGAGCAACTTCCCAAACATTGTGCAATACAGTATTCCCAAGTCTAAGCAACTTCCCAAACATTGTGCAATACAGTATTCTGAACATGGAGCTGTCTTGAAGCTGCTGTGCTTGTAAACGCTGTTGATTTCAGAAATCACCAGAGGAAAAACAAGAACTGCATTTTTGAGTGTCTCTTCCCTTTCCCATTTTTGAGTGTCTACTCCCTTTCATCTTCCTGGATTATATTGCTCACTTGCAGGCAGTACTTCTCTTACTTCAACCTTTAACCTTCCCAGTTTGTTCCTGACCTGTATGACCCCACTGTTTCATGATGCCTTAATCTTGAAAGTCCTGTGCTGAAAGTAAGGGAAATAGTTTAAAGAAATTCCATTATTATAAGAGGAAGGCGAGAGATCTAGAGCAGTCGTTCCCAGTTAACTAAGTACTGCAGACCCCCTGTTTGTCAAAAGCCAAACCTTGGACTCCCTACTTTTGAATTTTCCCCTATCCCTATGGTAGTTTTTGTTACGTGAATGGTGCCACAGATCTCCTGGGGTCCACAGACCCCCAATTGGAACCAATGATCCAGGACATTTCTCCTTAAAGTCCTTTTTAATTTCCTGGAAGTGAAGAATACTTTTATTTTTCTAATTGTTTTCTATGTACTCCCCCCCCCCCCTTTCTACTATATATAAAGAACCGTGTAAACTGAAGGCAATGAAGAAGTAAAAGTAAAAATTATTGCGAGCTGTAGAAGGGGCATGTTTGACTTGAGCTCTGTAGTTTGAGAGAGGACCAGCTGTTGCTTACGTAAACAGCTGATAAGTGTTGGTGGTGTTGAGAGCAATTCTATGCCCAAGAAACTGGCATAAAGCAAGCCGGTGCAAATTAAGCCAACACAAAGTTATACTAGAGCCAGACTCCATTCAGCTGCAAGGCTAGTGGTGGTTGAACTGGCCTAAGCCTAGGAAAAACAAGCCTTTAAAGTAGTGTTTGAGTTACATCACCCTTATTGCTATCTTAACTTACGCTAGATTGCCAGGTCATATGACTGTGTTGAACAAGCCTAGGATCCAGCCTATTTCCCTTCCCCTTGCG
This sequence comes from Podarcis muralis, assembly GCF_964188315.1. NCBI lineage: Eukaryota > Metazoa > Chordata > Lepidosauria > Squamata > Lacertidae > Podarcis > Podarcis muralis. The sequence continues at coordinate 79,979,115 of NC_135662.1, forward strand.
CCCGCCATGTTCCTTTTTCAGGAACACTGGCTAAATTACACTGGAGGGAAATGTTGAAAAATCAGTTTGTGGCACTACTTTGCTCCCGCCTATCCCCCCCCCCCCTTGCAGGGCTTTGCACATCAACTTACAACTCTGATCAGTGCTATTTTTCTTGGAGGGAAGGGTGCCGAACTCACCATGAACGCCTCCCTTGTTCTCTTTTAATGGCAATGGCGCCCACCTGAGAGGTGCTAAAGCTCTAGTTCAGATTTTCATCTTTAGGAATGGGAGGGGAAAAACTTGATTTGCAATTAATTGTTCAGAAATTGTCTCTGAAAATGGATGGCCCCTAGTTAATCAGCTGTGAGCATACTGCTTTTCTAAGTGTGTGCTCCCACTTCTTCACTTTCTCCAAAACTGCCCCAAAGTGTTTTCTTGGCTTTCCCCTGCTTCTGGCAATCCTGCACAGTGTTTTTAGGCTCAATCTAGCACATTGTTATGTGGACTCAAGCTCCATGGGTTTCAGTGAGATTTGAGTGCTCATAATTGTGCAATGGATTGCGGTGCTCATGTGCAGAAAGGAAAACAACAAGAGAAGTAGCCTGGACAGAAATTACCGATCAACCCTAGAGAGGAAGAGGGGGCCCATTAATGTGTTGTGTTAATAGGCACTTATTATAATCACAAGTCCCTATAGATGAACAAGCACAAGTCCCTCTGCTTTAGAAAAACATGTAAGGTGTAGGCAATCAGCCTAAAGATAGTTCATGTGCATCAGTACAGTCCGAAAGGTGGAGATGTTTTTACAGGCCTAGTAAACAAAATATTGGGCTTCAGGTAAGCACTTTCAAAAAGAAGATGGAAGATTTTGAAGTCTTCACACAGACAAGTTCTGTATTAGAAAACCAGATGGATATATAGATCTCCACCTTATGAAATAGGATGCTATTATTTAAATGTTGAGAGAAGTCAGGGCTAAGAGTGGCTCGACCAAGTCTAGGTCAAGTGCCCCCCCCCCTTTGGAATGCCCTCCCATCAGATGTCAAGGAAATAAACAACTTTCTGACTTTTATAAGACGTCTGAAGGCAGCCCTGTTTAGGGAAGTTTTTAATGTTTGATGTTTTATTGTATTTCTAATATTTTGTTGGAAGCCGCCCAGAGTGGTTGGGGAAACCCAGCCAGATGGGCGGGGTATAAATTTATTATTATTATTATTATTATTATTATTATTAGTCATGGGTAGGTCCAAATCTACACCTGTATTGACTTTGTGCTATTGCACAAAGTTTCGATGATGCTGGAACTAAATGCACTTAAGATAGGAAGTACATTTCTGAGGCTTTTACCCACAGCGCCACCCGCGTCCCCCAGACAACATTATTGGCAGCCAAAATACAGTTCACAGGCTTTGTTTCCAACAGGGGCTTTCAAGTGTCTTTATTTGTTTGGGATGCATTGTCCCTGCGGAAACAGCTTTAAGAATTTGATTTTCCCTAAACTGGTTTGTGCCACCGTACTCATCTGTTAAATGCATTGTAGCAGTTTGACTCAGTAGGAGCGAAGCTGAGTATGGCTTAAAAGTCTAAATTCAATTTTTGGAAACTGCAGAAATGAAGTGAGATAATAGCATGGCTGTAAAGGAAAGCCTTTGGTTTTGGTGGTCTTTATAGCAGGCTTGATACCGGCCTCAGCCGTGCAACTAAAAGGTTGGGGGAGATTGAAGTTACATATAGGGAGCAGTTAGCTCGAAGCTCCTGTTGTTGGAATATGAGTTATAGGAAATGAAAATCACTGCTGTTTTTATTTTCTATTCCTTTCAGGCAGTACGATGAAAATAATGTTGTATCACTTCTGTGTTTCATTCTCACAATTATGTAGAACAAAAAACAGCGTTTGTATAGTGGTCATCACAATCTCCGGTCCATTTGGACCATCAGAAATGCTCATGGGCGAATTCTGATGATGCAGTACTAATTTCTAATGTTTCATGTGGCTTTAATGTGTTTGCCTGCCATCATGCAGCGTATCTGACAGGCCCCTTTATTTTTGTTGCAGTCAAAGCTGGTGGAATGAGAATCGTGCAGAAACATCCACATGTCGTAGAAACCAAAGAGGAGAAAGAGAAGGAGCAAGAGGACTGGGAAACTCCTGGCACCAGGTGAAGGCCTTTCCATCATGTGTATTATTATAAATGAGCAAGGCGATTACTCTTTTCCCAGCAAAGCACAGTTGTGGGGAATTGGACAGCTTGGGTGAACACGGAGGCAGTCCTATGGCAAGATCTGCCAAAATGCAACAGATCTCCGTCTCAGCCAAAGATGCAGCCGTGGAACTTGCTCAGCTGGGACTCAGCTAGCTGAGCTGAGGCTGGTGTGAGCCCCCCAAAAGGGGTGATCTGGGAGCAGGACCAGAGAGGGGGTAGGGCTGGGGACTTAGACTGGCTCTGGTGTAACTTTACGCTAGCTGAACTTACTCCGCCTCCCTTTCCGCAAGGTTCTTGTTCATAGCATGGCTCCCTAAATATAATAACACACACACAACAGTCCACATTTATTTGTGCTAATCCTAGTGATTGCTTGACAGTTTTCAATGGCATCTAAAGTGGATGCAAGGTAGAGAATTCAGTAAGAACTGAAAAGTGTTGGAAAAATAGAATTCCTGCTTTGGTGGGGGCGGGTGTGTGGGTTTGCCTGTTTCTTTTTAAAATCTGTTTTGGCAGCCACCTCTTTTTACCTTTGGGCCAGCCAAGCCAGGTGGTCTATTGAAGATTGAGGTGGGGTTGCAGATATGTAGGGAAAGGCTTGTGGGTAGTCTAAACATTTCTTGTATGAGCACAGAGCTATTCAGGGGCTTCTTGAAATAGGCTTTAGTGGAAAATGTTCAGGAAGGGAATGAATGGGACCAGTAGCAGCTTATAAACCTCTGGTGATTTCCTCCAGATTCTGAGCATGCAAAAACTGCACAAACAGAGAGTCTCACTTCTCACACGCATCTGCTTGGCCACAGGTCTTTTCCTGCGTTCCGCTGCTACTTACTCTGTAGAAATTAAAATGGACTTTATTTACTTGTTTTTTTTCATGTTTTGCTACATAGAACCATATTGCTGATGGTCAGATGGTCATGGGGGTGGGAATATGATTTATAAAACGAAACGTCTGATTTCAAAAACGTGCCAATAATGTGTGTGCTATATCCTAAGATTTTTAATGGTTATAATCTAAAGTTTTACAATTAAACGATTATTTGATGGTTGACTTTTTAAAAAGACACCACACCCCATGTTAACTGCCTTCTGTTTTTCAACTGTCCTCATAATCCAGCGCTCCTAGCAAAAACTGCAAAAAATTTAGAAGGGGCAATTAGAATAAGATCTATTATTTGATTATCGATGTAAACATCCAAAATGTATTTTGTATAGTTAAGATTTTACCTCTTATCTTCAGTACATTTCATTTTATTTTATTCTATTCTATTGGCACGGCTAGTGGCTGATGCAAATAAAGGTTCTTCTGATCTGATCTGATCCAGTACTCTCTTACAGTGGGCTTCCAGATGCCTGCATGAAAAATTCAGGTGGGGCATGAAAACTACACTCCCCCACTGCCGTTTGTCCCTAGCATAATGGTATTCAGAGGTACCACAGAGGCATGTGGTGTTCATAATATGATGCAATGTTTATATTGCTTGCATTTAGTAAGCTTGGCCAAGAGGCTGACCTTTTTTATCAACTGACATTTGCCCAGTGGATAACAGAGGGGGGAAATCAATACAGAAAGTGCACATTTAAATGCATATAAAATAAGTACTCAAGGTCCATGAATATCATTTTACCCGAATACTTAAAGAGAACATAACACTGCTGTGCTAGGTTAAATCAAAGATCCATTTAGCGCAGCGCCAACCAGATGCCTTTGTGAACCCCAGGAGCAGATCATGGCTACTTCGGCAATAGCTCAGTTGGTTAGAGCAGGCATAGGCAAACTCCAGCCCTCCAGATGTTTGGGACTACAATTCCCATCATCCCTAGCTAACAGGACCAGTGGTCAGGGATGATGGGAATTGTAGTCCCAAACACCTGGAGGGCCAGAGTTTGCCTATGCCTGGATTAGAGCGTAGTGCTGGTAACGCCAAAGTGACAGGTTTGATCCCCGTATGGGTGCATTGCAGGGGGGTTGGACTAGATGACCCATGGGGTACCTCCCAACTTTATGAGCACAGCAGCCTTTACTGCTGTTAATCGCCAGTGTCTGGTGTTCAGAGGCTAGGTGCCTCTGATCTTTGAGGTAATATATAGCCATCATGACTAGTAGCCATTTGTAGACTTATTGGCCACGCATTGTCTTATCCCCCGTTAAAGCCAACTTTAAATTGGTGGTTCTCACCACTTACTGTGGTAACAAATCCCATATTCTAACTATACGCTTAACTGTGTGTTGAGAAGCATTTCCTTTTGCCTGTCTTGAATCTCCCACTGTTCACAATGCGAAACCCTTGGAGCGCTTTGGAGGAAAATTGTATAGGTACAATTATTTAGGACTATGCGCCGGTCGTCCGTTTACTGGTCAGGCTGTTCCAGGTAGGTTTGTGCTCCCACGAGCTGTGTTCTGCCCTTGAATCAACAGCGCCTCATGGATAACAGCATCAAGCAAAGAATGGAGATGTAATAAGCCACTAGGGTACAATTTCTCACATCGACCTCTAGGCAAAGATCATTAAACAAAGCCAAAAGCACAGTCCATATCCAAGTGGAAAGCCAGACTGGCAGGAAGCCAGGAAGCCAATAATGTCCAGGTGTGCCTGAAATTGCAGAGCAACCCCCTACTTTGCAGTTAAAAGGGAATGGTATCGTTTTCTCTTCATTTCAGGTCCTTCGAAATACAGAAACTCAATCAGGAGCAAGGGATACAAGCTAGTAATAAATTTTCAACAAAGATTGATGGTTCTTTCCCCCCAACATCAAGCCAAGGAGAGGGGTGCAAGCGAAATGTCTATACTGTATGTTTCTAATAGTTGAAAGTCCAACAATCTACGGAGAACCATATGTTCCCCATTCCTGATCTGCACTTACTGGCAGAAGCTTGGGATTAATCCTGGAATCTTTTGCCTGCAATGCGAAGGCACAAGTGTTGTATATTTCTTGAAATCTTCTTATGGCTGCAGCCAGAGACTGGGGTGGCTATTGCACAAAGGGTTGGATCCAGAGCAAGTTAGCTGCCGTTAAGTTCTATTGCACTCGGTGGGACTTTGCATGCAGTGCAATACTGCGAATGGCTACTCAGAAGTAAGTCCCATTGTATTTGTTGGGACAGTTAAAGGTAAAGGGACCCCTGACCATTAGGTCCAGTCGTGGCCGACTCTGGGGTTGCGGCGCTCATCTCGCTTTATTGGCCGAGGGAGCTGGCGTACAACTTCGGGTCATGTGGCCAGCATGACTAAGCCATTTCTGGCGAACCAGAGCAGCGCACAGAAACGCCGTTTACCTTCCTGCCAGAGCAGTACCTATTTATCTACTTGCACTTTGACGTGCTTTCAAGCTGCTAGGTTGGCAGAAACAGGGACCGAGCAACAGGAGCTCACCCCGTCGCGGGAATTCGAACAGCCGACCTTCTGATTGGCAAGTCCTAGGCTCTGTGGTTTAACCCATAGAGCCACCCACGTGCCTGCTGGGACAGTAGACCCTAGTGAATACATTTGGGATTGCAACCTTAGTCATGACTAACATTTCAAACGGATTCTTTTTTTCCGTTTGCCAAAAAACAAATAAATCACACAACAAGGATCATTTCTCCTCTCTCTGAACATTGTACACACCCACCGTTTACTTCGGGGGAAACCATGATGTTTTAAGGAATTGTAAGTGTTTGCAAAAAGGAATCTTACCGGGGTAGTCTTGTGGGAATAACCTTTAGAGAATTATTTGTATTAGGTTCTTAGCCAATAGGTAAGTTCCCAACTAATTAAGGTGGGGAGCCAGAAGATAACCAACCAAAGATAACAACTGAATTGTTGGCAGAGCAACAAAGGTTAGTATATTGGCTTCAAAATGATTCATGGAGAGTGTTGAATCAAGACGTGGTCTAGCCCTGTTCTCTCACTTCTTAGCTGGAACTGAGTTGTAGTCCAAAACATCTGGAAGGCACCAGGTTAGGGTATATATACTTAGTGGAAGTATCTCCCCACAAGGGCACCTAACCTTCCCCTTTTGGCCCAGTTTGTGTCTTATTTGCGGGACTCAAGATTTGAATGGGGTTGTACATTTAGGCTTGATTCATAGGAGCTTTCACCCTTGACGTTGAGCAGTAGGCTTCTCGTGGCTTGGGCCTATGCGTTCTGTACAGTCATACCTCGGAAGTTGGACAGAATTCATTCCGGAAGTCCGTTTGACTTCCCAAACGTTTGGAAACCAAAGAGTGGCTCCCGATTGGCTGCAGGAAGCTCCTGCAGCCAATCGGAATCCTCGTCGGACATTCGGGTTCCAAAGAACGTTCGCAAACCGGAACGCTCACTTCCAGGTTTGCGGCGTTCGGGAGACAAAACGTTCGACTTGCAAGGTGTTCGGGATTCAAGGTACAACTGTACTCAGTTATTATTAGTAGTATATTTATTTATACCAAGCCATTTCCCCTGACAGGGATTCAACACATAAATGGACTGACGTAGACGTTCTAACCTACCCTTCTCCACTATCTATGTGCAGGATCCTTTTTTAATATGAACTCATGTTCTTTTATATGAGCCCCAACTTATAGTCTGAAGTGCTACACCCCAGACAGACGCATAGTTACCACTGTGGTGAACATTTGATCGTAGGGACAAGGCAGACTGAAGACAGTGTTAATCACACTCCTCTGCTGCATTCGCACTCTGCACTGTGGATGGCAGAAGAATTGTGTTGAACTTAACAAATGGTGAGCGAATAAATCCTGAATGTAAGTTAGCGTGATTGAGAAACTCATAATGGAGTCCCATCTTAGTTTGTTTATTGACTTTGAACTTGGCCCAGTATATAAAATCCCTAAATAAATATTACAGCTTTTCAGCCTCTGTGTTTCTGATAAAAAATGAAACATTTATGCTATTATTTTAAGAGCTGGTTTTGTGCATTTGCCTTGCTTCTTCTCGCTTCGTTTATTCATTCAGCGCCAGATCCTGGTTTTGATTGGCAGTCGTATGTACGCTGGCTGTTGCTTGGCCGTGTCATATTTATTAAGATGAAGAACTTTAATTAAAACCTTAGATTAGGAATTCCTGAGAGGACAATAGATCATTTTGCAAGATCATTTGTTGTCACAAGTGGTGACATGGGGGGGTGGAATATTCTGAGCTATTTAGACTGAAATCATCATAACTGTTGGATTGGGCCTCTGGAGTTGCTTGTGTGAGGCAGGCGTAGAATTACATGCCGACTTGTCTGTCAAAATCTAGAAAGTTAATGCAACAGATACACTTGAAGGACAAAAAGGGAGCATTTCTGTTGAATTATTAAAGCCTTTATTAGCCTCTGCTTGTGCGCCCCAAGAAATATAGGCAGCAATTAGTTTAGCAAAGAAATATGGGTGGCCTCAAAAGGCATTTTCTTTCTTTCTTTCTTTCTTTCTTTCTTTCTTTCTTTCTTTCTTTTTCTTTCTTTCTTCTTTCACAAACAAGATTGTTTGCATTTATTTGATCTGAGCAAGAAAGGGAGCTTCCTCAGTGGTGCTATTACCCAAAACTGTGGTTCTTGCTTGTGCATTTATTGCTGCTATAATTTATCTTCTATATTTCAAAGTCAAAACCGGCTTTAGATAATTGGCTAGGATAAGGACTATGATCGTTTTGAGGCAAATGAGGTATAAAATGAAAGCACGGAACCAGTAGGCTTGCTAGTTTGCACAAACAAAAAGATAAACATGACAAAAGATTGGCGGAGGGGGAGCGCTCGACTCTGAGATCAATTCAGGCTGCGGTGTTTGAAAATCCCATAGTTTATTTGACTGTGAAAAACCCTGCTTCAGTTGATTGAAATGAGTCTTCCATAACCATTGGCTCAGCTACCGTTTTGGAACTGAGAAAGTGGACTCTGATCCATGAAAGCTTATTCAGGAATAAATTTGTTAGTGTTTACGACGGTGCAAAGCTCCTTGGCTCTGTTCAAGTGTTTGCCCAGACACGTGACATTGTAAACGAGGACAGGACAGGAGCTGGCATGGAAGCGCCACCCACAGTGGGCATGCCAGTTGTCCTTTAGACCTCCGTGAGATTAGTACACAGGTCTTTAGAGAGTTCCTAACCATGTTCACTCCAGTGCACATAGAAAACACTTTGAATGCACCTAGAAAACTCGCTGCAGTTGGCAGCCCTTTCTAATCAGGGTTCCGATCACGGGGAGAGTTTCTAGGCATGTTCTACTGTACATGCTTGGAACCCTTTACGGACCTGTGTGCTGATCACATGATCCTCTGAAGGGCAGCCTATGTGCTGGGGGACATTGGAAGCATTGCGGGTACTGGCGAATTCCTGAACACAACACTCGTTGCTGGTGCAATCTAATACGGCCATTCCTCTGGGTTGAATGTTTTCTATGAACTTCCCAACTGCACAGACTTTTCTTTTACGTTCTCCATCATGCAAGGGCTAGGGTTGGGCAAGAATGTTGGTAAAAAGGAGAGCAGAGGAGGAAGCAAGGAACCCTATTGCTACCATAAAGGTAAAGGTACGCCTGAGCATTAGGTCTAGTCATGGACGACTCTGGGGTTGCGCTCTCATCTTGCTCTTGTAGGCCGAGGGAGCCAGCATTTGTCTGCAGACAGCTGTGGCCAGCATGAATAAGCCGCTTCTGGCGAGCCAGAGCAGTTCACTGAAACGCCATTTACCTTCCCGCCAGAGCGGTACCTATTCATCTACTTGCACTTTTGACGTGCTTTTGAACTGCTAGGTAGGCAGGAGCTGGGACCGAGCAACGGGAGCTCACCCCGTCGCGGAGATTCAAACCGCTGACCTTCTGATCGGCAAGTCCTAGGCTCTGTGGTTTAGACCACAGCACCACCCGCGTCCCACTACCATAGTCAGCTGTTAAGCTGCAGAGTACAAATAAATTATTATCAGTGATATTAATACTTGAATGGGGTGTGTATTTGTGTGTCTGTCTGTGTGTGTGTTTGCCTTTTCCACAGAGCTCAGGACTGTATATGTTTGCTAACCTACTTTCCATTCACAATAACGTTATGAAGTAGGTTAGGCTGAGAGAGAAAAACCATCTAAAAATGAACAAGTGAGCTTCATAGCTGAGCAGGAATTTGTATCCCAGTCTGCTGAACCTGAGTCTAGCACTATACCACACTGGGTCTCTGAGGAACATGAACTGTGTGTGTGAGAGAGAGGGGGGGGGAGAGAGAGATGTCATGAGTGCTATTAGTGAAAGTGGTTTTAATAGTCCAGAGACCTTCAAGTTCTAGAGTTAAATATTTGATTTTGTACGGAAAGAGGGTAAGAGAATTTTTTTTAAAAAAAAAATGCAATCAACCTCCCTAGCATTTTTCATTGTTCCAGTCTGTTTTTTTATTTTTTAAATAACAAAATTTAAGCTAGTAACCATTGTAAAAGTTGGTTATGAATCTCTATATCTTGGAATACAAGCTGCCCAGCTTTCTCCCTATGTCTTTTAGAAAAGGTCCTCCATCTCTTGCTTTACAGTAGATCCAAGTTTAAAGGCATCATCTGCTGCTATCCCATCTAGTTCTCTTTCAGTATTTCTTTCTTTTGTCCGTATTTTTACTCTAGATAGTCCGGTATCAAGGCCTTTGACCTCATGTACCACAGTGTGACTTAGGTTTGTACAGTGGTACCTCGGGTTAAGAACTTAATTCGTTCTGGACGTCTGTTCTTAACCTGAAACTGTTCTTAACCTGAAGCACCACTTTAGCTAATGGGGCCTCCTGCTGCCACTGCGCCGCTGGAGCACGATTTCTGTTCTCATCCTGAAGCAAAGTTCTTAACCCGAGGTAATATTTCTGGGTTAGCGGAGTCTGTAACCTGAAGCGTCTGTAACCTGAAGTGTATGTAACCCGAGGTACCATGGTATTAAAAACACACACAAAAGCATGGTCTGAATCTGGCATGCCTTTACTCCAGCAGTTTACACCATTGGATCTTCAGCGTGGTTGGGTCATGACCCACAAGTCGACTGCTCTCGCTAGTGGCATTGTTTTGTTTTTAATTTGGTTTGAAAAGAAGAGGGGAAAGTGAGGGGTACAAAAACAGAGGTGTTTAAAAAATAAAAAGTGGCGTACATCTTGGAGCTTGACATTCAAGGCAAGGTCTAGATCTGAAAAGGTTACTGTTGTGTGGCAGAAATTAAATTCTAACTATTGCAAACACACCTGTTCTCTCTCTCTGTCCTTCTGCCCCAAGGCAGGTTGATAAGTAGTACAAATATTCAAGGTGGACAGAATGCTCCCAGCAACTAAAGGGGATGTAGAACAAGTTGTTCCAGTTGTTCTCTTGATCTGTTTGTTGGTAGCTTTCAAAATGACCTCTCTGCAGTTACCTTGCTTAACCACCCCAATAGTGACACAGAGCTTTGAAGGTCAGTGCATTTTTCAGATTTGTCACCCAGTCCATATTCCTTGTGAGTGCTACTGTATTTAAGGAAGGACACCATTGTGCCATGCTTCTGCCCATAGCTCCTAAATTACAGGCTTCCACCACCATATTGGATATGCAGATGTTTACAAAGGGAGATATTTGCCCCTGATTTTTGATCTTGCTTCCAGTGGATGGGGCAAAAAAGAGTTTTTAGCCAGGCAAAAATGTTCCTCTTTAACCATTCCTTTGGCTGATTGGGGACGCGGGTGGCACTGTGGGTTAAACCACAGAGCCTAGGACTTGCCGATCAGAAGGTCGGCGGTTCGAATCCCCATGACGGGGTGAGCTCCCGTTGCTCGGTCCCTGCTCCTGCCAACCTAGGAGTTCGAAAACACATCAAAGTGCAATTAGATATATAGGTACCACTCTGGCGGGAAGGTAAACGGCGTTTCTGTGCACTGCTCTGGTTCGCCAGAAGCGGCTTAGTCATGCTGGCCACATGACCTGGAAGCTGTACGCCGGCTCCCTCGCCCATAAAGCGAGATGAGCACGGCAACCCCAGAGTCGGCCACGATTGGACCTAATGGTCAGGGGTCCCTTTACCTTTACCTAAATATTTCTTCTGGGTCAAATTCAAGTCCTTTTACCTCTTGAATAGTTTAAACTGATACTGAAATGAGCCAGGATACTCCTCTTTTTCTTGTTCTAAATGCCACCTTGAGCAAAGAACAGGTTTCCCCCTCAAAGCTTCATAATTTGATGTCCTGCACTTCAACAGGTTTTTAAGGCATTCTTGATTAAAAGTAGGCCCTGATACCCTAATCTTACACTGTTGAAGCTTGACAATAAGGTATGTAGGCTGTGCTTTGAAAACCTGATATGAAATCGTATCTGTACTCAATCATACATTTAAAAGCACTCATTTTTGCTGTTGCTAAAGCAAGCTTGTCTGTTCTGCTTCACTGTAATAGCACGGCGTCTTTACCACATTGTGCTCAGTCAACATGATTATGTTTTATACAAATGCCTAGTTCTCACAAATAACAGATGCATTGATAAACCTGTTACTTGATTGTGTATCACTTCAGAATGCCAGTGGGGAGTCGCATGGTTGAACGAGCCCCCATACAAAATAAAATAAAAATTAAAATCCCCTCTTTTGCATATTGAGGAGGAGGCCCTGACATCCATTTTTCTGCACGGAGAGAATTTTTTCTGTGAATGAGCATTTATTTATGGCATTCCCCAGCTGCAGTCTGAAGTGGCATAGTCGAAAAAGGTTTACCATTTCATTTGCTTTTTTTCTGAAAACCGGGCCGAAGTGACATTTAATTGGTGAACTTGTCAATGTAACAGTTCCATGTAGAATCTGAATTCTGGGAACTGCTTGGTTCAAGCGCTGACTTCTCAAGAAGGCATGATCAGCAGTCACGGTTTTATCCTGGCTTGTGTACTTCCAGGGCCCCATGCCATCTGAAATAAGGCAGGTGGTTGCACACATTTTCACACGATTGGCTTAGTTAAAATTATACAACGGCACAATAGCACATGTGCAGATTCCATTTGCGTTCAGAGGTGCTTATCCAGTTTCCATCTGATTATGCCCAGTTTACTCAACGGTGTACAACTGGGCATAAAGACTGCATCCTAATTTATAGCAGCTTAATAAATGAAAAGGGTGGACATGTTTCTGCCCTTAATATTTGCCTTATTTATTTTATTTTATTTTATTTAGATTTGTATACAGTGGTACCTCGGGTTACATACGCTTCAGGTTACAGACTCCGCTAACCCAGAAATAGTGCTTCAGGTTAAGAACTTTGCTTCAGGATGAGAACAGAAATCGTGCTCCAGTGGTGCGGCGGCAGCAGGAGGCCCCATTAGCTAAAGTGGTGCTTCAGGTTAAGAACAGTTTCAGGTTAAGAACAGACCTCCAGAACGAATTAAGTACTTAACCCGAGGTACCACTGTACCGCCCTTCATCAGGGCGAGTCGCAGGATAAAATACAAGGTAAAAACACAAGTAAATAGTTAAAACAATACCCCCCAATCTTGACATATTTAGTCCTTCAAGTCACAGTTCAGCGAATGTTTGTTTAGAAGCACATTTCTGTAAGAAGACAGATCTCTCACAAATTTACTGCAAGCTTTTCAGCTACCCAGTGTATGTTTTATACCCAGGGTAGTATCTTTTTCTTATCTTTCTTGCACAGTGAGAAAAAACAGACTGTGCTGCCTGAGCAGCTTCTTTTAATGAGACAGATCCCTTAAATGTGTGATCTCATGCCCTCTTTACTCATGCTCCTTTTAAAACACACACATACACAAAACATCACTCACTTTTGGTATGCTCTTGGGTCAGTAAAATTGCTCTGCTGCTTGGGATACCAGGGGCCATTCAATTAAAGAAGCAAGTTCAGAACTTCACAGTCTTGTTAGAACACTGTTCTGGTTTGCATGCTCTTTCTTACATCTACCATATCGCCAGCTGTCTGAAAGGCTCCAAAATTAAAACTCTTCTGGTCTCCACTGCAGCTTTACTTGACCACACAAGGTGGGGGGGGTGTTAGGGTTTATCAATGCATCGAACTGGATTCGAACCGCCAACCTTCTGATCAGCAAGTCCTAGGCTCTGTGGGTTAACCCACAGTGCCACCCGTGTCCCTATTACTTTTGTATAATCCTTTTAAAAGGGTAGGACGGGGAGGTACTGGGGGAAGAAGCTTTAATTGCTGATGTAAATGAAACACTGGTGATTGCTTACCTGCAAAATTGTGCGCCTCTGTCCTCTCTGTTTTGGAATGTGAATTTCTGCTATCGCACCCATGCGGTTCAGATAGCATCAATGCCCACTTTAATGGTAACTGTGATTAGGCTCTTCAGAATGCAAATGGGTCTCACAAGTTTAAATGACCCTTACATGTAAGAATTAAAATGTTGTCCTTGTGAGTAGCATACCAGCACATCAAAGTGCAGCGGTTCATGGGACAAAGGTTTTGCCAGATAACCCGAGAAGCGGATTTTCCCTTCAGACTGCAAACCAGAGGCTTGATAATATTGAAGACTGAAAGCAGGCACTTCCTTAAAATGGTTTGCCAGGGCACCCTGCAAAAGTCGGTAAGACTTGCACTGCTAGATTAAAAAAAATATTATAGCACTGTTAGAATTTCATCTAAAGTTCTGGTCATATGAGACTTCCATCAATGAACCTTAAAAGGGCAGTGAGGTTTCTTCCTTTGATCAAAGCAGAAGTTCAAAAGAATTGGTTCAAGCCCAGATAAGTAGGGGTCAGCTCTGTAAGGTATTGTTATCTTCCAAACCAACATAATTAAAATTGCCTCTTTCACAGTCATGGAATGCTCTGAGGCTCTGCCCAGGATAAGATGAAAACTGACAGGGTAGCACAGTGATATTGGCTTTGAAATGAAAAAATATAATTGCTGCTAATAAGAATAGGATTTCAGGCATCAACCTGGATTAAGTCCTGGCTAGGTAGACAATTGCCTGGCTGCCACTGCCAATTTGCAGTCGGTCGTCTTCCTGGGCTTTCTCTTGCATGTTGTTGGGGTGACGGCGGTGGCGGATATTGGCACATAAATGAAAAATCTGCCTCCTACAAGGCAAGTGAGTCGACTTAAACCAAGTCAGTCCATTGCCTCATCATTTGCACCTGTTGGCAGTGCTTCTCCTCTCCAAGGTTTTAGGCAGTAGTCTTCTCCCCCCCCCCTCCAGTCCTGCTTGGACATGTCAGGAATTGAACCAGGCAAAGTACGTGTTCTGCACACCCTGTACCTGAGTCAGTGGACCTAGATGTGGAAAAATTCAGTTACCAAGTTCTGGCTGGTCTTGGCTGCAACCTTTTATTTGCAGGTGTCCCTGGCAACTCCCGCCCCTGAATTTTATGAGGTAGTGTGGCGTTCGTTTCCTCTCCATGAGGAGTCAGAAGGAGGGCGGGAACCTGACTGGGACTCACCCAAGCTTATTTTCCCCAATCCAAATCACAAGGTGTAGCCTTGAGTAGAGCTTTCCTACAGCACCTCTAAAACGGGGTGGGTTGGGGAGAATAACAGGTTGTGTCGCTTGCATTGCACCAGATTATGGAGGCAGTCTGAAGCAGTAAGAGAGATTCTTGCCAATGCTGAAAGTGTCAAGATGGGGAGCTTCCTCCTTTTTGAGTGGATGGGGCAGGCAGGTGTGGAGGACTGCCTGGTCCTGAATGGGGTAACCCCTGAAGGACCAGGTGCGCAGCCCGGAAGTCATTTTGGACTCAAACTGTCCATGGAGGCACAGGTCAATTCTGTGTCCAGGGCAGCTGTTTACCAGCTCCATCTGGTATACTGGCTGAGACTCTACCTACCCACAGACCACCTCGCCAGAGTGGTGCATTCTCTAGTTATCTCCCGCTTGGACTACTGCAATGCGCTCTATGTGGGGCTACCTTTGAAGATGACCCGGAAACTACGACTAATCCAGAATGCGGTAGCTAGACTTGTGACTGGGAGTGGCCGCCGAGACCATATAACACTGGTCCTGAAAGACCTACATTGGCTCCCGGTACATTTCCGAGCACAATTGAAAGTGTGGGTGCTGACCTTTAAAGCCCTAAACGGCCTCGGCCAAGTACAGTGGTACCTCGGGTTACAGACGCTTCAGGTTACAGACTCCACTAGCCCAGAAATAGTACCTCGGGTTAAGAACTTTGCTTCAGGATGAGAACAGAAATTGCGCGCCGGCGGCAGCAGGAGGCCCCATTAGCTAAAGTAGTGCCTCAGGTTAAGAACAGTTTCAGGTTAAGAATGGACCTCCAGAACGAATTAAGTTCTTAACCCGAGGTACCACTGTATAACTGAAGGAGCATCTCCACCCCCATCGTTCAACCTGGAAAATGAGGTCCAGCTCCAAGGGCCTTCTGGCGGTTCCCTCACTGCGAGTAGTGAGGTTACAGAGAACCAGACAGAAGGCCTTCTCAGTAGTGGCACCTGCCCTGTGGAACACCCTCTCTTCAGGTGCCAAGGAAATAAATCTGACTTTTAGAAGTCATCTGAAGGCAACCCTGTTTGGGAAGTTTTTAATGTTTGATGTTTTGTCGTGTTGGGCGAGGTATAAATATGTTGTTGTTGTTGAGCATTTCCCTGGTTGGGTTGGAAGTGAACCCTGTCTGAAATCCTAGAAAGCTACTGCTAAGTCAATGTAGATGATACTGAGCTAGTAGACCCAATGGTAGCTTCCGATGATGAGGGTTTTCTGAGTTGGAACCTAGCAACTCCAATGTAACATGAGAAGCAGCTTCTATAAATAGTGGGAGAATTAGGCACCATAGTACAGTCATACCTTGGTTCGTGAACGCCTTGCGAGTCAAACGTTTTGGCTCCCGGACACCGCAAACCCGGAAGTGAGTGTTCCAGTTTGCGAACGTTCTTTGGAACCCGAATGTCCAATGCAGCTTGGTTTCTGAATGTTTTGGAAGTTGAACAGACCTCTGGAAGGGATTCCGTTCGACTTCCGAGGTACCACTGTATACTTGTTCACTCTTCACAGAAATGCCTATTAAGCCGAAATCATACTGATAAAATAGTGTATTTTGGGCACACAATATACAAGCAAGCGAAGGTTGTTTTTGACAAGATTCCTTTGAGGCTAAAAAGCTTAGCAGAGTTCAACATAAGGTTAGACATTATGATGGATTATGAGAAAATCCACAATTGTTAGGATAATGTTTCAGTTAGAGAGAGGGTAGATTCCCTTTCAAAACCAGACATGGGAGAAATAGTATTTTGACCCTCTAAGTCCACTCTAAAGAAGTTAGAGCCCAGCCTACAACCTGAACAAAAAACTTCAACAATGTGTTAATAGACTATATATAAGTTCACACTGCTTTTCTCATGCTCTCTGGGAGAATTATTTAGGCTTTCCCTGTTATCAACCAGCCTCAGAACTCTTCTTAGCTTAACCTAGGTTTTTGGTCACTTAACAATCCTTTTATACCAACAGTTGAGATTTACTGATGGGTTCCCTCCACTCTTTCACTGCACACAATTGAAGTGATGTTTGATTATAAGAGGACTCCACAATAGTTAGTACGTAACCAGAAGGGATCAGTATTTTATTTTATTTATATTACTGTATTAAATTTGTATACCACCCTTCATATGAAAATCTCAGGGTGGCAGGTTGATTGCCGTATTTTTTGCTCTATAAGACTCACGTTTTCCCTCCTAAAAAGTAAGGGGAAGTGTGTGTGCGTCTTATGGAGCGAATGCAGGCTGCGCAGCTATCCCAGAAGCCAGAACAGCAAGAGGGATCGCTGCTTTCACTGCGCAGCGATCCCTCTCTGGCTTCTGAGATTCAGAATATTTTTTTTCTTGTTTTCCTCCTCCAAAAACTAGGTGCGTCTTGTGGTCTGGTGCGTCTTATAGAGTGAAAAATACTGTAATTCCATGAAACAGGTGTTTACTGGACGTGGATGGCGCTGTGGTCTAAACCGCTGGGCCTCTTGGGCTTGCCGATCAGAAGGTCAGCTGTTTGAATCCCCACGACAGGGTGAGCTCCCGTTGCTCTGTCCCAGCTCCTGCCAATCTAGCAGTTTGAAAGCATGCCGGTGCAAGTAGATAAATAGGTACCGCTCCGGTGGGAAGGTAAACGGCATTTCCGTGAGCTCTGGTTTCCGTCACGGTGTTCCGTTGCACCAGAAGCGTTTAAGTCATGCTGGCCACATACCCAGAAAGCTGTCTGTGGACCAACGGTGGCTCCCTCGGCCTGAAAGCGAGATGAGCGCCGCAACCTCAGTCGCCTTTGACTGGGTTTAACCGTCCAGGGGTCCTTTACTTTTTACTGGTGTGCCCTTAAAAATTGTTCCAAAGCATGGAGGCAAGGTATTAACAATCATTCTCTTTCTTCCCACCCCCATATTCCATTCATGCTAACAGAGCCCACTGGAGTGCATTGAGAAAGTAGGAGCACTGCATGCTTCCTTTGCTCAGACACATTCTAGAATTAAAATAATGGACACATTTACATAACTTGGTGGCAGTAGGACGTTAAGCTAAGATGCCACTCAGCTGGTTGGATGGCTCTCTGCAGATTATTGCTGTTGTCAGCCATTTATGTAATGCCAAGCGGCATGCTGCTTTGGAAACAGGAGCTGAAAGTGTGTGTTTTTGAGCAACACTAATCTTCATGTAATCTGCGTAATGTGGCAGATGGCGTGTCTGATTTTCCCCCACCCCCACCCTGTGAATGAAATTAAGACCAACGTACTCTTTCCCCCCGCCCCAGAGACTAAAAACTGAAATCCTTTTTCCGCGCTTCGTTATTTTAACTAGGTAATTCTGTAATGTTTTGGATGTAATCCAGTGGTGGCCGAACTCGGCCCTCCACCTGTTTTGGGACTACAAGTCCCATCACCCCTAGCTAACAGGACCAGTGGTTAGGGATGATGGGAATTGTAGTCCCAGAACAGCTGGAGGGCCAGGTTTGGCCACCGCTGATATAATCTCACCGGTGTGCTTCTAAATGATACCAGGTGCCTTGCTTGTGGCCTTCCTGGAGCCACCCATAGTCTAGCCCTGACAGTGCTCTTGATTTGCAGGTAATGCCTCATTTGAAAATTAAAGCAGTACGCCTTATATCCCTGCCTCCCCATTAAATGATTGTACCTGCTTAGGTACATCCTCAGGGTTAGTATTGCCCTTATGCCTTCTGTAAGTTCTGGAGCAAATGAAAAACTTACATCCTGATACAGAAGTCCTGTCTTCTTCACAGAGGAAAATGACATGCATGTGAAAAGCCGTTGTTGTAAATAATCATTGATAGGGGGAAGTTGTACACTGGCAAAAGAACTGTGCGTGGAAGAAAAAATTCAATACCTACAAAGCACACACATAGCTAGCGTAATATTAATAGGGGGCATTACCAGTAGGTATATAGTTGCGATCAAGAAACTTAACATGCCTCATAAATAAACCCTCTTGCAAAGGAGAGATAGCCTATAGCTTTAGATAGTGCCTCACAAATGCCTTGTAAACACAAATCTTTTGATCTGGCAGAAATGAATTACTGTTTTTAAGAGCTAGTGCCTGAGCCTGTCTGCTTAGAAGCACTGTCCCAGCGATGGATTGCGGTCTGGTAGTTAACGTGACTTAAAGCAAACAAAAAACAGTGGCCCTTTGGGACATGGAATTGTAAACATTTTTCTCACTCCTCCTGTTTTCTTTCAGCCGTTGCCCACAGAACAGCTCAATTCTTAGGAGGGCATTTGCTTCCGTCTGCTTGTGCAGATAAAATCATGAATGAGAGAGAGCTGGAACAGAGGAAGAACTTCTTGGAGGCTTCAGCAAGATTTGGGCGTTTGTGTAGTCTGTATCACTTAAAGCCAGAAGCAAGTGGAATCAATCCACAGTTATTAGAAGCTCAGGGACCTTGCCTCCAAAATATTTTGCTTCTCCTGAACATTGAAAAATTATCTTATTATTTTTTTTAAGCGTAGGAGTATACTCACTAGTTTCTCACATACATAGCTAAAAACAGTTTAAAACATGGTCCTCAGAACCAGTTTCTCAGAGGTAGTTCAGCCATGCATATTTGTTCTTACTGAGTCTCAAACGCCGTGGAAATAAGAGACCAAATAAACGAA
This sequence comes from Podarcis muralis, assembly GCF_964188315.1. Taxonomy (NCBI): domain Eukaryota; kingdom Metazoa; phylum Chordata; class Lepidosauria; order Squamata; family Lacertidae; genus Podarcis; species Podarcis muralis. The sequence continues at coordinate 79,998,293 of NC_135662.1, forward strand.
AGTAGCAGCACCTTAAATTAGGCTTGGAAGCAAATGGGAAGTCTGTGTAGTTCTTTCAAAATTGGGCCCCACTTTGTAGAACCAGCTGGTATTCTGAAAGACAGGTTCTACACTAATTGAAGCTTTTGAGCGGTCTTCAAGGGCAGCCCCATGTATAATGCATTACAGTAATCTTTCTGGGAAAGTCAGTAAAGGACAGAATTAGTGTCATTTCCATCCTTCACCACTCACACTCCCTTTTGCCCTCCACTGGCCCAGGACAAGGATCAGTGATTGGAGAGATTGTAGTATGTTGTCTCTGTGTGCTACCTTCCATCAAACTGTAGTGATGGGAGTACGTTGTTGTTGTTTAGTCGTTTAGTCGTGTCCGACTCTTCGTGACCCCATGGACCAGAGCACGCCAGGCACTCCTGTCTTCCACTGCCTCCTGCAGTTTGGTCAAACTCATGCTGGTAGCTTCGAGAACACTGTCCAACCATCTCGTCCTCTGTCGTCCCCTTCTCCTTGTGCACTCCATCTTTCCCAACATCAGGGTCTTTTCCAGAGAGTCTTCTCTTCTCATGAGGTGGCCAAAGTATTGGAGTCTCAGCTTCAGGATCTGTCCTTCCAGTGAGCACTCAGGGCTGATTTCCTTAAGAATGGATAGGTTAGATCTTCTTGCAGTCCATGGGACTCTCAAGAGTCTCCTCCAGCACCATAATTCAAAAGCATCAATTCTTCGGCGATCAGCCTTCTTTATGGTCCAGCTCTCACTTCCACACATCACTACTGGGAAAACCATAGCTTTAACTATACGGACGTTTGTTGGCAAGGTGATGTCTCTGCTTTTTAAGATGCTGTCTAGGTTTGTCATTGCTTTTCTCCCAAGAAGCAGGTGTCTTATAATTTCGTGGCTGCTGTCACCATCTGCAGTGACAGCAGTCAGATGGGAGTACAGAAGGGACTAAAGTAGAGATTTCCAACATGGCACCCATGGCTGCCAGTTTACCACTATCTTTTCCATCATGCAGGAAATCTACAATTCATCAGAGGCTGCTAGGTTTTCCTGCTCAGATCCTGTGTGCTCAGTTTATCCTATGTTGAACCCCCATCCCAAAGCCACACCCACAATTCATTTGATGCCAGGATTCGGCATTCATCCATTCTGAACAAAGGAGACGTAGAAAGAGTTTCCCTTTGTGAGTGGTTGCGGTTGATATTGGTGCTTTCCCCGCCATTGCTGGGGCAGTTGATGCGCAGAGCATTTTTTGGTCCTATTATTCTTCTCATTTAAGTGAGACAGCCATTTTGTGTTATGCCACACATCTCACTATAGCCATTTTGTGACTGGCACCAGTAGCACTTTTGCAGGATTCGAGACGTGTGCCCAAAATAGTTGGTGGCCCCTGGACAAAAGGAAAATTAATCGCTACTTGACACCTGGAAATTCCTTCTGGTTATTGTCCTCGCAGGATCCGAATTGTGGGCTTGATAAAAATGGATCAATGACTCATTTCCATATGGCTGTTGTGTGTTTTTTTAAAGTTAGAGCAAAGCACATAAAGACTTAACTCTTTATGCGCTCTAAGAAGTTTTATTAAATCAGTTTGTAAATAGTTATTGTTGAGAGACTGCTTCTGTATAGCTACGTCTTTATTTGTGTGAATATAAAAGCTTGTGCAAAATAATGCACGGAGTGCTGGACTTGTACTAGAAGAAGAAAAAAGAATTACAGTGGACCCTCCAGATACGAACTTAATTCGTTCCAGGGCTCCTTACGTACCCCAGTAAGTCCGCAATGTGAGGCGCCACTTCTGCACACATGCACGGCAAAACCCGGAAGTATACACTTCCGGTTTGCCGCGTTCGCAACCCGAAAGTTACCCAACCCAAAGGTAACATGACCCATGGGTCCACTGTATTCCAATGCCCACTTCACCCAGTCTCAGAAGCTCTGTTCCTTCATTCAAAGACCATGTGTGACCATGAAATGCAGAAGGGGTATTGGGCTGCAACTGGCAGCCCTGTCCCATCATCCCTGCCCTTAACCACCTACCCCAGCATTTCCACATTGAGCTGGAAATACTGATGGGAATTTTGGGGACAACGACGTTGTGGCAAACCCACATAGACTTCTCCCTGCAGTCAGGAACCTTGCGTGAAAAATCCTTTCATAACTTTCTGCTCGGTGGCATTGGTAGTTTTCTGCTGTCCTTTTATGCTTTATGTCCATAACTGTGCTTTGAACCTATAAATGGGACTTCGGTCCAGCCTACTTCTCAGGGCTGTTGTGGATTTAAGATGAGAAATCTTATCACCAGGAGCTCCTTGGAGGAGATTCATTGAACTCTCCAAATTGACATCTTTATGAATTAAACGTATGTACGAGTGTGTGTTGTCCTCCCCCCCATCGCAAAGAATTCCATTATTTGCAACTCCGTGTTCTGAAATTACGAGGAAGAAAGGATCAGCTTGTCTTTTTAAGTTTGCTTGTTTGCCTCTCTGCGAAGTTCGGAGGATCAGCAGTGCCATCTTGTGGAAATCCTTGCACATTTTCAGCCTTGCCAGGCAAAAAAACCCTCCCTCTTGCAAAGTGTTTTGGAATGCTTTGATTCTGTGCCGATCTGCTAGCGAAGAATTTGATATGTGAGAAGCAAATTATCAGCACGTGGCAGCAAAGCATTTCAAACCTGTTTTACCTTCAGGAACACTCCTTAGAAAAGTCACGTCGAGCAGGTGAAATATTGAAAACAATAGAATGAAGGTTGAGCTGAAGAAACCCCCTGCTAGAGTCACCCTTTGGACCCTATAGGATTGGTGCCTGCTTACAGATTTATCAAAGCAACTAGATGGTTTTTATTACATTCCCTCAGGTTTGGGAAATCCATTTAAAAAAAAAAAAATAGTTGACAGTTCCCCTGTGCTTTTTGAACTCTCTCTTTTTAAAAGTATTTTTACACTTAAAATTTCATCTGAGCCACTATCCGTTTTCCACAAAGGTATGAGCAATGAGTTATTTCCCTAAGTAATTTGCACATACTATTTTTTAAAAAATAATAATTAACTATTTTGTCCTTCTTCCCTGAATTCCATGGAGATCTGTGAAGCCACACTCTTGCTTATTTTGGGACATAGCATTTCCAGACACCCCATTTCATATCCAAATAACAATGCCACATATAGAGAGAATATATAAGCACATAATACTGGCCTACCATATAGCTGGGGACGCGGGTGGCGCTGTGGGTTAAACCACTGTGCCGCTTGGGCTTGCCGATCAAAAGGTCGGCGCTTCGAATCCCCGCGACGGGGTCAGCTCCCGTTGTTCGGTCCCAGATCCTGCCAACCTAGCAGTTTGAAAGCACACCAGTACAAGTAGATAAATAGGTACCGCTCCAGCGGGAAGGTAAACTGTGTTTCTGTGCGCTGCTCTGGTTTCGCCACATGACCCGGAAAAACTGTCTGCGGAAGCGGACAAACGCCAGCTCCCTTGGCCTTTAAAGTGAGATGAGCGCTGCAACCCCAGAGCCAGTCGCGACTGGACATAATTGTCAGGGGTACCTTTACCGTATAGTTGCTGTAAAGATTACTGCAATGGTGTATGTGAATTACTTTGAACAGACTTCAGAGTGGTGTGTGAGTACTTTATAAAGTGAGATGGAAGCGCTGTAACAATAATAATGAATAATAATGAAACTAAAGACCTCAAATCTTATACGATGAAGTCAAAAACACTTTTTAGTATTCCTCATCTCTCATTTCACTGGTTTAGTGGCCTTTTCAACTAATCAGTCTTCTGTGTGAGTTCTCCGCAATGTCAATACCTGCCTTGTTTAAGCTTTAGTATTATGAAATATTAGAATTCCATATTATAGGATTAAGAATAAATGAACTCCTTGAAGATATTGATGTTCAGCAGGTGCATTTCTTAATAGAAGCACCAAGTGCTTCAAACATTTCATCATAAGCAGGTGTTGGATTTCTTCCCATATGTTATGATGTTTTGAAATGAGAATATTCTCTCTGAAAGTTTAGGTTTTATAGTGGCACTTCTTCGTTTTCATTATTGTTTTTAAATTGCATCTATTTATATTTGCTAAATGCATTTGTTAAAAACAAGCATTCCCTACATTAAAGGAGGCAGTCCTTTTTTAAAATTTATTTACGAAAGCCTAGAGAGAAAGGTATGGTATGCTGTATCTTCAAAACAACATCTGTCAAACTGGTTTTCATCAGATTAAATATATCCTCAAAGCAGCCATTTATAGCTTACAAAATACTAGAAATGTAGGTTACACTATGCGTGAAACGCCAGCAGAATGCAAAGCAATTGAAAGAATGAAGCCCTGTTTCCTCCTCCTTTCTGTTTCTCTGGAGGATTGGAGAAGGAGGAGGGGAGACTGCTGTCACGATTTCTCTATCCCTTTCTATTTTTAGCAGCTATTTGTGGAGAGATGGCAGCGTTGCTGATGTCAGGATGCTGTAAATACCATGAAATCAGGGAATTGGTGTCTTGCACCAGAAATCAGACTCTGATTTCTTCAGGAAATACAGATGTGCAAAATTGGCCCCTATAATTAGATGGCAATATGAAGGCTCTGGAAAGACTAGGCCTGGTATAAATACTAGTCACCTGTCCCACGCACCCCCCAAAAAAATATTGAACAGAGCAAGCAAGCGTCATCTAGCCTTCACTTCCAGTAACTCATCTCAGACACTTGCTTGGAGACATGCATTCCAGGCCTGTATGCAGGTCCAATAAGTCATGGCCCCAGCCTGGCTCTGACACATGGGAAGTAAATTATATCAGGGAGTGGAATCCAATTGGTGACCTTGCACTTATGGTAGGGCTTTTGATTTAGCAGTGTCTCTACTAATAAAAGGGATGCGGGTGGCGCTGTGGGTTAAACCACAGAGCCTAGGACTTGCCGATCAGAAGGTTGGCGGTTTGAATCCCCGCGACGGGGTGAGCTCCTGTTGCTCGGTCCCTGCTCCTGCAAACCTAGCCGTTTGAAAGCACGTCAAAGTGCAAGTAGATAAATAGGTACCACTCCGGTGGGAAGGTAAACTGCGTTTCCGTGCACTGCTCTTGTTCGCCAGAAGCGGCTTAGTCATGCTGGCCACATGACCTGGAAGCTGTACGCCGGCTCCCTCAGCCAATAAAGCGAGATGAGCGCCGCAATCCCAGAGTCAGTCACGACTGGACCTTACCTTTACCACTAATAGAAGGGCAGGTGATTTATTTATTTTTTTGGTCAATCTGCCGTTCTGTCTGCAAGCTCCTCTTGCCAACTTCCACTCTGATGTGGAGGTTCCTCAACTCTCTGGAGCTGATTTTTTGAGGCAGCAAAGGGAATCGGAAAAGTCACTTGTCCTCTTCCATTAGTGGAGGCATCCACTGACTCAAAAACACCTTCATGACCACAAAGGAGGGCACCAGTTGGTTGTCAGAGATGGCTTTTTCCAGATTTGTTTTTTTCCAGCTGAGCCAACTTGTGGTAGAATCATGTGCTCTTAGTGAGGTTTTTTGCCTCCTTTTCCTGAGAGGTTGCCCTTAGATTGAAACGGCTTTCACGTGGAAATTTCCTAAGTTGTCTCAGAGAGAGAACCAGCCCATACTTCTTTGACCCAAGGGGCTTCATTACAAACATCTTCTTTGAGCAGCACCAGTGGTTAAATCTAGTGGCTGCAAGTGCTTCTCAAAAAAATGCTGCTCCAAAATTTCATGGTTCGACGGAGAACAGTGAAAATTGAAAGGTCATAGGGAGAATATGTGAGGAAATCATTCAAATTCAGATTTGCCATTATGAAGCCTTTCAGAAAATGTCATGGCAAGCAAATACTGTGCAGAAACTAGATTTCATGTTTTATTAACACGTCGTTTGCTATTCGTTTTTTCTGACTGTCATGTGTGTTTAAGTGCTTAACACAAATTTGAAAAGTTTGTAAATCAAACATCCTCCCCAGAAATATCATTGCTAGGTTTCCTGGATTTTGATGCTGTAGTGTTAGCCTTAAAGGCGGATTTAATATTATTTGCCTTATGTTTACTGTACTACTAAAACTTGACCCAGCTGGATTACCGCTTTGCATTCTGGGCACAGCACATTTTGAACTCCCACTAAAGCGGATGATTAGGTAGTCCTAGTTCCTTCCACTCACCCACTCCTTCCACAGCCCTCTTACATGCTCTCTACCACCCATTGTACCAAGCAATGAAAAGGTGAGGATGACTTCAACCCCAGAGAACGTAGACTGAAGGACCTGTTGCTGCCTTGTCATATTGCTTATTTGGGGTTCCATTTTTATTCTCTCTGCGTTACTTAATTTTGAATCTGGAACATCTAAGAATCAATCTTCCAAACTCCGCCATGTTTGCACCTCTAGTACATTAACTAGTACAGCAAGGATAGATAATTCATGGAGATTGCTATGAGAATGTTGGTTTCCAAGGGTGTCTCTGGCTGTGTTCGTTTGAATTGATTATAAAGTCTGAGTAATAAAGTCTTTGGAATTATCTGTTGTGGCTTTTTGCCCTCTGGCTGTTATCAAATGGCACTGTTCAGTTATATAGCTAAATATTCCTCTTTAATTTTCCAGTCCACCTAAACCAACTGTGTTCATTTCTGGAGTCATTGCAAGGGTGAGTTTCCATCTTTGTTAATTTTCAACTGTTTTAAAATCAAGGGAAGCTTTGCCAGTTTCTGGTGAATTTCAACTTGCTTTTGGTTTTGATCTGGTGTCTCCCCTTCTCATTTTTAATTTATCATTCACACATAAATTCCCTAATATATTAAGTGCCGTACAAAGATTGAAAGGTAAGACCACAGGTGCACAGTCTGATAGACAAAACCCAAAAAGGAAAAGGAATGGAGAAATTACCGTATTTTTCGCTCCATAAAACACACTTTTTCCCCTCCTAAAAAAATGTGTGTGCATCTTATGGAGCGAATGCAGGGCGGGAGGCTCTGCTCAGCGCTCCTTTTAAAGATCCACGCGGAGCTTTTCCCTGAGGAGGGAGAAAAGCCAGCAAGAGCCTCACACACACTGCACGCGGCTCTTTAAAGGGAGCGCTGAGCAGAGCCTCCCTCCTGCATTCGCATCTGGGATGCATACAGGCTCTGCTCAGCGCTCCCTTTAAAGAGCCGTGCGGAGCGTGTGTGTGGCTCTTGGGGGCTTTTCCGTGAGGTGGGAGAAGGGACTGACTGGCTGGCTGCCCTCTTTCCCTTCCCACACCTCCCGGAAAAGCCAGCAAGAGCCGCTGCCAGGCTCTGCTCAGCACTCCCTTGTAAGGGCTCCCTTTCGTCCCTCATCCTGCTTTGCTGGGAAGCCAGCAGAACAAGAGCCGCTGCGCAGCTATCGCTCTTGCTCTGCTGGCTTCAGCGAGAGCTGCGCAGCTTGCTCTGCTGGCTTCTCAGCAAAGCAGGAGGAGGGACGGAAGGGTTTAAAGCAAGAAAAGCGAGAGCCGCTTACATGCTCTGCGCAGAATTTTTTTTTCTTGCTTCCCCCCTCTAAAAACAAGTTGCGTCTTATGGAGCGAAAAATATGGTGCCCGAATTGCTCCTGCATGAAGTGCATCATTTAACTCTGTGTATTTGTGTGTCAGAAAAGGGCTAGTTGCTGTCCACTTTATAGTGCAGAATATGGCCTTATTCATACCATTTTGGAACAGCATGTACATTTTGAATTTAGAGAAAGATTATGGGCACCAGTCACAAAATGGATACCATGGGGAGACTTTGCCACCGTCTTCCCACACTTGGCGGGCAGCAGTGATACAGCTACCAGGAAGCTCTCGTTGTGATACTGCAAATTCACACACATTAGCTTGCCAAGTTATGCAGCCATTTGTTTCATAAGTAGTAAAATGTGCAAAACCTTCATTTTAAGCCAATTTCCTAGATTCCTGTAGAGCAGCTCATTTTAGCTGCAGTTTGTATACACCATGGTCATTTCAACAACAGGTAAATGTTTATATTGTGAAATGGGCAAGCTTATACGAAGCACAAGCTCATATTCTGTAGCCCAAGAAACAGTTTGTAAGAATCTCTGACATTCTGGCATGTCAGGCTGGAGCAAACACCCACACACACACAACTTGCAGATGAGACAGGTGTTCTCTCTTTTTCTTTTTCTTTTCATTCTGATGTGTTTGTTTTTTTAATCAGGGTGATAAAGACTTCCCTCCAGCTGCAGCCCAGGTGGCTCATCAGAAACCGCATCCCTCTGTGGAAAAGCATCCTCCCGCACAACATGTCAACCAACACATCCACCAACCTCGCAAATGAAGCTCCTGTCCCAGGATCCAGCCATAGTGTTTACGGATGGAATGATTAAGAGATTTGTGCTACCAGATCTTTTGAAAGTGCTATCTCATGCTTTTGCCTTAATTGCCTATGGTTTAAATGGTTAAAAAGGGGTGGGGGGTGGGAAGGGAAGAGTCTTCAATCCTACAACTCAGCTGGGAAAAAAACATGTTCCTGTGTACTGCCAATAAAAAAAATATATGGTCATAGAAATGTAACGGGATTGGGAAAACCTAGATCTTTGAATAATTATTTTAAACTTTTTCGTTTCTGGATTTTGGCACTACTGGAATGCATTAGATTGGGATGGGAGGAGAAGGGGTGTATTTACTTTTTGCCTGCCCTCTTCTGGTGAGAGGTTTTCAATGCACGAGTAAGACTTTTAGGGCATTCTTGCAATTATTTTTATTATTTTTTTCTTCTTTTTCCTCAAACATGTTTGAGGAAGGGCCGGCGCAATTATTTTTATTTTAGTCTAGGATATGAAAGGACCAGAAATTTCTCAGATGGGTAGATCTCTCTTGCAAAGTGTGGGTCTTTAGGAGATTTATGTCGCAGCCTAGCCAAAGATGAGCCAACTGGTTGGCCCAAAGTCTACATTCCCCCAAAAAAACAACAACAACAGAGCAATAAGAGGCAAGAATCCAAATAAAATGGCAAGATTGGATGGTCTACCTATTGCTACACTTTCTACATGCTCAGAAAGTACAGAAACTTGAAACAGATTTGAAGCCTGCAGGAATAACACATGACAGCACAACCATTCCTAAATAGATAGCTTCAAATTGTAGGATCCGGGTGAATCACATGTTTGAATGCTCTGCCTACAATCTGAAGTGCCTGCAGTCCAGGAAGGACCCCGCCATATACAAACTTGAATAATCTTACAGTGGCAATTTAAGATCTATGTTATATTAATGCAGTAACGTGTGAAGTACTGGTGGACAATGACTTGTCCTTTTATTTCACCACAGCAAGCAGAGTAAATTAGCTCTAGTGTGTGGCAAGTGGTCTCAAGATGGTGGTGTGTATTCTCATAAATATCTGTTAGATCCATTACACTCATTGGGGAACAAGATGAGTGTTGCATTGCACACCTGGAGATCTCCACCAGCTGCCTATAAGGATATCCACTGCTAGATTTGGGAGCGGGGGATGTAAAAATCATTATGGTGAAAGCTAAGCCTGGTCATGCAAACAACCTTGTACTTCGGAATCACTTGGTTCTGTATACTGTACCCAAATTTCATTTACATTTTTATAGGTATTTTATTTTTTAAATGGTGAAACCACACCACTCTTTTTTCTTCTTCTTTTTTAAAATCCTGTAGACTACAATGCATTCCAATAACTTCAGAAAAAGTTGGCTGCTAATAAATCATTGTTACAATTTCTCTTCCGGCAACCATGGAAGATTTCCACTCCCCTTGGGCTTTGAAGAATCATTTATTTTTAATGACGAATAACATGAGAAAACTGCAAGAGGAGGTTTAATAATAATAAAAACCCATTGAAATACTGCTTAATAAAAATGTGTAATTATTTTACGACTGCCATGGTTTTGAAACGAAACAGAGATGGGGTCTGTTTGGTTTCTTCAGCCGCTGTGTGTAAAACAAGTCAAAGCTTCACAAAGGGCTGCTTACTACTATTTTCCTCAATGTTTAAAGATGCCCACCTTGCCATTAGGCACAGAGGGAACCTCTGTACCCTTGATCATTATTCCTAAATTGATGACAGAACTCTAGGAAAACTCGGTCAAACAGCAAACTCTTCAAATACAAATCAATATCTGCTTCACAGCCAAAAGTGTCACAGAAGAACTGCACGTGGAAAAATGCCCCCAACTACAAATTGGACATGGTAGCTGCTTGCATTGGCTCATTCCTCTGACCCTTGAACATGTGTTGCTAGGGTGTCATCCATAACTGCTCTCCAGCTTGTATGTGAATTCAGCAACCTAGTCTGCAACATCTGGACCTTTCTATGTCTTGGTCAAGACATGAATCTAGATGCTTTTCTCACATTTTAAGGCAGGGGCCAGCAACCTAAGGCCCATGAGCCACAAGCTGCCCATGGGGGGTCGTTTAACCGGCCTATGGGCCACCCCAAACCGAGCCGCCCGCTCGGCGAGTCCCCACTGAGGATTCGCTTCCACAGCACTGGAAATCACTGCGCAGGCGCAGACACTGGAAATCTCAGGCGCACGTGCGATCTGGCCCACAAAGGGATCTCCGCTGGAGTGAACCGGCCCAGGCGAGGTAAACCTTGCTGACCCGTTTTAAGGCATGGTTGCCTGGTTCTTCTATAAATACATGATTGTTGGATGACAGGAGGAAGCTATGCTTGAGCAGAAAGAAAAATGAGTAGAAACTGCCTAATATATGTGGTGCTTGGTGCAGTGTGGCCTAGATGTCACTGTGCCATAGAACCTACCTACCTACCTAGACACCGATTCATCAACACGGGCATAGGTAAATAGGAGCAACATGCTGCCTAGAGTTCTTTAGATGGAGTTGATTTGCTGCTCTCTGTATCTAAATAGTTGCAATCTAAATGGTTCTCTTGTTTGCATGTTTATTTTCACATGTAACTGAGAAAAATGTTTTCAAACCCTTGAGGCATTTCAGTGGCAGAATCTCTCTGCTGAGGAAACTTGTGTGCTTATCCATGGTAACTAAACTGGAACTCTCTGTATGGAGGAGGAATATCTCTCTTGTGATGGAGAAAAGGCTATCATTTTCATGCCCTGCTTTGTGAGCACTCAAAATCATCAGGCTGCCCACTGGAAATAGAATGCTAGAGGGATAAATGTTAAAGGGTGTCCTTATACTTATTTCATGTACGTATATGCTTATCAGATTTCTGTGCATAAAATAGCTGAAGTCCTAGAGATACTTGACCAGAATAAGCCATGTGAACAATAAGAAGTGAAACCTAAGGCGAATATGTTATTGGCTTTAAATGACTTGGTTCTAATTTGTTTCCAGAAAAAAATCCTGCCTTTTTTGAAATCAAGTTTCAGCATGTGTAGCTTATGAGGCAAACTCTTCTTTCTTGAAGTGCCATTAAAATGACTACCTTGTGACAAATGAAAACGGAATGCTAGATAATAAATAAAATGTTTTGCATACACACACACATAATTTAAATGTTATTGTCATGAGGTGCAATGTAGCCATCTACTCTCTGAAAGTCTGCTCATCTCAATAACTGTACATGTGATGTATTTTATGGATATAAAATCAAACTGGGCTTTATGTACATCATCAAGAGAACATGAGCAACCCTTCGATGTATGAGAAATCTCGCTGGGTCCAGCGGGGCTTGCTCCCATTTCAGTATGTTTAGCATTGCAACCTAGGTCCTATCTGGAGTTCACTTGCTCATTTGTTGGACCCAGCACTTAATACTTGGATCATACACCTGCGACAGTTTTGTTTCCACCCCTACACTCGGTGATAAACTGACGTGACTTGAAAAGCATTGCGGGAGAGGTGATGTTATCTGCCCGAGGTGGTGTTTGTGGCTGCCCATGCAAGGCTGCTTTGACTAAGGTCAATATACCAGTGGATACATCCATTCCAAACAGGGCAAGGCTATGTTTCCTGACTGTAGTGTCCTTTCACTGTATACATTTGAATACATTCTTTGGATGTTAAACTCCTATTATCTCTATTTAAAACATGATAATGCAATACAGTTGTATTCAATGTTAAATCAGTGTAGACCAGTGTTTCCCTATTTTTTGTCTCCAGCTCTTTTTGAACTACTAGTTCCCACCATCCCTGACCACTGGTCCTGTTAGCTAGGGATGATGGGAGTTGTAGTCCCAAAACAGCTGGAGACCCAAGTTTGGGAAACATTGGTGTAGACCCATTGAACTTAAGTCCATAAATTTCTATGGGTCTATTCTGAGTACAGATGGTGACCGCAGGTCCTTTTGAACCCAGAAGAGGGCAGAACGTGGGCAGGGTATAATGGGGTGGGACATGCTTATACGCTGCCGATGTGTGCGGGGGCTGGGAATGGAACCACCACACGAAATGGTTGCCATCTGTATAACTTAGTTGGATACAATCAGATTTGGGATTGTGTTTTGGAAGTAAAATTGTTTGCCAAATCTTATTTGGAGAAAGTATAGTTTGCTTGTTTGGTTGTCCCGGTTGACTGCTATTACAAACATCACTGGAGTTGAATTCAAGGATACATGGGAGTGGTTTTTGACGCAAAAGTCTAATACTGCACCTTGGGGAATCCGCTCAGTTTTAGCTAAATTTAAGAGAGAAGTATGTAGCATTAAACCTTGCATCCTATTGTGCAAGGAAGCCGACTGCTTTTGAATTTAAGATCTGGCATCTTATTTATCTGGCAGGTGCAACATTAGATTAGCTTTCAATGGAGCCATATTTATTGAATACCTTGTGGCAGCCTTGTCCATTTAAAAATTCAGCACAATGAATAACTGCATTTTAAATCACTGTTGCTTTTTCTGTGGGGGGGAAATTAACCTGAGCTGCCTCACCATGAGCTCATGATCAACTGGCATGATGACATCCACAAGTGATGGTTTATCAAACAGAGAGGACATTAGCCTGCAACTGATGTGACAAATGTGACACCTGGAAGAATCTGGAACAAAAACAACATCCTTAAATAAACTCTTCAGTTGAGCTCATTAGGGGAACATTTATTAAAAGCACAGCATCTCCTTTTGCTATTCTGTATATGTTGGAAATGTACGGAGCTATGGTACTAGGTGAATTGCTAGTTTGTTACTAAAACTCTTGGATTTTTTGGACACCCGATGCAGCAGAAAAACACACACACATATGCTACAACACAGAGTGGGCTGCTTTTGTATGTCGCTCCTGTGCATCATGGAGCTTTAATCAACCTAGTGACCTTCAGATGCTTTTGACAACCATTCCCATCAACTCCGGCTAGATTGGGAAAGGCTGGCATAATGGATGAATAGCTGAAACAAGACACCAGCACTGTGCAGCTGCTACTAGTATCCTCCCAACGCTTAACGTCTTTTTCTGAGCTAGTTAATTCTTATTAATCTCCAAGGTAAACTCCCCCGCCCCCCCAAAAAGAAAATATATACAGGATATACAGAACACACTGAAGATGCTATCTATCACACAAGAAGTGGCTTCCAGTTTTATAAAACTAGACTGAAAAAATGTTTCCGCCACTCTATGCTAGGGGAAACTCCTGTTATGTTTAATTTCTGTGTCTTGTGCTGCTGTTAGAAGACGCAGGAAAAGTTCAACAAAAAGGAACAACTTTTTGCACAGTGCACCAATTTAAAAGGAACGGAAAATTTATAATGGGAAGTTCTGAGCAGGAGTCCAGGTGCTGGCAGTGGCTCCAGATTTTGCCAAAGTAATTATCTGCTTGCAAGATTGCATTGCAGCTGTTTGACTGGTGGCAACTTAATTAGGTTAGTTGTACTAGGAAAGGAAACTGAATAGGACAGGTGCCTTGGCCTTCATCTCACCATCAAAGGCTGCATCTGTGACTGAATCACACAGGGTGAATCCTGTTTCCTGCCATTGGGTGAGATACATATAATCTTCTATCCAATGTTAGTTCTACTCCAAGTAAATCCATTAAATTTAATGGGCATGACTAACTTAGGTCCATTAATTTCAATGGATTTAGGACTTGCCGTATTTTTCGTCCCATAGGACGCACCTAGTTGGGGGGGGGGGGATAAAGGAAAAACCAGGCCGGGGAACAGCGGGATGGCGGCGCTGCGCCTCCCCACTGTCCCCCGAGCTTGTGGGGCTGGCCGATGCCTGCCAGAAGCGCGGGGCGCTCTGCTTCAGCAGGCTGCTATCCGCAGCCTAGGGAGCCCTGCGGGAACTCCCGCAAGGCTCCCCATGCTGCGGATGTCTGCCCAGCGCGCGGGGCACTCTGCTTCAGGGCGCGCCGGACGGCAGGCTGCTGTCCGCAGCCTAGGGAGCCCTGCGGGAACTCCCGTGGGTTCCCCAGGCTTGCTGATAGCTTCCTGCGCACCGACCCCTCTCGCTCTCCAAGCTTCAGCGAAAGCCTGTATTTGCCCCATGGGACGCACACAGATTTCCCCTTCATTTTTGGAGGGGGGAAAGTGCGTCCTATAGGGCGAAAAATACGGTAGTTGGCTACAACCTTAGTTTCTACCTTTTCAACTAAACTATGAACCTGACGGCAGATTACAACAAACAAAGACAAATAAGAATAGCATTAAAACAAATTATGAAAATTAGAGAAATGGCAAACGGAAAAGCAATTTAAAATTCAGTTTGAGCATAAATTACAATTTATCTTTGGGGGGGGGGGGGAGAGAAGAAAGCATTGTTTAGCCACCCTAAAAGAGAACTGGCCTTGCAAGGCTTTGCTGGGAAGACAGTTCTATAGTGAGGGCACCACTAGTGTAAAAGGTCTGCTCCTTGTTCCTTTAGTTTGATGCTAGAGGAAGATGAGTAAACAGGTAAAAGCTTCTGGATTTAAAGACATACAGTTTGAGCATATTTGTCATTAACTCAGAAGCACCAAAATGCACATAGGCAATTTGTTAAGAGTGTTATATAAGGTTCTGTTGGTTATGAGGGAAATACCTGATTCTCCATTTTGTTGGCATTTAGCAAAGCAGGGAACAGCTAGAGTTAGTTTGGCCTGAGTCGTCATATCTCTCTCCTCCATAAGGTAAGTTTTCTTTGCTTTTCAAGGGTCACATCCAATGGTGGCTTTGCTTTAGTGGAAAGCACTTCTAGTTGTGCATGTTGGGACACCCAATTTTCACCCCAACACACACCAATGCCTGGACTTGTGCAAGCAGCAGTCCTTTCTGCTAAGGTCACATCAGTTGAAATTCAGAAGAGACATGTGAGTGGGGGGAAATTTCCAGTAGTTGGCGATGCAACCTCCCTGTATTGCTCCTTGCCATTCAATATGATTTGTAAAACAAGAATCAATAAACTGTTATTGTTATAATTTGGCTATTATTGGGGGTATATTGGAAAACTATTTTTTAAATTATATATTAAAAAACAGAGTGAGTAAAAAATTGCATGATAAATTCTCCAAAAAAAGAAAGTGACAAAACTATTTTCAAACATTTGTTGGTTGGGGAGGAGTGTAATGATGTGGGGGAGGAATTTATCTTAATTTTATTTTTAGTGCAGAATACATACGAGGCATATCTTCACTCAGTGGTTGCTAATAGGTGTAGAAAAGAATTAAGAAAGCCAAAATGTTCTGGCTACAATTACGCAAAAAAAATCAAACTCATGGGGTGCAATTAATTGTTGGTTCTGTTTTAAATTTGTGTTCATTTTATTGCTCAGATAGTTGGATGCTGTTTTGAAGCTGTAAATTAAATAGACATTTGGGAGGATGAACAGAAGCATTGGGGACAACAACAGAATATTATTTATTTATTTATTTTGGTAAAATGTAAAATTAGACTCCGGTTTGGGTTTGAGGAAACTTGAGTGGCCTCTGTTATGTACTGTCTTCTGGGTGATATAACAATATCACTGTACTCAAAAATAAGACACCATTACAACTATTAACTAGTTAAAGCCACTGCAACAAAAAACAAATTGAACGGTTTCTATTGACTTCTATTTTAGGAAAGTCTAGAGGAAAAATGTGTAGCCCAGTATTACAAAGGGTTTGAAACAGTGGAGTAGATCCAGGAATAGAGTGTATGTCTATATACCTAGACATAATACAAAACGATTGCATAATGTCTTGTGCAAAGATCACTACCAACTTTCAAAGTAAAAAGGTCAAAATCCTTCAACAGTGGCCAAACATACAGTTGTGTGATACAGTATTTTTTGCTTGCTTGCTTGCTAGCTTCTAGGGTTCTTTTCTCATAAAGGGAGTTCAAATATTGACTTTAGGTGTAGTAGCATAGCACTGCTAATAAATCAGTGAAGACTGAAACTCAGGAAGCAATAACAGAAAAGCAAAGTTTGACTTCACTGTAAAAACACACACGTACATCAATGCTAGCTGAGCTCCATGTATCTCTTGGGCACAATACAGCTAAAGTTCTATTAAGCTGATAGGAAAACACTGGACGGGGGGAAACTAGTTCCTTGTGTTTGCTACCCCAAGATGCAGTGATGGCAACCAATGTGGATGGACAAATTCATGGAGGATCCGACATTCAGTAGCTGCCAGCCATGATGGCTATGTCCTACCTTCACTGTCAGAGGTAACATATGCCTGTGAATACCAGTTACTAGGAATCACAGGTGGGGGTGCTGTTGTACTCAATTCCCGCTTAAGGGCTTCCCATAGGTATCAGGTTGGCCATTGTAAAAATAAGATGCTGGAGACTAGATGAGCCTCTGACATCATCTGGCAGAGCTCTTCAGTTCATTTGCTTTTGGGTACTATGGCTTTCAACTGGAGAGCAAGCACATAAAGATCCCTTTGGTATCAATAGAATGCCTAAGTTTTATAAGCTCTGCCTGAAGTTTTCAGTAAGAATCGGATTTATTGTGTTGTGCAAAAATACAGGTAACGCATTCTAGAAAATGGTCTCTCTCTCTCTTCATGCATCTTAACAGTTTTGAAAAGAACGATTGGCTTACCTGAAGTGTAGATTTAAGAGTGGGATGCTGGGGACAGTGGACTGGGTGAGTCCTCTCACATGACTGCAGGCAGGAGCAAAGACTTGTGGAAGGCAGGCACTTGCTCAGTTTTTTTGGACTCGTCAAACAGCATAATAATAATAATAATAATAATAATAATAATAATAATAATAATATATCATTTACATCTGGGCAGCTCCCAACCAAATCTTAAAAACACAAAACAGCATTAAACATTAAAAACTTCCCTAAACCATACACCGAAGCACCTGAAAATGGAATATTAGCCTGCCTCCCTCCCAGCTCATAAACCAATTAAAAAGCAGAAGAGACAGAACTCCCTCTAAAAAATAGAAATCAGACCATCTTAGGGAAGGCCAGTGGATTGGGACATACCGCAGCACTTCCCAACAGCTGGGTGAGTCCACACTGCTGGCGCACTGATTACAAGACCTGAAGTAATACCGTGCGGCTAAAAGCCGCTTCAGCTGAAAACATTTGATCTAACTAATAATGTCTTGTGAAAGTGGAGGGAGACAACCAAATGACTGCCCTACAAATCTCCACTAATGGAGCATTGGCCATAAAGGCGGCCGAAGTTGAAGCTGACCTAGTCGAATGTGCAAAGGTAGGAGCTGGGCGGGGCAATTTCATGGTGTTAGAAGCTGATCATAAGATCATGCTGGTCCCAAACCAAACTGAGGTAAGGCATGCCATAATTTAAACAGAATTTATTGTTTAACATAATTGAAAATATAACATATACACATACAAATGGGTTACACCCTTTGAACATTACTGTTTAAATTCATCCCTGAGAGTCATAGTGCATTTCAGCTGAACCTGTCCTTTAGATGATAAAGTGCAAATTCATGTACTTGCTTGTAAGAATTGGTTTTTTTAAAAAGAAACTGACTGATTTGATATGTAAATATAATGTGTTGGCTGTGAAGAAAAAAATATATCATCTCTGTTGGAGCATAAGAGAAAGATGCATATAGGCAGTTTTGCCATGGGCATCTAAAAGCTTGCCCTCTAATTATAAAAAAGGGGAGAGCATCATTTGAAAATATTACCAACATCTTTTTAGGATGCCATAAATTTTAGTAATAGCAGAAATTAATACATATCAGCAATTTAGTTTTGCAGAGAACTGATTAAAAAATGGACAAAAATGTATATGCATTCATTTAGTTGATGGTCTTCCATACTAGAAGCATGCATGGTTAGCTAAAGCTCCTGTCCCATATAGACCAGGAAGTAGTGCTGGAACGGTCTCTCAATTTGGTATTTGTTTCTCATTTTTCAAATCTTAGATTCAGTTCTCCACATTTCTGCATCTGCATAAAAAAAAAACCCTCATGCAAATCCTTTCGCATTTTTGTGTTTTTTATGCACACTTTTCCTAAATTATATACCGGTACATGCATTTTTGTAAGCACTGCTTGGAAAACTGCATTGCAGATTCAGATACATGTGAATTTCAAAGGATTGCTGTATTCCAGTTCTTGTTTTGATAAATTTGGCTTTAAATGAGAACTGAATCAAATCTCTACCCTGCCAGCAAATAAATTCATTGAACTCAGTGGGGTTTATTTCTGAGAATGGTTATGTTTGCACTTTTAGTTCAATGCTGGTGTTCAACAGAATTTTTGCATGTACTAAAAATGCCTTGAGCTTCTTGGAAGGAGCACCATTCCCTCTATTTCTGATGTTCAAGAAATGAGTGCAGCTTCTTATAAAGCAAAAATGGCACTGCCCACACGCAAGCTGGGAATGTATCAGCAGGTATAGGGGTCTGCTGAAGAAGAAAGCATATTTAGGAAGAAGTCGGGAGGGATTCAAAAGATGCTCAAATGTTCAGTGGCCACAGCATGCTGACTGGCTGTTGAGAGTTCAAAAAAGAAATAAAAATGGTGTGGCTGAGGAACGTGACAGCTGGAATCCTGAACAGGGAGCACATCACGTTGCAAATTTTGCTGCAGATCTGTTTCAGAATACAGAAGTGGGAGAACCTAAAGTTGAGCATAATCCTGAAAAATAACTGGGGAGGATTCTCAGAAATGTTGCATTTTGCGAAATTAACCCAATTCGTAGTAGTTTTTACACTTTTTATAAATAAACAGTAAAATCTCATTCAATACAAAATATATAATTTCATACCATTTTGTTTCCATTAACATAACTTTCAGAAGAAATGCTTTACAAACATTTTATTCATAAAGTTGGTTTTCTACAAAATGCCCTGAGATTTTTGCACCCTTTCAATGTTTGGTTTTTTGTTTTTTGAAATTTCATTACAATGTCCATATTTTCTCAAAAGCAAGCATCAAGCTAAAGCCCTTTACTTTAGTGTGGGGGATGAGGAGATCATAATACACTTGTACAAAATCCGTAGACTTGTCTTTTCACTTATCCCCAAGCCAGTGCTTATGCAATCTATTTTTAATATTAGTTTCCCTTGCAAACATACTCTGTAGCTTAATACTCTTTTATGTTTAGAAAAATGTCTGATATCCAGACTAACTCTCCCTTCTTGGAGCTTTATCCCATTACCCCTTTTGTGGGACATCTGTTTTCCACCCCAAGAAAACTACCTTTTCCATATTTTAAACCTGTTCACAGATTCTCTAAATCTTTCCTTACATTTCTTGATGTATATACACTTTACCGTATCAGTTGCTCTCTAGATGATTTCTTCCCCTTTAAATTGTGTCATTCAGCTGGCCCCAATACAGCAACTTGACTTTTCTATTGATCTCAGTAGTGCTATCATGAGTCTCAGCCTCAGTTCAAGTCTTGCTTTTCACGGGAGACCCTTGCTTCTGTTTCTGAGCTGCTTCTGCTTTTTTCTTTTCTTCTTCCTCTGCTTTCTTCCTTTCTTCCTTCAGCTCTTTATACCTCCACTTAGGAATCTGCAGGTAAGCCCCATCACCGGCACTGCTTTTTCGTCTGACTTTCTCTGGCTGGAAAGTAGGTGGAGGCGCCTTGTTGATTCGGACTTTGGGGATGACAAATCCTGGACGCACACTGCTCCTTCTCAACAAGTGTAGTGGCAGCAAGCTTGATTTCCTTGGAACCACAATGCTAACCTGAGGTACATTTAGACTGAAAGGCTGGAGGCTGGCTCGCCTTTCCTTCTTTTTGGAGACTAACATAACTCTGGAGTTCTGAAACAACTTCTCGTAGCTGTTAAAATGGTCTTTGCTATCCATAGATTTGATTTCCTTGGCTCTTTGTTTCCTAAAGATCTCTTGTACAGCAGGCCTGCGTTTCCCTATGCCAGGCGGACTTCCAGGGCACACGGTCCTACAAGCTATGGCAACAAAAGAGCTCCTTAGACTTGTCGTCACCCGAACCATATGATCAAGGACACCATCATCTTCAGGGCCTTTGAAGCCTCTGGAAGCTATTATTGATCTGACGCCTTCCGAGATCTTTTGCAAACAGGTCTTTCGCTCTGCAGCCTTGGCAAGAAGTTCTTTCAACTTTGGCCATTCTAGCTCATAGTGGTCACAAAATTGCTCAGCACATGGCTTGTCCATAAGTCTTTGCATAAGATAGGCAGATTCTATTCTTCCTGTGAAACATGCCCATTCCTGAGATGTGAATCCACGGCCTGGGTCTGTGGCATAAATGTTTGCCCCTCAAAGGAGAGAGAGAGAGAGAGCGCGTTAGTTTTTTTAAAAAATGCAGCTGACCACATTATATAGGTAAAGCTAAGCATATCCTGAATTTTGTAAGATATTGCGTTAGGAAACTCTAAAACCTTAGCTGCTTGACAACTCTATTTTGACTGTCAGTTAATATTTTGATAAAACAACCCAATTTTACTTTGTTTTTTTAGCTACACAAATTATTTAGATATTTGCTGCTCAGTACAGAATTGTAGTGAGAGCCAGCAGATATTGTTATGACCCCATAGCTATACCATCAGTGATGTTTAACATGTGTCATCATCACAACACAAGTAATAAGTGCTGCCTGACCTTGCATTTCATTGTCTCATTGAGTTGGAGTTTTAAAAAACACTGTATCAGTCTCAAAAGTCTTAATGAAGTACAGTTTTGTGATAATCTCTGAGGTATTTTAGATATTTGTTTAATTCGAATCGCCAGTAAAGAATGTTGTGGAAGTGTGTATTGGGAATGAATGGTTTTTCTAAGTTTTGTTCCTAGAAAAACATGATTCTACCATACACACGCTTCTCACATTAAACTTAAACTTCCATTTATCTTATTTTGTTACAGCCCATGGCAAGGGTGGTAACCTTTTGTAGACTAAGGGCCACATTACTCTGCATAAAACTGTTTGTGGCCCCATATTAGTGGGCATGGCTAGATCCAAGCTATTTCCTGTAGATACAAATACAGTCGTACCTTGGTTCTCAAATGGAATCCATTCCAGAAGTCCATTTGATTTTTGAAAACCAAGGCGCAGCTTCCGATTGGCTGCAGCAGCTTCCTGCATTCCATTGGAAGCCACGTCAGACGTTTGGCTTCCAAAAAATGTTCGCAAACCAGAACACTCATTTCTGGGTTTGTGGCGTTTGGGAGCCAAAACGTTCGAGTCACAAGGCGTTCAAGAACCAAGGTACAACTGTATCATAATTAAATAAGTGTATCTCCACTCAAGTTTCTCCTTTACTTTTCTTTAGCCTTTTACTTTTCAACATTTGTTTTCAACATTTCTTTTTAACATTTGTTAAATGATATTGCAGACTACATTTTAATCTGTCCTGTCTCTGAAAATGGCAAAAGGAACTCTGTAATCCCGGAAGAATGCAAATAGTGTCAATGCATAGTTGAACAGCAAAATTTCACATACAGCTGTTTAAAACCTCAAACTTCAAAATGCAGTTACATCCCCAAAACTGCATGCATGCTATTGCAAAATGCATGGATTATTATTATTTCTATATTTGCAAGGAACAAAAGTCTGCTGAGAAGTGTTTCCCTCTGTGATGATCTTATTGCAAAGGAACTGCGATTGACATAACATCAAACCCACCCCAGAGGGCCAGATGAAATTTGGCTGTGGTCACATTTGTCTACACATATTCAGTTTTAAATCATTTTATATTACATTTGCACTTGCATTTGAAAGCAGAGTATCTCTAAATGTAGCAAATTACAGGTGTAGGGTTTGCAACAGATAGATATACAATTAATAGAAGGACTGCAATTCAGAAAAAGAATGGTATCTAAGGGAGTCTTGCTCATATGCTCCTCTTTCTCCCCCCCCCCCCCTGCCTGCCATGTAAACTGTACACCACAGTCAGCTCCAAAAACGGACTGGAAGGGGGAATGGCCAGGAGACTCGGAATGTTAGGTCTACAATGGACCTTTCATTTTGCAGATGAAAGCAAAATTACACATACTAAACAGCCAACAAAAAAGTACCAGTAAAAAACAAACAAAAGCTATTGAAAGGACGAATGGAAGAGATGTGAATAGTGTTTGCTGACAATTCCAGCACACCAGATGGCACAGCCAGAAACCCAAATCTGTGGATTTAGGCTAATCTCATGAATGGTTAAGAGGTTAATTTGAGATTACATCTGACCAGAATAAGTCAGTGAAAGGTATATCTATCTGAAACCATCCAATGCCAGACAGGAAAAGGAGGAAAGGTGATAGGAAGATGTGGTTCGCTGACCCCTCCTTATCTCTAGCCCTTATACTGGCAAATACTAAGGCACACTACTCTATATTCTGCTAAATAAAAAATGTTGGCTGTGTTTTTGTTTTATATTTATTTAACAACAAAAAATGGCATTATGTATTCCTCCTCATGTAATTTTCTGCTGTTTTATCTCAAGGAAACTCAAAGTAGTTGACTGCTTTTCCTGCTCTAGGCATTGAAGTTTTGCTACTCCATGTGTGTACATTCCCAGCTGTTCTTAAGATTGTATTTCAGGATCAAGTGCACCAAAATTAGGCTGTTTACCTGTAATGGTGGCCATCTGTGCAGTCACACTTGAGTGTAAAACATTTTCAGGAGTTTATAATATGTTAGTCAGGGGGTTAGTATTCCTGTCCCCTCCTTTCAGGGAGAAGGGTTGGCCTGAAACAGGTGAGGCAGTTGCCTCCTGTTCAGTTCCTTCAGCCTTGCCATGATGATTTCAACGAACTGACGGCACCAGCAGTGAAGAAACTACATGAGCTGTGACTGCACAGATGACCAATCAAATAACACAATTTACTGGTAAGCAACTTGTCTTTCCTGTTGGATCTCTCTCCAATCGCACAGATGGGTGACTGGAGAATACCTTGGAGTGTGTGCTGGTACCATCACTGAAAGAGACGCTGAAGATAATATGAACATTTATCCCACGGAACACAAAGATTGAATCAAGTAATAAATAGTGAATGAATAGTAGAAAAAATACAGAGCTCAGATAATGTTTTCTGTGTTATTGTTGTCGTAGGGCTAAGAAAAGAAATGAATGGAATACAGTATTCTCAGCTCTTGACTCCAGCATCCTCTCTGCCTAAATGGGGAAATTCTACCAGTAAAGCTCTAGATAGAAAATACTGAAGATTGTCTGCACAGTGACCACAAATAAGTCTTCTCTAATAGCTTGTCAATTTTTTGCTGTATGTTCTTTCTCAGGAAATCTATTTGGGACACAAGATTTGCTTTAAACACTACTGAAGTATTGCAGTGACTTCTTTAAAACTAATCCCACATGAACATAAATGAGGTTAGGTACTTTGCTACCTGGGTCACACATGAATATTCAAGTCCTCCTTCCAAGTGTCATGGCATTCTATCAATTACATTCTGAATTACATTGAGTCTGAAAATCAGCTTGTAAGAAACGTGTCCATCTCCACTTAGACCTGATTTTCCAGAGAGAAATCTAATATTACAAACGGGGGTTTTTTCAGAATAAGTAACCTGGACATCCCAGTCAGTTTGGAATATTAATATTCCATTAAATTAATACCGCTACACATATTGCAATATTATCTGCAAATGAAATATGCTTGAAGTATCTGAGCTGAGGTTTCCAGCAAAAACATCAGAAAAACTCCAAGTTTATAGGAACTTTTGAGCCCTTCTTTTTTAAAACGGCAATATTAACGTAGATGTTTCATAGCTTCATTTTTCGACTCATTTCAGTATGAGTAAATTGGTCACGTAATAGCCTACTCAGAAGTAAATCTTATTGAATGAATGGGGCTGACTCCCAAGAAAAGTGGGGTTAGGCTCAAGTTTTGCAAATATTTCAAACAACTGCGGGAGTCCACAGCAACCTAACTAGCATAGGAGAAATTTACAGCTGAGAATATTTGTGCAATTTCCTTTAGATGGGTTGAAATTGTGTATCTTACCATTTTACCATATGTTAAACCATATTTAACAAATGGGAGCCTTCAGGTATTTGAATAGAAGAACATGTTTGTATCTCGTGTGAATTCCTGTTCTGTAATATTTGCTAAAAGCAATGAGTAATCACTATGGTTTGCCCTGGCTTAGGGATACTCTCTCAAAATAAGGCTGCAATAGCTTAGCTCTGTTTCTCCTGAGCCTTTTGGCAATAAATCCATGTTTCATCCTCTTTAGCACTCTACAAGCTCCATTATTTCTTGCAATTGCTGAGCAGTCCTTAATCCATGAATTATTTCTAAATATAATGTCTGGCCAGTAGCTGCCATCCTGATAGCTTCCCTAAAATGAGCAGAAGTAATAGCCCATCTCCACATCACTTTGCTATTAACCCGTTTCCTGATAACCTGAAATGCACAAAAAACACTCTGGTCTCCATGAACTACTGAAATAACCCTGTGAATAAAAATTGTAAATTTTCAAGAGGTGTGTTTTTAGTTTTCTATTGTTATTGCAGATATTTAGTAACACTGTCTTAATTATGTTGTATGTCCCCCCTCAGCCCCCAGTTGGAAGAGTGATACAGAAAATTTTAAAAAGCCTGCTGCCAGTTAAAGTCAACTTCAGAGGCTCTGCTCCATCCTTATGTAACATCAGACGATGGGCACTCAAGACAGTCTTTTTAGTGGTGGAACCACAACTGTGAAATGCCTTCTCTGTAGAGACATGCCAGGGCTCTTCTCTTTTAAGCTTCAGCTGATTGCTGGAGACTTTTCTTTTTTTCTATTTCAGGGTGCTTTTAATATAATTTTAGTATTCCAATTGTTACTCTCTGCTTTTAATTCAGCTGCTTTGTCTGCTTTTCCTATTGTGTTTTATGAAAGTTCTGCACTATGCAAACTTATTTTTGCAAGGGTTAGTACAAGTTCACTGGGTTATGCCTTCCATTTAAACTGAGTATGTAAACCCTGTAGGCACTGAAAGGAAATTTCAGCTGCCCTAGATTGTGTTTGGTACTGGTTTTGCAAAATATGGTAGAATATTCATGTTTATAAATAAATTAATGAATTTAGTTTCCTTAATGAGATCCATTTGTAGAAAATTCAGTGGTGGAAAACAACAATAAGCAACAATGGTTTTGAATTTCTCTCTCCCTCTCTCTTTCTTTGTCCAGTCTGTAATTAGAGTAGGCAGGGCTGCCAAGAGAGTAAATATCAAGAACTGCAGTCCTTCATTTAGAAGTAGTCTTTACAGTAGTTCAAGGGAATGAGGATAATGAAGCAGAGGATTTTTCTATACCTGCCAACATTAAAGCTCTGATGCATTCACTCCGGCCTTGCATTGCAGACTTCATGAGTGCAGTAAATCCAAAGACATTCCTTTTCTCAATATCAAGGCCAGGATAATAGTTTAATAAATACTGTGTAATAGTAATATGTCCTACAAAAAAAGAATAAAAAATATCAATACAAAAGTGTATTATTTTCAAACCACTGTGAATTCTACTTGTTTTATTTTAACTCTCATATTCTGAAGCTTCAGGACAGATCACACACACTCCTCAGAGTCAAATAACCACTAAGCTATCATCATCATCATCATCATCATCATCAAATTTATTATTTATACCTCGCCCATCTGGCTGGGTTTCCCCAGCCACTCTGGGCGGCTCCCAACTGAATATTAAAAACACAATACAGCATTAAACATTAAAAACTTCCCTAAACAAGGTTGCCTTCAGATGTCTTTTAAAAGTAAAATAGTTGCTTATTGCCTTGACATCTGATGGGAGGGTATTCCACAGGGCAGGTGCCACTACCGAGAACTATAAAATGCTATGGCTTGGTTCAATCCTAAGATAAGGAAGTTAACAAAATGGGTTTCACCCTCTCCTTCCCACACAGTCACTGGTGCTCCCTGAATATGTCTCTCTCAATGGTTGGCAAATACACATACAGATCAGTTACTTCTTTTCCTTAGAAATGAAAGCTATGCAAAATTTTGTTTGCAGTATATTAACCGAAATTTAATGGAAAGTTGATTTGGTCTATTATTCATATTCCCTATCCCTGCTCAGAAGGATAATTTAAGCTAATCATGGCAGAAGGTGGGTTCTAGGACGTAGTGTTCATACAATTTAGTGCCAAATAGATTAAAGCAGTACCTTTGAGTTATGCCTGGAAAGCTATAGGAAGCTAATTGAAACACTGGATAATGAATCCAGTTTCCTCCTAGCCACTCATTGCCATCACATGCAATTTCCAAATAATTACCAGTGGCAGGCCTACATAGAATGCTTGAGAGTTATAAATATGATCACATTAATGGTAATTTGTGAGAGTCTATGGTAAGTGGAAATAATAGTTTAAAGATCTGTTGTTGCCTTGCCAGCCATAGGAGGGTTCAGTTTCCCAACTCTGCTGTAAAACCCTGGTCATTAAGCTTCTACTATCCTGAACTAGCAACAGGACAGATTATGAACTAAAATGACTGAGTAAATAAATAAATATAGATGATAGATAGATAGATAGATAGATGATAGATAGATAGATAGACACAGTATATATATTCTTAGAAATGCTTTTAGCAGACCATATCAGGCATAATCTCCAGCAGAAGGTCTGCCTGCTTTGCCAGTATCACTGAAATATGTAGAGTGGTAAAAATCTATCACAGGCTAAAATTATAGACGCTAGGGAGCTAACAGTCTGAAGACCAATTAAACCATCAAGCCCTTGTAATTGGACTGACAGAACAAGACAAACATCTAGTGCCATTATTGCTCATTCAGAACATTTTCCCCCACTTGTCATTTGTTGTATGATGGGTTGATGGTTTGTGTAATAATGTAATCTGTCAGCCAGCTGCAACAACAACAACTTAATTACTGTAAGCTGTATAAAAAAGTTCCCTCGTCTTATTTTGCAGTCCAGTTAAATATTCTGCAATACATGTCAGTCAGTTAAATTTATCCAAGAATGTTTATGAAGAAGTTTCATACAAGCAATTAAACAAAATCCATAGCAGAACATCTGGTACAGTTTTAATGATCAGTGGCTTCATGGCACCCAAACAAATCTACATATTCTAGAAGGAGGAGAGCTGCATGTTTATCTATTTAAGCAGCTTTAATTACGCTCAGGTATTTTATGGACAGCTGTGCTCTTTGGTTGCCTCTTTCCTAACTGGAGCCCTTTTTTAGAGTCCTTCTACCTAGATAGCGACAGGGTACAATAATGCAAAATTATGAAAGAAGTGAAAATGTCAGGCATTCATTTGGAGTGTCTCTACTTGCCTTGTTCTTAGGGACGTTTCTGATTTGAACTTCTGATATTTTCCCGTCCTTATCATGTGCTCATGTCCTTTTAAATTGATCAGCAATGGGCTCTGCTGGAGATCCTTACCATTGTCTGATCACCCAACCCCAAACACTCTTAGGCCTACATAACTTCAGAACATTCCTAGACTTTCTAGGCAATTTAAAGTACAAAAATCAAGACATAGGCATGCCCAACTCCACAAAACCCCGTAGAGCAGATTCAAACAACCACTTTGGAAACTGCTTTTCCATCATTACTAATTTATATCACTGGTGCTCTCTGAGCACCAATGAGTCACTAGAAATGGAAAAGCAGCCAAAATGTTCCTGCAGAAACCAGGTACCTGATCCTTACAAATAATATCCTTTCAAAGGGCTGCATTAAGTGCAAAGTCCTACTGCAATCCGTGGAAAATAACTTCATTTCTATAAAATGAATCTAGATTTTCCTTTCAAGGTATCTTTTCCCTCCTATTTCTCAAGTAAAGGGCTTCTGATAATAATTGTTCACAACTGCATTAAAACTATTTCATTACTGAGGTGCCCAGTATTGATGACATTCTGAACGTGCCCCTAACTGCTTAAGCTTCTGTTTACCTGAACTGAGACCTGTGCTAATTTCCTCATGGTAATAAAAGAAAAATCATGCCAAAAAAATTGAAAAAGCATGCCTCAGCAGACTCTCAGCCTTACTTTGCCACCTGCAAAATGGGTGGCAGCCCTTACAGAATTGTTAGAAATAGAATCTCTAACTAACAGAAAAGGCCTTACTATTTTTGAGTAAAACTGAGTAAAAGTTAGTAGCAGTATTTTCATAGTACATGCTTCAACATTAGAATTTGGGGGTTTACATCACCGTGCCCTCCAGATGTTTTTGGGCTCCCGGCTTGCACCAGTCCCAGCCAACATGGCCATTGGCCAGGGATTATGGAAGCCGTAGTCCAACATCTGAAGGCCACCATTTTGGCCACCGCGGTGCAGTTCATACATGTGCACTAAGGACATAAGGCTCAGGCTGTGTACACACCAATCCCTTTGTAGTACCAAAGCATACTTTTTGTCACTCTGGAATTGTTCATGGTCGTCCTCAGCATGCTGCTTTCAATCTTGATTGACTCTAAATCCTGCCATCCAGAAGGGTGGGTGGGTGTGGTTATCGGATAACCATTTGAAAAACCTCCATTGATTAGGTTATCAATGCCTTTTCCTCCCTGCATATGCCCTGGGTGAATGAAGAAGGGAAGGTGTGGATACACTCCCCCATTGCTGGAACCACCTTCATCTGTTTTCAAATGAACACACTGTGGGGAAACGCAGAATCAATCTGCAATGAACTTTTATTTTGGAATGAACCAACCAGTTTTTCAAAATGCACTTTTCAGGAGCAAAAATATGCACTAGATCTAGATTGTGTGTGGACTACAAAGAAAAAGGAAGTACTCAGACTCTCACTGATTCTAAAATAAAATGTCATTCATATGCAGTCTCAGTCCTCCAGCTCAATATTTCACTTTGGGTAGTATTGAGCTAAACAGCTGTGCTAGAAATAGGATTAGAGCTGGTGCAATGGGATTTCCCTCCTTTTCTCCACCCCTCATGCATACCCCATGCCATACCCAAAGATGTTCCAGAGGGTTGGGGAAACACCCAGAACAAATTTGGGGGCCCAGAGGAAGAGGTTTTTTTTCTGTTGCACAAGGATAAATCCTTGCGCTGACAAAACAACCTGCTTAACAGTACTTTGAATACAGCCCTGGTAACCTTTTTTTAAAAAAAGATTTGTTCTTTAGTCTGAATTCAGACACAAATGGTTGCACTATTCAGACTTGCAGTTTCAGGTGCAGTTGCTAATTCAAGTTAATGGCAATCAGTTAACTCCATTTAAAAGCTCTTATAGAAAACAATCTTTATATATGCTCACAGTTGAAGCAGCAGGAGAAATGCAAGATGCTAATAAGAATTTCTACTTTTATGAACTCTTTTAACATAAGCTATCTGGGCTAGGGGAAAAGATTGCCAATACAATGCACAATTAATTCAGAATGTTAATACTCCATGAAAAAGCTTAAACTTACAACTGCTTAGTGCTCTTTCAGTTGTGGGAGCAGTTGCAGACTCCTGAAAGCTGCCAACAAATGTAGCTATCTGGAAAAAGGGCAAGAGCACAGTAACTATAGGATAGAGGGATGGCTCTCCCATGCAACTGTAGCTGGTTAACAGAGAAAAAGTAGGAGGCCAGATGAAATATACTCAGAGTCGCAAAGTGATTTTATGCTCTTTATTCAGCTCATAGTGGTGAGGAGGAATGAATGAAAGCCCCCTCACAGTATCTGCTTTATATACATTATTTACACAATGGGCTGCACATGATTGGCTAATTCTGGAATTCTACTGTAAGCCAATCAGGTTGTGGATTCACTTATATCTGGAGCATGATTGGGTGGTTCCTGCCAACCAATCATACTGCTGCATTGTTCTAGGACCAATCAGACTGCTGCATTCTGAATCCTATTGTTCTAGGACCAATCAGACTGATGCAATTTGGATCCTATTGTTCTAGGACCAATCAGACTGCTGCAGTTTGGATCCTATTCAACTCAGTACATAACACCAGATCTGGACATGGACTCAGCTGAAGTGTTCCTTTCATCAATATTGGATTCAAATGAGTTCTAGGTGCCTGTTCAGGAGCTTCTTCTTTATTAAGTTATAATTTAAGGTGGTAACAGTAAGCCTGAAATTATGTGTGCTAGGGATGTGTAACTGTGTGCTGTTTTCAAGACAGTTTAACAGTGGTATTAAGACCAGAGATGCAGAATGAAGTCAACAGAAAATAGCAATGTTAGGATTCTGGTAGAGGGGGGAAGCAATCAATGTGACATGGAAATGGAATAGAAGAAACGACAGGCCACCCTCAAATTTTAAAGTGGTATGTTGAAAAAGAATCAGCTCTTAAAATCTATAAATAAATGCAACTTTAATTAAAATGCATAAATTCTTTATAAGGCTGTTTCAAATATATGTCTATTAATTAATAATAGGACTTTGGCAATTGTGAAAACATAGCTCCAATTCTGCCAGTAGTAAACTCTACAGGGCAACAAGATCATGACTGAAAGAAAAGTTTACTGTGAATGCGCCAATTTTTCCCACTTTCCCACATGGGAGAAGCGAACCACAATATGAAGTCAAGGGATGTTCTTGGCTTCCTGGTCATTGCTAATTTGAACAAAACAAACCATGATCGCCAGTTAAGCTAGGGATCATAGTTTGTTTCTAGAACCAAACAACAAAGATGGTGAGAACTCTCAACTGTGGCTTACTGCAGGGATGGGAAAGCTTTTTTCAGCTAAGGGCAATCTTACCTGAATGGAAAGCTGTCAGAGGCCACATTTTTAAAGTGGGCATGGCTTCTCGAGAACCCAGTCCCATTCCCTTATTTGCAGACTTCCCTTCCCTTACAGAGAAACATCTATAACACACACCCATCTCCACTTCTCTTTCTCTCCACTCTTTGCCTGTCTCTCTATTTCCTGTCTTTTACACACACTCTCACTGCCTTTTCTCTCGGGGGTCCCTTTCCAGATCCTCTCACCACTGATTAGCCACAACAATCACTTCACCCCAAATGTTAAGCAGACAGAAAGCATCCTTTCTGCTTTTGTTCTTCTGCAAACCAGAGACAGCCACGCCTGGCGAGAAGCAGCACCAACCTTCCCCAGCAACAACCCTAAAAAGGCAGGAAGTCCTTAAAAAACAAAAAAAAACCCAACCTTGCTCCAAGGTGGCACCGACATGTCTTAGCAAGTCCATGAACATCCTCCCTCTCACCAGTCATGCTTGGAGCACGTTCAGGGACAATGGCTGTGGAGGACCGTGTGTAATATGTAGCCATTTCTGGATCCACAGGAGTTAGGGCTGTTACCACAGGGTAGGATGGAACTCTGTCTGGTTGAGGGGCTTTGATTTGTTTGTTTAGTTTTGCCCCAAATTTACTGGTGGTTAATTGAATTGGGGGCTGGCTAGCCACTTAGGAAGGATTACCACACTACCACAGTCTTTGCTTGACTCTCCGTGTTTTGGTGGGTGTGTCCCCCCCCCCCCCCAAGGAACAATCCTAGTAAATTGGATTGGGGGCTGGCAGGTGACTCTGGAAGGCTTGGTGGACTGGATCATGCATGCAGACCTAGCCCCAGCTTACTCAGTAATATGTGATCAAGGCCAATGTCATTCAGCTTTAGAAAAGAGGAAAATAACTCCATACAATTATAGGAAACTTCTTATATATCCTGTGGTCTACTTAGCCTCATTTTCTTTAGGGAGCAGTATCAGATACTGGCAGACAGTATCAAGCCAATGTCAACACTCTGGATTAATACTGAGCTCATTATAATTAAATATAAAGGTCAGAAAAGAGCAGCCTTAAATCTAATCCGTTAACAGGACAGATATATATCCTGGGTGGACACAACCCAAAGCAGGTTATACAATATCTGAGACCACCTAACTCTTGTTAAAAAGCCGTATCAGGCATTGGTTTTCTATAAAGGCAGCTGTGAAAACACACAAATACTTTTGTAGTAAAGAATTATAGCCACACAGTGCATTTAAAATGAAACAAAACAATTATCAGATAAGGTAAGAGTTTTTCATTTCATTTTTTAAAATGAATACAGCTTAGTTAAAACACACATGTTCTGGTAATGGGATTCCAGAAAATAATTATGAATCATTATTCTGTATCAGCTCTAATATTTTTTTACAACAGCATTCAGTGATTCCCAAGAGGGAAGTAACTGCCATGCTTGCATTTCACCAAATATTTATTAAATTCAACATGACACATTTTTCATTACACTGTCTATAGGTTGTCAATAATTAGAATCTGTTGTCATTAATTTAATAATTTTAGCACAAACTATATTTAGTTTATAATTCTAAGCAACTCTTAAATAATATAACTAAAATGAATTTTCCAAGAATTTATCATTTCAAAGCTTCATGCTTCATTCTTTTGCCAATTCTGTATTGCACAGTATGATGAATTGAACATGATTACATTCCTGGTTTTTATTACAAAATAATATTTTAAAGCATCTGTGCTCAACCTAATATTTGTTGCACTCTTTCGCTGAATTGAATAGGAAAGCTTTTGTATGCAGGACATAACATGATCTTGGGGGGCTGAAGAGAGAGAGGGTTCAGAGCAGGGAAGCTGTGCTAGGCACCCTTTTGTGCTCATCAAACGTTTTCACTGATAGGCTTATCTGCAGCCCAAGTGTTGCTATGCTCTCATTACTTCTTCTTTTTCTAAGGCTGCAGCAGCACAGTTGCCTTAGACTCTTCTGTATATTTGTCTGAATGCCAATTTTAAATTCTTTTTTTGTCAGCACAGCAATGGAAAAAGTATGATCAAGGTTCAGAGAACTGCTTGGGGTTAGAAAAGAAAAATAGAAAACCAAGAAAAGAGAAATAGAAAACAAAGTTGAATACCCTTCTTTAATGGAATAACTTCCTTAACAAGAGTATTAGGAGGATGGATACACTGCAACACTTTGTTGTAGCTCCCATTTGTAATATTATTACTACTTGGTCAGAAATAAAAGTGGACACTTTTTTTCACTATTATGGTAGCTTTAATGGTATACAGTAATAGAAGTAATAGAGAGTACATCATCTTCTCCCCATGAAAAGTATTAATCACTTCCAGAAGATTTAATCTAGTAAGCAGAGCCTGGTGTGCATTAAATTAATAATAGTGTCACTAATTATAGTGCTGGGCTGCATTAAAAGGGACAAGCTTCTCTGAAATGTACGGAAGAGGACAGAGCAGCAATACTTGCTGGGCTAGCCTAAAGACTCACCTTGGGGGGGAAACCTGGCATTTGTTTGCTCAATGCAATCACAATAAATAAGCATTTACAATCATGAACTGTTGGACAAAAAAAATATGAAATGAGGACCAAACCTCCTTACCTGCCTGGGCCGCTGTAATTAGAGCTGTGTTTCCTTCATTGTCCTGCCAGTTTACATCAATGTGAGGGCATTGTGCTAAGGCTATTACAATATCCACAAACCCTTGGTAACAGGCAACAATAAGGCCAGTCTATAAATAAAAAATAAGGTGGTGGTTAAAGGGAAGCAAGCTCAAGCACTTTGAACTCCAAATCTTATTTCACATTTTATTATTTTACATGAGGGCATTAATGTAAACTAAACACTTAGCAGTGGAACCAAGTGAACAAATCAGAATGCATTGATTATTATTATTTCTAATTTACTTCTAACATTTAAAATGTAGATTTCCTACTCCATGGAAGCAGCTAACAAATATATAAGTGCATAAGATTAAATTAATAAAATAACTGTGGAAACTATTCAATAAAACAATGCAACAAAATGTGCAGAAAACAAAGCACCCAATCAAGGACAGGATAAAGCAGTGCTAGGAGGCAGATCTATAAGTAACTAGCTCATGAAAGTGTAATTGGTCCTGTGTCCCCCGCCTTTTTACACTTTTTCTGAATAATTCTGTGTTTGAGCTTCCTAAGAAAGAGAGAAAGTCACATAACTATGAACACATGACTAGACAATTTTTGCTAATTTCTTGAGAGCTAGTGATTATTATGATAATGATTATATAGTACTAGCACTACATTTCCTATATTTTGATAACAGTCCTCAGAAGAGCCCTGTAAAAATAGGTGTAGCCTTGGAGAGTTGAGGCTAAAATACAGAGGCTACTTGTGAATTCATAAAGGTAAAGGGATCCCTGACCATTAGGTCCAGTCACAGATGACTCTGGGGTTGCGGCACTCATCTTGCTTTACTGGCCAAAGGAGCTGGCGTAGAGCTTCTGGGTCATGTGGCCAACATGACTAAGCCGCTTCTGACAAACCAGAGCAGTGCATAGAAACGCCGTTTACCTTCCTACCAGAGCAGTACCTATTTATCTACTTGTACTGGTGTGCTTTCAAACTGCTAGGTTGGCAAGAGCAGGGACTGAGCAACGGGAGCTCACACTGTTGCAGGGATTTGAACCGCCGACCTTCTGATCAGCAAGCCCAAGAGGCTCAGTGGTTTAACCCACTGTGAACTCATAGCCCTAAGCAAATTGCTAAATGAGATGAAGGGCACAATCATGGGGAAATTCTCTTGCACAAAGACTTCTAAAATAAATGGGAGCTGCACAAAATACCATTCCCCATAGATTATGCCTGAAATGTGGAGCAGTAATATCTTGCTGTGATGCTGTTACCTCCTAAATAATTATCTTCCTTCCCTCAGATGCATTTAGAAGAAGGTATTGGATAATCCACTGCTCTGTTCCACTTATCTCATGTAAGCAAAGTCAGGAGACAAAAATAGGTCCCAGAAGGGAAGAGCTGTAGTATAATGGAAGTTCTGTAACATTTTAGTTTCATCCCTGAAACGGTTCTACCCAACTACTTCTACTTGCACTAAGCACTAAAAATATATTTGCTGATTACTGTAACTCTCAGGAATGCAACTATATACATTTAATTGGTAGGGGACATTTAATCCACCGTGCACATTAGGTACTATTTATGACAGTAATTTATGGTAGCTTAGCTAAGCACTATGGTTTCTCTTTGCTGAGAAATTAATATGAACGTAAGAATAGCCCTGCTGGATTAGGTCAGTGGGCAATATAGTCCCGCATCCTAGTCTCACAGTGGGCAACCTGAAAGCAGCACTCTCCCCTCTTGTGCTTTCCAGCTACAAGTATTTCCAAGTATATTGCCTATGGCTGTCATGCAATGTATAGCCATCATGGACTGTTTGCCTGTGAATGTGTAACTGTCATGCAGTGCACACCCAATGTTCTCCCTACATATGTTATGTGTGCATGATTCTCAGTGCAGAGATAGAATCCATGTTTGGAAGCCTGCTTCTGGATACAGAATCCTCACTTCCAAATTTACATTTTTAAAAAGATATTTCAAAGAAGCAGAGCAGATTTGAAGGAAGTGCAGGGGCACATGGGAGGAAAGCCCCATTGCACTAGCAGAAGCCTTTGTGCTGGTTTCTGCTAGCACAATAGGTTAACTGAATCCAGGTCACTGTCCTTACATTTGAGCTGTATTGGAACAATAAATTAATATGGGGTACTTCCTTAGTTTAATTTACTAAATAAACATGGTAAATTAGATCATTCCCTAGGACATCACAACATTTTCCACTGCAAAATTTTTTTTTAAAAAAAAATCTGATACAAATTTCCATAGGCAAATCAGTCTAATATGCAGCTTTCCCCTGAGAAAATGTTCCAGTTCATTTTTTTCCAGAAAATCCACATCACTAAAGAGCAGCCAGGTCACTAAATATTATATCACACAATTTAGCTTTCTTAAGGCTTTGTATTTGCTTCTAAAATCCATTAAAGTTTAGAGTGTTTGGTTGGGAGGAGGGCATTGTTGCTGTTATTTAAATTATTCTTTGTATCTTTATTTTAGATCTTATCATGAATGTGGAAATCATTTTGATGTTTTATTTATTTTTATGACAACTTTTGTTATGTTTGTAATTATGCAATTTTGCTCATGTTGTAAACCGCCTTGTGCATGGTTTTAACTATGGAAGGGCAAGCATACAAATAAAATGATAAATAATGAAGGGGGGGGGAGGCAAATAGCCTACAGCTGCAAGTGAAGTTTCCATGACAGCTTTTCCTGCTGGCCTTGAATCTGCTGAGATCGGTTAAAGGAGTATAAGCCACCTAGTTGCACCTGGCCAAAAAACATTCCGCTTCACCTTCAGCAGACGCTTTCTGTTAAAATAGGCCTTTTGTAACATACCTGTTAGAAGCAAAAGTGAACATGTCCTTGCACATAAATTTTGTTGTATGTGATGTCACTTTCCCTAAGAAACGCGACTTATTTTTGTAGGCCAAGAGTTTCTGCCAAACTGTATATTCTCATACAAATTTTGGAAGGAATCCTTTAAACTTATGCTAATGCTAAACCTAATCACCATATCAGCCATCTTAGCGGATAATGTCATTTCCTGTCATCTGCATGTAGAAGCAACCACTACTCTATTCCTCCAAAATCTATTTTTAGCAAAGATTTAGATTACAGAGGATTAAGTATGAGATTTTCGCAGAGAGAACACAG
This sequence comes from Podarcis muralis, assembly GCF_964188315.1. Lineage (NCBI taxonomy): Eukaryota > Metazoa > Chordata > Lepidosauria > Squamata > Lacertidae > Podarcis > Podarcis muralis. The sequence continues at coordinate 80,034,969 of NC_135662.1, forward strand.
TCCAAAATCAAGCTTTAGTTACACCTGTGCAGACCCACTGATTGAGGGAGGGGAGGTGTTACCAGCACACATGAGGGTAAAATTAAAAAAAAACCAAAACACAGCAGCCTGGTTTGGATGATTGTTTGAAGTTTCATAAATCTGAATATGATCTTGTTTCATTTTCCTGGTTTGTTGACTCCCCAGTTAAGATGTAATGAGGAACCTGGGCTCGATACAGGCCAGGATCTTCATGCTAAAGCCAGCTCACAACTCAAGGTGGGAATATCCTTTCCTGCACTTCTTTCACTTAGACAATATAAGCATCTTGACTTAGGCTGCTATATTGTTGTGCATCAACTACTTTAAAAACAACTTGTCTTGAATCACACACATGATCTGAAAGATTTATACGATCTCAGGAAAGCCAGAGTAGGGAGGGAACGTTCAGACTGAACCTTCACCAAGAGGACAAAGAGAGGGAGAAAAGGAAGGATGAGTGGGGCAGCCTCGGCAGGATGAAGGTGGCCGTGAAAACCGAAACCTCAAGGAAGCCTGGGCAGGAAAATGGATGCAGGAAAAGTCTGAAGGACCCTGTTGGTGCGCCCAGTCAGTGTGCCAGACCAAGAATGCTGCATAAAAGTGATCAATACTACAACAGTCAAGGGTCACCCACCAGATGGATACCGAATTTTCCGCAATGGGGAGCATGTATAAGGAGGTTCAATATTCATTCAAAGAGGTTTTTAATGTTGGCGGGGCTCAGAGACATGTGTTTGACGTTGCTAAACCTCTAGTGGATGATCTGATTCAGGGGGGAAATGGTCTCCCTTTTACATACGGTGTCACTGGGAGTGGGAAAACTCACACCATGACTGGTTCTCCTGGTGGCAGTGGCCTGCTTCCTTGCTGCTTAGACATGATCTTCAACAGCATAGGATCTCTGCAGGCCAAACAATATGTGTACAAGCTGGATGATAAGAATGGGACTGAGGTGCAGTGTGATGTTGATGCTTTACTTGAACGTCAGAAACTAGAAGCTTTTCAGACTCCAAAAACTCCATTTAGCAACAGGTGGCAAATTGACCCTGAAATAACTGATATGATCAATGTCCAAGACAACTGCAAAGTAGAAGAAGTTGATGAAGATAATGTTTACAGTGTGTTTGTTTCCAACATTGAGATCTATAACAACTACATCTATGACCTTTTGGATGAAGGCCCCTTCAACCCCATCAAACCAAAACTTCCCCAGTCCAAAAATTTCCACAAGGATCAGAAGCACAACATGTACATTGCAGGATGCACGGAGGTGGGAGTCACATCCTCCACGGAGGAAGCTTTTGAAGTTTTCTGAAGAGGCCAAAAGAAGAGGCACATTGCAAACACTCAATTGTGAATCCAGCCGTTTCCATAGTGTGTTCCTGATCAAACTGGCCCACAGGTGCCACTTGATGCCAGTGGGGATAATGTTCTACAGGACAGAGAGCTGATAACCTTGAGCTAGTTATATTTGGTTAACTTAGCAGGGAGTGGGAAAACAAACAGAACCAAAGTGGAAAGGAACAGACTACGGGAAGCACGGAATATTAATCAGTCCCTAATGATGCTGAGGACCTGTATTGAAGCTCTGCGGGAGAATCAAACTTATGGGACCAATAAGATATGGGACCTTACCGAGACTCTAAACTAACCCATCTCTTCAAGAACTACTTTGATGGAGAAGGCAAAGTGTGTATGACAGTCCTCTTGAATCCTTTTAAAATCAGTTTTCAGAGTTAATTTGAATGCACTCACTTTGTTTCATGTATTATCCAGAAAACACTTTAATGCTTTTATGAAAGTCATCAGTGTTTCTAATATGAACACGAAAAGGAATAATATTTTTTCTAGTATGGGCTGCCTAAATTAAGACTTTATTTCATTCACTTTGTAGCTAATCAGCAAAACTGATCATGCCAGCAAGATTACAGTTCATCAAAAGACATTGATTTATGTTAATTTATAAATAAAATTGAGTTCCAGTATTCAAAATCAGGTATTAATGTGTAACATTTTTTAATTTACTTAGGGTGGGTCTTACTTCTAAGAACACATATACAAGTGTCTCCTCACTTACACAGGGGTTACAATCCACTGCCCTAAAATCAATGGAGATATGATTTTGCATGTTTGTTTGATTTATATTTAGTAAACAAAGCTTAAAAGATATATACAAGTATGCACCTCACCCAGCAGATGGTTGCCACTTTTTTGATGGGGAATAGATCCAAGAGCTCCCCCAGCCTACAGCAGTTGGTGGGCATTGCCAAAGCTGATAACACTGGAGAAGTTAGTGTACAGAAGTATTTATTAAACCCAGTGTTGTGTATAAGAATTGCTGCAATTAATTTTGTACAGTTTAAACTGAGAATTTTTGTCTTCTTATTTTTCAATTTAAGTTCATCATTGGCCCTGAATTATTGCCTGTGGTCTGTTTATTTGCCAGTGGTACAGAAACAAATTATAATTTCTTCACAAATCTCTATATTTAGTTCTATTTATATAAACATTCTTTTTGAAAACACCATACTTATCCAATCCTTTTTTGCATAATGGTAGTATTGTCATCTCAATAGCAGTCAAAATAAAACACTCCAAAATACAATATAAAACTGTTAAGGGTTACAAAAAAAATGTAAACATTGAAATGTTTTTGCATCTCTTAACACTGCTTTTTCAAATCATAAAATACACATGCAACATCACAATTTTGCTATAAAACTGCATGCTTAGTTTCAGATCTTGGTAATTTGCTGTATGTATTTCTTAAATAGGTACAAATTTCCAAATTACTATATTATCTTACATTGTTCTGATTATTCTCCTGTGAATGATATTACTAATGGACAGAGCTCCTACTTTAAGATATGGTTTAAGCAAAATTTACTGAAATGTTTATTTAAAATAGTGCCAATCACTGAATAGGCAAGGCCAGAATTGTAGCTCAGTAATGGAACAACATGCATAAATGTGCAAAAGGTTCTCTATCTCTGTGAACTCTCCATTCAATTTAAGGAATGTGTCTGTTCTGAAAGTTACATGAACTTTGCATCTTTTACATCAGTGTTTCCCAAACTTGGGTCTCCAGCTGTTTTCGGACTACAATTCTCATCATCCCTAACCACTGGTCTTGCTATCTAGGGATGATGGGAGTCGTAATCGAAAATCAGCAGGAGACCCAAGTTTGGGAAACACTATTTTAGATGAAAAGCTGGATGGTAAGTTTAGAAATGTGTAGTATAGCCCTACTCGGATTTACTACTTCATTTTGAAGGTAGGGGTGGGAATCTGTATTTGAATGCTCTCCCACACTAAAATATTATCAGCTGAAAGCTAGTTTCTTAGGGAGATGGTTCTAGCTTAGCCTTCCCTATTAGCCTTACTGAGGGAGGTGGGCAACATTTGCACCTAAAACACTCTTTCTAAGTAACATAATCACCCTTCCTGAGGGCAACACTGTATCATATTTTTGAACAGGTCATTTGACTCTATGCAAGCTTAAAACAGTAGACCATAGAGCAGAGCTTTCTAAACTTTTCATGTTGGTGGCACACTTTTCAGACATGCATCATTTCATGGCACAGTAATCCAATTTTACAAGCAAACCGGAGGTTAAACTAATCCCTTTCCAGCCCCAGGAGGACCGTGGGGAGCATTCACGCGACACACTTACACACTGCGGCCTACACACTATCGTGTCGTGACACACAGTTTGGAAAGCTCTGAGTGTAGAGAGCTGCAGGTGGAGAATGTCTGTGTGAGAACAGCAGCACCTACCAGACATTTACTAAACAACTCAACTAATTATTACAACTCATTGAGAGAAACCCAGGGCAGTAAAACTTATGACCAGAGGAAAAGAAAAAGGCCCTGTAAGTCTCTTTGGGCTTGTGGGACCCATAGCAACACCTATTTTTCCCACGCAAAGGAGGTTACTTTGCTTCTTGGATGGCCAATTCTGGAATAGACACCAAGAGAACTGAAAGGAATCCAATTTAACCTTCTTGCAGAAAAAAAATCAGTAAGCCTACAAGAGATATCCCTGTAAGAGGCTGAAATGATAAGCAACTCCACCCAGGGATAACTGTTCACTCTCATAAGAGTAACAAGAAGGGTACACTGGCAGTGTCTAAATAAATGAGGTTCTGGTGGAAGAGTTCCTTTGGACTCTCATACACAGGGATGGATGAATCTGTTCATATTGGTTTTCTTTAAAAAAAACAACAACACAATTTTCTTCCTCTTGGGTATTTGTCCATTGTGTATGTGGGCAGTGAGAATAGTAAAAACAAGTCATTAATTGTTTTTAATCACATGATTTTTAACTCCCATATCAGTATCTTTTCAATGATACATCTGAGATACATCTGTGTCAGATGTACACAAAAATATGTTTACTGAACTGTCGGGAGCTACTGTAAGAAAAAGCAGTCCATTGGACTTTGGGAATGATGTTTTAAACATAAAACAGGACTGTTGCTTATGGTGCAAAATATATTGCCCAAGACTTAAATAATAATTTTGGCAGGTGATCCCAAAGCTCACATATATGGATATGTTAATTCTGGGTGTTATGACTAACTCAACAATAACAGGCAAAGGTTCTCCTAAGGCTAAAGTATTATTAGGGTGAAAACCACAGGCTCTGTTGCTACAGCATCTACCTCAACCGTTTCCACACCCCTACAGCTTCTGCCACTGTATCTCCCTTTGCATAGCCACTACCTATAGCTCCTTTCCTCTGCTCATAGCCATCCCAGTCCTCCATCACAGTTCTCCCTCAGCAATCCCTAGGTAGTGAATGTGCTGCTGCAGTTTCTCATTACTGTACTGCCAAGCCTTCAATTCCCACAGACAGTGATTCTGCCAATTATTCATCCCATGTTTTCTTGATTCCAGCATTTAGCGGGGGAAGCAGCAAAGCAAAGACTGTTTTGACATGACATTTTTTGCCTGGAAGCTGCCATTCTTTGGCTACTCCTACACTAAGAAGGAAAATGCTAGAATTTTGCACGGAAAGACATATTAGAACCTATGTACATAGTGGACCTAATACCCTGTGCTTGTTTTATTTATCTAAGTAATATCATGGGGACCCAACACTGACTACTCTTGCTATAACAGCATAACTGACACAATTACCCAAAGTGGAAATGTTTACAAATTCTTGTATTTTTCTCTTAAGTACAATGATACTACTATGAACTAAGCATAGGATGCTGCTTAATTTCCAGTGGCAAAAAAACACTGATAGCAGATGTAGAGGACCAGGCTATTAAGTACTAAACTATGCATTTTATATTGCTGAGGATTCTGTCAGGATTTATTTTCATACATTTCTTTTAAACACGTTTTTATTTTACTCTTTTAATCACTAATTTCAGCGTCCTCCACCAATTACTTAAAAAAATGATGTGCAATCTAATTGCTTCACAAGGTGTTTATTGCAATCCTGCAGCAAGCCAAAATTTTAGAAGCCGAATTCTGCAGTACAAATGCAGTCAGAACTCCTACTTATTTAAATACAACTTTACTCACATAAATCCTACATCCCTAAAGATATCTATCATCATACACGGCTTTCAGCTTTTCATTCACATGGAGACCTCAGAGACTTCAGTCATGGGTATAATTAAATAGGAGGCATTGTATGGTACATAAACAAAAATTCTAGCATGCCACAATGAAGCTTCATCTGCAGCACATAATATGATTGAATACATTTTGGCTCTTCCCCACAAAATGCATCTGAACTTCAAAGAACTTAGAAATGGTGGGAATTTGCAAAGCAAACTGAATAAGTCTGATTTTCACAGAGTAGTTTTGAATTGTTTCCCATGAGAAAAAACAAAATAACTTGAAAAAATGAATCTTTCCACATTGTGGTTTTAACAATTGATATAATTACTAATTTGCACCCAATTGTGACAACATAAAATGTGCAGCTCTAATCTTCATATGGTTCTTAATTATTCTTTATTATGACGTGGAGTGAACGTTGCAAAAATCTCTTAACTGTTTGGTCTTTAAAAGAGAATGCCAATTTAAATGCAAAGTCTACATTAACAGTGTGTCACATACTGAATATTTTTTCGGGGGGAGGGATTCCTGAATTAAATTACTGTACACAGTTGTTTCCATTATATTCTACAAAAAATAGGTCAGCTATGACAGTGTGCACAAGAGCTAGCTATTTTTTAAACAATGTGTTCTGCTGGAGCAAGTTAATGCCAGTCAAAAAAAGTGTGACATGTGAAACAAGACAGCAAAATTTCCCAAGGGTAATGCAGATAAAAAGCTCTAGGTGAAGTGGAGAGAACCTCAGAATAAACTATTATGAGCCTAGGTAATCCAACTATAGAATATAATTCTCACTTCTTGCTTGGGAGACAACACAATTGGAAAAAACTAGTCTAGTTCCTGTCCACATTTGGGTACTTTATGACATATCTCTACTCCTGGGATGGTATAAAATATTGATTATGTAAAATTTTAGACTGGGGGGGAAACACATATTGATGTTTTATCAATGAATTATCAACACTTGATGATTACCACTGTACAGTGTGTCCTGCCACCATTTGAAAGGTCCTTGGGGTAATGGGAAAATTCTGTCTGTGGTATTTGATCTCTGAGAGCTATTTCAGATTTCATTCATTTAAATTTGCACTTATTAGGAGATGAATATCCTTGTGTAAATGCATTCTTTTTCTAAGCAAAGTTGTTTGTTTAATCATCTAAACCTTTGCATATAAATCTTCATGCAGTTCAGAACTTGGCCTGGCAAATTGAGGTATTATCCCCCAAACTGGAGAATAGCTTGTTTTTTTCACAAGCCCAATTCCAAAATTTGGACCAACAGAGCTTGGTAGGCACTTTAATACCCCATTAATCCCCCAATCCCCTGTGAGCCCCTGAACTCTGTTCCAGCATTACTTCTCTTCTCAGCAACAGTAAGGAGGTATCACTGTGGACCCATCATCTTATCTGGTGCCTATGTAACTGCAACAGCAGTCAGGTGCCAGGTATCCCGGTAAACATAGATTTAAAGGGTGTTTCTGTAACATGGACAGTGGAGTTCCCTGGAAATTACCTGATACACTCTTTCTGCAGAGTTCAAGGTCCAAGGAAAGGAGGGAGGCTCCGCAGAATGGCTTCTTCACCATAATTGGGCTAGTGGGAAGTTAAGGTGTGGCAGGGCAGGATCTCTCAGGATACCTAGGGTTTAATAAAGTGAGGCTCTCACTGATTGCATCACAGAAACATGATGGGATCTGAATTTCAGAATTGGGCTCAGGGAAGAACAAGCTAATTTCCATTTTGGGAGTAATAGTTTGCTTTGCTGAAGCCAATGAGAGAAATCAAGCCAAGGGGAGTTTAATCACCACTAGTATTGGGCATACTAGATGATGGGGTTGTAAAATCTGAGGTCTAGATAAGAGAAGGCTTTGAAGATGCTGAAAATTCCCAGTATTTGGTGACAGGTTTTCAGGTACATATTTTGCTAGGGAGATTGCTAGCTGGTTGCTTCCCAAAAATTTCTAACTGGGATAGAAAGGCATATTTTCCCTACTTACTTATTTTTGAATTGTAGAGTGACAGAGAAAGGGAGGGAGTGCTGCCTTGGGTTTCTGTCAGCTACATAAACATTTTGGGGTATCGGCTGACTCTCTGGAGATCTGATATAGGGCAACAGATTTTGGTGCTGTAATGTTTCAGCTATTTGTCTCCAGCTGTGTTCAACTTATATTTTTGCAAATAAATTCAAATGTCATTAAAGGCCAAAAGGCTCAAATGACTACTATACAAAGGAAACCAAGCCTACGTAACTGCCACACCCAAGAAACCTCTCTCACTGCTCAGAGAAGTAGGGTATGTCATGTACATCACTGTGTGAATTAGCCCTCTAGGGTGTATTTTTACGAGGCACTTCAATCCTTGATCTACTGTGATACTGAACACTTCTTCAATATTATTGGACTTTGCCCACATGAATTAAAAAATAAATAAATCCCAAAAGGGGCATGTTGGTCAATTTAACTAAATCCTTAAGAAAACAGTCTCTATTTACACTCTATTCAGAATATGTGGGGTTTTTTTAGTATGAGTGCTATAATCAATTTACCAGCAATTAAATCCTACTTATTTTAGATCATGTTTTGGTAGCCGAGGACAATTTCCCCAAGTATAGAATTGCAGATGAGACATAGTCTTGATTATATAATTCAATGTGGAGTACCTTAAACAGTACAGATGGAATATACCAAAAAAAAGAGATCACTGTTGCATGCAACAGAGCTTTTCTCTGCTTATTCCAGGGTCTTTATTTTTGAAGCTCTCCAAAAGATTTAATTCCTTTTGAAAATCCTACCCTGTTTCATCAATAGTTTTGTTCAATAGCTGGAATGAACTCTCATTTCTATGACAAGTTTGTTGTTTGATGTGTGCTTATAATGGGTTGCAATAGGTTCTTGTTTGCTTGGTTAGTGAGCAAAATAATGTATACCTATGAGATTCTGATATTTCTGTGCTCCTCTCTGGTGTATTGCTTCATAGGCTTATGTTTAGCACCCAGCTGCTGAAGCAACTTCACAATTCAGCATTCATGTTAAAAAAAAAGGCCTAGCAACAACTCTGTGTTTTAATACAGAACATACAGCATCACCCTTCAAAAAGTGAATTATTCCCATTTACTATGGAAAAAATTAAAGGCTCAAATGAATGGCCCCAGTATCAGGGAAAAACTATAAATAAGTACTGAATATAAAAGCAAAACTATATTTCAGCACTAATTTTCTCTTGTATTAAAAATGTTGATGCAATATTAGAGTTTTTAAATTTAAATTATTTATGAATTAGTAAATTTACCCAGTCATCTTAATAGCCTTCTGACATTGCTATTTTAGATTAGCAATAGAATATACACGTAAGTATATGCTTACCTCTATGCATGAACTTGCATCTGTACCCACAAAATGCATGAATGCACATATATGACACATCCCATTCTAGTGTAAGCAATTTTGGGTGCAACTAATTTCAATGATAAGACAGTTAAGCACACAGTTGATTCTCACAATGAAATCAATGGCACAGAAATCTCTGGCTGGACTGTACCCATAATATTTAGGTACTTGTATATTTTCAATATTTTTATACTGCCTTTTCCAAAACAGAGTAGTTTACAGCATTTGAAACAAAACAATAAAACGTCCATGTTCATGATATACATATGTCATAGTTCTGTGTTTCTCAAAAGGGCCTTGGGTGACTTTGAGGTGGGCCTCTTTATCACAGCCTGCCCAGGGCCTCCTTGCCTGCCTTCCCTGCTCCCTAGTCTTGCCAGTCTTTTGGCTGGACCAGTGCTGGCACTAGTGACTCCTTGACCATTGAGTAAAGGTAGCCAAGAAACAGAGTTGTTCAGGGGAAAAGAAGGTCTCCTTCTTCTGAGAGGAAAGGGCCAGAGGAGGTGAAAAAATGAGATAAAAGGTTAATATAATCATCTTTATCAAACAGAGAATGGAAAAGGAGGATAAGAAAGGAAAGCCGTTATAGAAGGAAGATGTGAATTTAAAGTACCAGGGAGGAAGGCTGAAAGAAACTGGCTGGTTGTGGGGAGAATGGAATAGAGTACAACCTGAGTGTGAAAGGAGAATGGGAGAATATATTATAGGAGATGGGTAAAAATGGTTGAGGGACATATCAGTGCAGGAAGGGAAAAATACAAAAGAAAATATTTTCTCCTTAGAGCTTCTAGTAAATTCTGCCAGGAATGGGAAGGCTGAGTCACAATACCTCCACAGCAAACGTCTGTGTTTAAGTTGTGGAAGCCTGAGCTATGATACTCCTTGCCACTAGGAAAACGCTGTAGCAAAGAATTTAGCAATTTCTAAAGACGAATTAGATATCAGTAGAAAATTATGTCCTTAAATGCAAGCTGAGTATGTCAAACTCTGCCTCATCTTGGGACTGACTGTCCCTGCACCATCCTTTTGTGACTGGTGGGCCTCAGTAATTTTTAGCTGTCTCAGCTGGGCTCTGGGGACAAAAAGTTTGAGAAGTCCTGCAATAGTTCATATATTAAAATTTGTACTCATACCTGTAACAAAGCCTGCAGTCCTATCTTTCCAATGATGTGTGTTGCTGTCACTTACCAAGAGAGAGAGGAGCAAGGTAGCAGGAGCTTGGTGCGAGTGCAGCACAGGAATATTGGATTAGATCTGCCCCTGGCCCCGGACCCCATCAAACCACTGCCTTGCCTCTCCCCCTCTTGATATGAGGCATAGATATGTGGGATTGGGAAGGTGGGAGAGCAGTGCAGCTCCACTGGCTTCTACTACAAGAATACATATTATAGGAACACTTAGAAAGTGCTGTCAGGAGTCTCTGATAGGACTTCTGCATGAATAGAGCACAACACCCGAAGTTGGAGTGGAGATGGAGTGAGTATCTGAGGACATGTACAGATATCAATACAGTAGAACAAAAATTTCCTTGGCAGTAATGGTGGTGTGGAAAGTCTTTTAATAAATGATTGTAAGGACTGGTGGTGGCTGGGGACTTTTGTAGTTGCATTCTCTCCCTTTGTCAACATAATCCTTGATGAGTGTATAGGAAAAGAATAGACAGGGATACTATAACATGTATTATATACCCATGAACACATCCCTCTATAGCATACTCATCATCCGGGGTGGAGGATTAAAGACTAGTCTAAAAGGTGTGAAATCTCTGTTGCACGTGCACACATACATACACCTTTACCTGTTCAACTAGGTGTGAAGCATGGTATCTTAATCTACTGTGGCCCAGTTTGCCTATTAATTTTTTTGTGTACTAAAGCCACTACAGATTAGAGAATAATGGTACCTTATCAATTTTATGTGGGAAATATTTGAGAAACATTTCATTACTGATGGCACATAAGATAAACTGCACTTCTTAGCTAGCTGTTAGTGTAAAACAGCAGGTGTATTCAGGCCAAACTTTATCAAATCAGGGAATCCATTTATGTGATAAATATCAGTTGTTTCAATTATTAAAGCATCTCCTACATTGTAAGGGTCAATCTACATATTATGTTTAACATGTGGAGATTACTAGAAATTATCCCCTTTACTTCTGTTTTACTTGCTACTTCATCATCCGAACAGCATCACCAGCAGTGGAAGATAGTATCTGCATAGAAACACATGCAGTGCCCAATGTGAAAAAGAAAGAGAAGAACAACGTTCCTGAAGAAAGAGGGATATTTTCAAAGCAAAAGAAAATAGGATATGGGATGTTTTTGAAAGTTGTTTCAAAGCGGGAGGAAGAGGTGAGATAGCTTTGAAGGAAGTGGGTCGTGTCATAGTAGGGTAAAAAGGAAGTGGGAGATTAGGCCCAACTATTTTCCACCTGAAAAGAACTGAGATGATGATATGTCTGTCTAAAAGTGGGATGATATCCCACTGCATTTCAAGCCCCAGCACCAGGAGCTGTCCATACAGAATGTCAAGCATCAAAGGCAGGGAAGTGGGTAAATAAAGTTACAAGAAAAAAGTGCAAAGTATTTAGCAAAATTTGGCAAAATATGATGTAGATGTGACACCCTTTATTGATGGCCTTTGGGGTGAGGATGTACAAATCAGGGACTGATACTAGACATTATTACAGCCTCAGTGGAAGCTGTCCGCAAAAGCCTTTTCATGATACACTGGTACCTCAGGTTAAGTACTTAATTCGTTCCGGAGGTCCGTTCTTAGCCTGAAACTGTTCTTAACCTTAAGCACCACTTTAGCTAATGGGGCCTCCTGATGCTGCCGCACCGGAGTCCGATTTCTGTCCTCATCCTGAAGCAAAGTTCTTAACCTGAAGCACTATTTCTGGGTTAGCGGAGTCTTTAACCTGAAGCGTATGTAACCTGAAGCGTATGTAACCTGAGGTACCACTGTAATCATAACATGTAAAAAGTAAAGCAATGTATACTGAATCCGTGAAACTGTTTAAGATTTTAAAAAAGATCACCTCGTGGTGTTTTCTACTTACCCCATCTATACTGTATTGCCCGTGTGGTGGTAAAACTTCTGAAAGGGACTGGCTGAGCTGGTGGAATGGCATAGATAGAACTTGCTCAGGGAAATAAATAGTCTACAGTAGCTTTGCAAGTAAGGGGAAGCTGTCCATTTGTCTGGGATTACAGCCTCATAGAGGAGCTAAGGATTGGGAAGAGGTCCTAGTGTTCAGAGAATATAAGGGACAGAGAGACTAAAGGTTGAAAAACAGGTGCAGAGAACGAGTAAACTGGGAGAAAAGAGAAACGGGACGGTGAAAAAAAATGTTATTCTTCACTTCCTTTCTATAGTGCTTTGTATTTTTTAAGGAATAAAACAACTCAGAGTGGTTTACAACAAAATCTTGACCTTGCTCACACTTGAGTAAGCTATGTTGAGGGAGGGAGAGGAATGCAAAACAGAAAACTCTCCTCCATGCATTTAAAGCAAGAAAAGGCTCTCTAGTCTATGCATTTGAAGAGGCATTTCTTACAGTCTGCCCAGTGCACCTGCACCAGCAGCAACGTGGGGATGGTCACGACCCCACAACTCTGTTCTGCATTAGCGAAATGTGTGTGAGGGAACATGAGAAGTGGACTGATGGGTGGAAAGGGAGCCCAGAAGGAGATTCTGGGGCTGGACACTACGGACAGGAAAGAAATGGGCTGTCCTTGGGAGAGAGCCTTGGGACTTGGGACTCAGGCAGCTAAGAGGACAAAGGAAGGCTAGGCCTTGCCAGTTGCGGCTTTTACTTGTGATCTGCACCTCTGTGACTGGGGCACATTATAAAAGGCCAAAGGCAGGCCTGCCTAAACTACAGTATGATTTTGAACCATGGGTTGGCTACAAGATAGGGGCCCAGAAGCAGGGCCTTGCAGAGCCAGGCAGAGGCCCGGGCCAGGTAGATAATGTGGCCCCCCCCCTTTTTTTTTTTACCGTGGGGATAACTGAAGTCTTATAAATAAGTAAGTACAGTGGTACCTCAGGTTAAGTACTTAATTTGTTCCGGAGGTCCGTTCTTAACCTGAAACTGTTCTTAACCTGAAGCACCACTTTAGCTAACGGGGCCTCCTGCTGCTGCCGCGCCGCCGAAGCACGATTTCTGTTCTCATCCTGAAGCAAAGTTCTTAACCTGAAGCACGATTTCTGGGTTAGCGGAGTCTGTAACCTGAAGCGTATGTAACCTGAGGTACCACTGTATATAAATAATTGTGAATATGCTGACGGAGGCCCCTTTTGGAATCGGAGGCCGGGACCAAGTGGCCCATATGGCCCCCCTCTGTCTGGGCCTGCCCAGAAGCAGGGCTTGATTTGCACCGGAGTGAATGCGAGCAAGGGCAGCAGGCCCATCATCATCATCATCATCATAATAATAATAATAATAATAATAGAAGAAGAGGAGGAGGACACAGGGACAAGTGGGCTGCCTGAGGTGAACTGAGGCGTTTGACGCGAGAGCTGAGGGAGCGCTTTAAGGCCTACTTTCCCGCCTTTTTTCCTCGCGCGTCGCGTGAGGCGCTTCCCCCAACCCCTGCACCCCGCTCACCCTCTTGTTGCGGTCGGTCTCCTTGGCCTCCTTCTCCTCGGGCCCCTGCCGGATGATCGCTCTCAAGGCCACGGCGTTGTTGGTGCAGCAAGCTCGGAAGAGGGTGAGCGCCTCGGGGCTTCCCGTCGACGAGTCCGACTCTCCCAGAGACCAGTCGTCGCCGTCGTCGCTGTCGCCGTCCGCCCGCGGCGGGTAGAAGGAGTCGTCCGAAGCGATGCTGCGCGTGTCCGGGAGGTCCGAGAAGTCCTCGTACTCCTCGTAGTCGCCGCCAGCGTCGTCCTCGTCGCTTCCTCCCTCAGCGCCGCCGCCATCGCCTTCGCTGCCCCTTCGCGACCTCTCCGCCCCGGCAGCTGGGCTGGAGCCGACGGCGACGCTCCCCTCAGGAGCCGCGGCTCCCGGCCCGGCAGGCTCCGAGGGCGGCACGGCCAGGTGCTTTGCCGCGGCGGGACTCCGGCCCTCCCCGGCCGCTTTGCCGTCTCCAGACAGCAGCACCATCGTCGCCTCCCTTCACGGAGGGAGGTGTTTGGACTTTATTTCTCTCGGGAGCTTTTACCTTCGGGGGCAAAAGGTCGCCCCTGAGGCGCCGCCAGGTCTCCTGCACGCATGCATCCGTGTTCAGACGTGCAAGGCCCGGCGGGATGACCAGGGAGGGAAGAAGAGGGGCCGGGGACCTGCGACATAAAGAGCTGCAACAGGCACCCCTGTCTTGGGAGGGAAATGCAACTCCCTTTTCCAAAATAAAGGGGATGCGTGTGTGGGGCAAAGCTGAGCTCTCTAGTATCCAAATCTTTTTATTATTCTTTACAGAATACGGATAGGTATCTTTTCACAGTGAGAGCAAGAGCATACTGAGAACAAGCCACAAATGCTGAGCTCTCTAGAGAACAAACCTTGGCCCCAAGGACAACATCCTCACACTCCGTGGAGCTCCCTCTGTGCAGGACACTTTGTGTTTTTACTAAAACACAAAACCCAGTGCAAGTATTTTTTGGAAAGAAAGGGGCCTGCAATGCCCCGACATGCAACACAGCCCCTCTTCAGATGCACACGAGAAAGTAGGTCTCTCGGTCCCAACTCTACTTAACTCGCACCAGAGCGACAAGATCAAGAAGGGATCCACTGAGGATCACGCTCCCCCGCCCCATAATCTATGCCGTTATCTCAAAAGACCCTGCTCGGGCTTCAGATGCAAAAAGACTACTGCGCTCATCTTTTTGCCCTACCTCGACTTCTATTGAGCCAAGCGCAAAGAGCTGGGGGTTTCTTCCCGCATTTTTATCAGGTTAAAAAGAAAAAATCAGGCATTGGCGACTCCTAGCCGTTGGGATGACAAGGCATTTCTTGCCAAGGGGGACTGAGCAGCGTCTCACCCCACCTCCTTTCCCGCCGCAGCTTCCTGATGCGCGTGGGTGACACGGCGGTGGAAAGTTTTGGGGAAACACGAGCTCCTGACGCTGTTGCAAAGCGGGAAAACCCAGGCTCGTTCCTTTCCAAGAGGGGCTGCAAAACGCCGAGGCGAACGAGAATGCAACAAACTTTCTTTTCCTCTTGCTTTTCTGGGCAAGGCGCTCGCTGATCTCCAGCAAGAAACCAAAAGCAGCACTTCTCGCGCTATCCTGTTTCAACCGAGCACAATACTCCGAAAAGGTTTCCAAAGCTCCTCGCTTTGACCAAAAGGGTGACTTTTGCAACCAGGAGGGTGCTTTTTTCCCGCCAGAAAGCGAAACCGAAGTTTGCTCGCACACGCGGCAAAACTGGGAGCAGCTGAACTGAGAGCCTCCCCTCGGGGACCATCCGATTTCCTGAAATTTTATTGTAACGGTCGGATGAGCTAAAGCAAAATTTCTCCGCGCCGCCGGCTGCTTTTCAGAAGGCCAGCCACTCTTTCGTAAGCCCTTGTCGCGAAGACGAGGGAGGGGGGCGGTGCTGGAGAAAAACCACAACAATAAGCAATATTTCCGGCGATAGATCTTGTTCCAAATATGGTCCGGGAAAGACTGCGGGAAGAGACAGAGCGACCGACACGTTTAGAAAACTCCTGGCAGTGACTCTTAATCCGATCACCAGAAGATTGAGGCTCCAGCTTAGCATGTTGACATCAGGGACACATTTGCAAAGCGATTTACATGCAGCTGTCCATGTTGGGGTTTTATGCACCAGCGAAGAAAATTGCTATTGACAGGTGAGTAATTTGAATTCCCTGAGCACCTTCAACTTTATCTCCTGCCGGGCTTCTTCTCCTTTTCTTAGTTCAGTAGTTTTGCAGACATGTATGGCTTCGCTAATGTTTTACACGACCCCACCTAAGTGTTTCCTCAGGCTCGTCGTCAGATGTCCCCTTACTTTCTGGGCGGCGGTTGTGAAAAATCGGGGTAGGGAATAGTAAATTAAAACATAAATGGAGTTGTTACAGTTGCTGAATACAACTATTCGAGAACCCGTAACTTTTGCGGGACGGAGCTTTGAGTTAACATCGCTGCGGGAAAAGTACAAATCCATTGTATGAAGAGACACAAGTACATTTTATACATTTTATACATGTTTTAGTGGTATATTTTAAGAGTGAAAGATGCGTTTGAAAAGTAATCACACGGAACCTGCTTTCTTGGAATCGCCTATTTGACTGTAGTAAATCCCTTGAAATAGTCGCAGGAGCTAGTCAATACAGAGACAATAGTCAATTGAGTTTAAGCCAAGGAGGCAGTGGTTCTGTGGCATTTTTTAAAGTAATACCAAGAACAACAACAATCACAGAAGTAGGGTGGCCTTTCTCAGAGGGAGCAGTGTAATAAATACGTCAGAGTAAAGACCTTTGTAGGGTTGCAAGGTAGCAGTTTCAAGCATAGCTATTTAATAGGATTATAGTTTTAAATGCCTGTGATCTGTTCCATTCATCTTGTCTTTGAGTGATCTATATTTAGAACTCTCTATTGGATGCTTGTCTGTTGCCAATGGACCTTTTTTTTCTTGCAAGTTTTTCTGCAAATTGACATAGATTCAATCCTGCTTGTTTTCCCTGCTGCTGCTTGTGAGTGAAGGGAAAGGGAGCAGGTATTTAAAATTCAGCAATTTTAGTATTTTCATAACCATATTAAAAAGCTGTAAGGAAGACATATACATAAATGGATTTCCAGGGTAAGTTTAGATCATCCTTGCAAATAATTATTTGCACAACTTGTTCAGGGCAAGTAACAATTCCTTCCCTGCAAGCAACTTGCCAGCGCTACCACAAATATGACCCATCATTTATTGGTGTGATCAGTACTTTCGTGACATGGTCAGTTTATACTTATTATCCTCAAGCTTGCCTTGCCTGGAAACAAGGTGTTAAGCAACGTGGTGTGCTCTATACTGCTGTTGGATTACAGCTCCCATCAGCCCCTGCCAACATGGTCATTGGTCAGGGATGATGGGAGTTGTAGTCCCAAAACATGGGAAAGCATCATGTCGGCTATCCCTAACCCCATTAAGCGCAATGGAAACTAAGTAAACACCACAGGATTGTTCTGTATCAAAGGAATCCCAGTGTTGCACTCAACCACAGTTCCCATGGTTCTTTGGAAGAAGCTGTAACAGTAAACCAATTTTAAACTAGTTTGAATCTGTCATTTATGTGTGCTCTAACAAAGCTATCAAGGGAAATTAATTGGAGAGGGAGCAAGGGATAAATTGGTGAAGAAGAAAAGGTAAAATACGGTACAGTAAATACAGTATAGCAAAAAATGCAGCAAGGTACAGTAAAGCCAAGGAAGAGGGAAAATAATCTAAAAGAAAAGCAGCAAATGTGTGTTGCCTTATACAGTAAACACTTGCCAGCTTCTCATTTGACAGTGAAATGTTGTATCCAGATACCCTGTTTGCTTTAATTATTGTTTTCATTGTAACGGGGTGTCTTGCAACAATATAGTCAATCTCAAAAGTTATTTTGAAAGCATACCCTGCCTACGTCCTACTTTTTGTGACATGGAGTGAGACCTGTTAAAAGAGAACTTCCCATGTTGTGCTTTCCATTTTTCTTTAGGACCATACACATTGGTTGATCTAGATATGAGCATTTGATAGTGGTGTTGGCAGATTGTGGCAGGAGAAGAAAAGAGTTTTCTCCCTGGTGCCACCACTAGATCCAAGTAGCCTTTTAGATATGCTTAATTTGTAGTGCAGAATGTGCTTGAGCTGAATCTTGACGTAGAATTAAAAACATTTAACCTGAAAATCCTTCACTAATCCCAGATATGGGTCACGTGGCTGTGGTTACTCAGAGGTGAAAATCACTCTGCATGTGCTCAGAGGTGCTGCCTTTATTGTGATTCATATGCTTCAGGTTTAAGTGTTGAGATTAACTAGTTTATATTAAGATCTGCCATCAATGGAAATTTGTTTTAGCATTATAGTCAGGGTGCGCCAAAAAAAAGCAGTTAGCAGGTGAGTATTTTGGAAGCATGTTTACATTCTAAAGAAATATATTTGTTATGTTTTATCATTCTCATGGTGTTTTATCTGCACTCCTAAGTTTGTAGTATAGATGATGAAGGAACAACAAAGCTTCAGGCAGCATCAGTTCTTTCACTGAAGGGATTTCCATGTTCCAAGATGCACATGTTCTTCTTGCAGTGTGATGCCAAGCATCATTAAATAAATTTGGAAGTCTAATTACTCCTGCATTCAGTGAAGCTTAGATGGCTTTTTTCATTATCCTTAATGATATGGGCACAATTCACCAGGAACTTCTCCCATACAGATTTCATTAAAATGGATGGGATTCGCAATATGTATTGATTTCCAATAAAACTTGAAAGAAGGCAAAGAGCAATGTGCTTTGTGCAATGGCTCCACCAGTAGGGGGTCCTTAGCCTCAGTTCTGCCCTCTTAGACTTTAGATGTATCAATTCCCTGTACAGGGAACTCCGTGTGCAACTAATTACTACACCTCTTAAATTATCCACTGGCATTATGAAATTCCACTTCATCTCTGACACAACCCATTGCCAGTTGGCCTCACTCCCTTCTGTACTATTGATTGAGGTGTGCATCCGGTGAATTAAAAACACAAACACAACAGTACTTTTGAAAGTCAACAACATTTGTAACTAAAGCTATCTATTTATGCCACTAGTAAAAGCTTTAGGGTGAGCAGTTAGGGAGGACCATGGAAAATATATAATAGTTGTTTCCCTTGTAAGGTAGCTAATACGTTGGGGTGCACAGAACAGATGTAAGTTACTACTTCTGCCATTCACTTAGTTTTGGATTCATTCCATCCTCTGTAAAATAGCAAAGATACCGGTAATAACATCTCTTCACTATGGCTTGTCAGACTACATGGTTCCTTTAAGCAGGACTTTCCATCTCCTGTGTCTATAGAAAGTATAGCATGATAGTGTTCCATGGTTTCTGGAGCTTCTGAAATGAGCAAGCAGCAGTGAATATAAATGTGGCAAAATACTGATTATTAGCCTGAAAGCTGCTCTTCTGGTTCTCTCTCTCCACCTAAATAGAACTGGCCTTGACTGGTAATTAAATGGGAGGGTGCTTGGAACTCCGTAAATGTTGTCAAGGAAGACACTAATATACTGTAATAGTTAAATGGAGCCAATATTACTCATGCCTACATGATCTCTTACAGACAAATAATATCCCTATCATCAAAGATCCCATTTAAGAACAAGCTCTGCAAACATTCTTGATGATCAAACATTTAAAAGACTGTATTTTATAAGAATGCTTGGATGTTTTGACATTAATATTATTGGCAGGCGAGAAGCAGGATCCAGCAGAAATTTCATGAACAGCAAGCAGTTTATTTTAGCTGTTGCTAATAGTCTTAAAAGGTATAACGTGCCTGCAAAATGCCTACTTCTTTCTTCGTTTATATTTGCTATTTATAATTTATAAAGCATATATTTTGTACCATGCACTGAACATTACTTAAAAGAAGTGAACTGTGCTTTCAGAGTAACAATCTAATTTTTTTATTGTATACATAAAACAGTATGTTCCCTTGGGTTCAGTAAGGTTACAACACCATTGATATTAAATATTGTTGTGAGAGTGTTGTTTGAGCTCTGGGCCTTGGGTATTGTACTGTGGCACAGCTTAGCTGTTCACAACAATCACACACTTCTTGCACAAACTGCAACAGAGAGATTTGCACTATTTGTGGATTATTACATAGTGATCACTTTCAGATGCTGTTCATTCAGCAAAAGAGGGGGGTCCCACAAAACAATATACCTTGGATGTCAAAGTCTAGGGTAAAGAAGTGTGTCTTCAGCATATAGTGAAAGCCGTACAGTGAAGTGCCTCTGTGGAGAGGGAGTTCCACAGATAAAGCCCTCTTCTGGACAGCCATGCCCCACACTTCTGAGGGTGTCTCAGAACTACCAATAGAACCCCCTGTGCATATCTTAACACCCAAGAGTATTGGTCGAGATGGAGACAGTCTTTCACATGTTTGGAACCTGTTATTCGGGACTTTTAGACACTAAGGTGAGCACCTCAAATAGGTCCTAGAAACAAACAGGTAACTAATGTGGCTATTTTAAAATGGGATCATATAAGTTCTAACCTCAGGGGTGGGGAATCTTTGGCCCACGGGCCAACTTGACCAACCAGGGGTTCCACTTTGGTCCACCAGGCTATTCCACCACCAAATAAAGCCCCACACCTACCCACCCACCAGCTGGTGTCACTGCTGTCAGCTGATGGGCAGGAGGACAGGGTTTAATCATGAGTTGGCAGTGCTCCCAGCAGGGAACAGGATCTTGCTGCCAGGCAGCAGGATCTAATCTCCGCTTTTCAGCTGATGAGCAGAGATTAAAGTCATGTGTCTTCTCCTTTCAGCAGGTAATGGGGTGGCGCCAATGCTACTGCCTACCTGCTTAAAGGAGAAGCAGAGCAAAGTGCTGTTTGAAATAGCCTCTTCCCTTGGGGTGGAGGCTAGGAAAGAAGTTGCTTCAAAGGATGCTTTGCCACTGTAAGTCAGTCTCCATGCTTCCAATGGAAGCACAGCACAGAGACTGCCTTTAAGCACCATTTCCACCAAGCTCCCTCCGCCTTTAAAGGAAGAGAGAAGCTGGTTCAGAGGTTGCTTTGCCGCTTTAAGAGAGCCTCTGTGCTTTCATCTTGAATTAAGATGGCGAAGTGAATCTTCCAAATCTGAATTGATTTTAACCACTTATTTCAAAACTTCACTGATTTTGTGGTTTCTTAGAGTGCCCAAGCAACTATAGGTTAGAGGTTGCTAGTATGAAATATATATGGAGAGGATTTGGGTGAAACTTCATTGACACACAGAATAATCCTATATGTGTCTACTTACAAGTGAGTCCCATTTAAGTCATTGGGGCTTACTCTCAGGGTTGTAGTCGCAGGTGTATCTTTAATCAAATACTCCAAGAACAATGAACATAGTTAGGCTAAGCCTTAGCAGATGAAGCATTGCCAGTTGATTTCAGGGGGAAAAACAACATCCAGGCATTTTATAAAACCCTTTTCTGGATTAGTCCAACAGCATTATTTTAACTGGTAGGAGGATTGGCATTTTTTCGCTCACATGCTTTAACAACAGCCCAGCACACACTACTATCCAAAGAACAGCAAGAGGAATTCTGCTCATGCAAAGAGCTTTTGCTGCTCCCTTTCCTGCTACAACTCTTTACGCCTGCTGAAATCTCTTCCCTGGGTTGGTATACCCTCCTGAACAGCATGACACAGGCTGTAACTGAAGGGTGGTGGGGAAAATCAGCAGGAAATGGTAAACCTCTTCCTCCCACACTATTAGGAGCTCTTTCGATGTAAGCCGCAGGGATTAGATAATACTTCTTTCCTTAAAATGTTCACATGTAAGTAAAGCTTTAAAAGGTATGGAATGGAGATAAGTAGAAGGATACCTGAAAAAAACTCAGCTGTTTGGTTAATTTTTTGTATAGGGGCTTGTAGTTAAAACCACAGGAGCAGGACCAGTTTTTCCTTTTTTAAAAAAAGAAGAAGTGATAACTCTGACTGGTGGGCCAAGGTAGAGAAAGTCCTGGAAAAACCTATGAGCCACTTAGCAACAAAAATTACATAGTGATAATAATTAGCAACTGCCATGATCAGCAGGTGTGCTAAATGTAACCATAAATGAGCCTAGTCAAGAATTCAAATAATTTATTCCTCATAGGAAATGGGAGCTGTTAAATGTTTGGAAAATGAGAAACTGAGTGAAAGAGCTGAATGGTCACTGTCTTCCCCCCACATTTTCACATATTATGTCATGTCATAGTTTATTTCTATACCACTTTTTAGGCAAAGGTCCCTGAAGCGCCTAACAAAAATTAAAACACGGATTGCATAGTAAAATACAAATCAAGGCACAGATTTTTTTTTTTTTTTTATAATATATTTATTAAGATTTTCACAAAAAACATACATCAGAAATAACACAATTCATCATTGTCAATTTAACATCTCTCAGTTGTTGCATAGGACTCCCCCACACCTCCCACATACACTTGCATCATTATTAAATTAGTTTCAAACAAATTATCATTTTGCTCATAGTCTTAGTTTTGATTAGCATATAATTCATCCTTAAGTCTAATTTAGTGATAGACAATTGTTTTCTACTCTGGCATCCGGTTCAACACTCAGCCAAGTTACAATATTTTTGTAAATAAATCTTAAATTTCTTCCAATCTTCTTCCATCCTTTCTTCTCCCTGGTCTCGGATTCTGCCGGTCATCTCGGCTAGCTGCATATAGTCCATCAGCTGCATCTGCCATTCTTCCACAGTGGGTAGCTTCTGAGTTTTCCAGTTCTTGGCAATCAATAATCTTGCTGCTGTTGTTGCATACATAAAGAATGTTCTGTCCTTTTTTAACACACTCTGGTCGACGATACCCAAGAGAAAGGCCTCTGGTTTCTTAGTAAAGGTGTATTTAAACACCCTTTTTAATTCATTATATATTGTCTCCCAAAAGGCCTTCACTCTAGGGCAGGTCCACCAGAGGTGAAAAAATGTTCCTTCATTTTCCTTACATTTCCAACATTTACTATCAGACGAATGGTATATTTTAGCTAATTTAACAGGGGTCATGTACCATCTATACATCATTTTCATCACATTTTCCTTCAACGCATTACATGCAGTGAAGTTCAGCCCAGAGGTCCACAACCTTTCCCAATCTTCAAACATAATATTGTGCCCGATGTCCTGAGCCCATTTTATCATTGTTGATTTTACCATTTCGTCTTGTGTGTTCCATTTCAGCAGCAAGTTATACATTTTTGAAAGTACTTTAGTCTTAGGTTCTAACAGTTCAGTTTCTAACTTTGACTTCTCCACTTGGAATCCTAACTTTTTGTCATTTTTAAACACTTCTTTAATCTGAGCATAGTGTAACCAGTCTCTCACTTTATCTCTCATCTTTTCTAAACTCTGCAATTTCCAGTTGTCCCCATCCTTTTCTATTATCTCCCAATATTTTGGCCAATTGGCCTCCATATTGACTCTTTTTCGAGCCTTGGCCTCCAGGGGTGACAGCCACCTCGGAGTTTTGTTCTCCAATAAGTCTTTGTATTTTGTCCAGACATTAAAAACTGATTTTCTGACAATATGATTCTTAAAGGCCTTATTTATCTTAGCTTTGTCATACCATAAATAAGCATGCCATCCAAACGCATTATTAAAACCTTCCAAGTCCAAGACATCCGTATCTTCAAGAAGTAACCAATCTTTTAGCCAGCAGAACGCTGCAGCTTCATAATACAACTTTAGGTCTGGCAGGGCAAAGCCCCCTCTTTCTTTCGCATCTGTTAGTATTTTGAATTTAATTCTGGGCTTTTTGCCCTGCCAGACAAATTTAGAAATATCTTTCTGCCACTTCCGAAAACACTCTGTCTTGTCTACAATCTGTAGTGTCTGAAACAAAAATAACATTTTTGGCAGTACATTCATCTTGATGGCAGCTATTCGGCCTAACAAAGAAAGTTTTAGTCTTGACCAACTATCCAAGTCTCTCTTAATTTCTGACCAACATTTTTCATAGTTATCTTTAAAAAGACTCAGATTTTTTGCTGTTATGTTTACCCCCAAGTATTTGACTTTCTTAACCATGTTCAGTTCTGTCTCTTTCTGAAGCTGTTCCAACTCAGTATCTGTCAAGTTCTTCCCCAAAACCTTAGTTTTTTGCTTATTCAACTTAAATCCTGCCACTCGACCAAAGTTTTGAATCAGTTGTAATACTCTTTTCATACTAGATTCCGGCTCCTGTAATGTCAAGACTAGGTCATCTGCAAAAGCTTTAAGTTTATATTGTTTCGCTCCGACCTGGATCCCTTCCACCAACCGATCCCCCCTAATCATGTTCAGGAGCACTTCCAGAACCGAAATAAACAGTAATGGGGAAATCGGGCAGCCTTGTCGTGTACCTTTTTCAATTTTGAACCCTTCTGTAACCACATTGTTAACTATCAGTTTAGCCTTTTGTTCTGAGTATATTGCCTCAATCCCATTCTCAAACCCCCGTCCCGCTCCCATTTCTTTTAAATTCCCCTTCATAAATTTCCAGGATATGTTGTCAAAGGCCTTCTCCGCGTCTATGAAAATTAGAACTGCTTTAGTGTTTATGTTTGTTTGCAAAAGTTCCAATATGTCTATAATGTTCCTTGTGTTTGCAAACATGTGTCTACCCGGGAGAAAGCCTGCCTGGTCTTTATGGATTATCTCACTTAAAACTTTCTTAAATCTTCGTGCCAAAACATCTGCAAATATTTTGTAATCCACATTTAAAAGGGAGATGGGACGGTAGTTCTTAAGTTGTGTCTTTTCAGTTTCCGACTTTGGTATCAATGTGATAAATGCTTCTTTCCACGATTCAGGCGCCTTCTTCCCCTCCATTATTTCATTGCTGACCTCCAATAATGGTTGTATCAAATAATCCTTCAATATCTTGTAGTAGTTAGAGGTCAGTCCATCTGGCCCTGGTGATTTGCCCTGTTTCAAACTCTGGATGGCCTGCTCAATCTCTTGTCGTGTTATTTTGTTATTCAAAATTGTTCTGTTTTCTTCTGACAGCTTTGCTAATCCATTTTTCTCCAGAAATTGTGTGATCTCTGTTTCATCTTGTGGCCCTTGAGTGTATAACTTTTTAAAATACCTCTGGAAGCACTTTCTGATCTCTCCCGGGTTCTGAATGTTCCTTCCTTCAACCTCTAAGTTTGTTACTGTATTCAGTCTTTGTCTCCTTTTCAACTGCCAAGCTAGCAGTTTCCCACATTTATTAGCCGACTCAAAAGTTTTTTGTTTCATTGTTTTAATCTTCCATTCTATTTCCTGATTTATCAGTTTAGAATATTGTGCCTGATGAAGTTTGATTTCTCTCAGAATCGGTTGAGATTTCGGGTCCGATCTTAACTTCTTCTCCAACTCTTTGATTCTTTCCAGAATTTTGTCTTTCTTTTCATTTTGCAATCTTTTCTTTAAAGAATTCTGTTGAATCAAGAACCCTCTCATCACAGCTTTACTTGCATCCCAGATAGTTCTTTTTTCCACCGTGGTACTCAAATTAATCTCGAAGTAGTCCTTTAAAGTTTTTTGGGCCTTCTTTACAATTCTTTGGTCTCTAAACAGGCCATCATTCATCTTCCATCTAAAGGAGCCGGTTGGGATCAGTGTCATATCCATTCTCAAAGCGTTATGGTCGGAGCATGTTTTGGGGCAGATTTCCACCTTCCTCACCTTAGGTGCCAGACTTCTAGTTATCCATATTTGGTCGATTCGTGTCCAGGTCAGTTGGGCTTCAGAAAAGAATGTTCCTTCTCTCCCCAAGGGGTTTCTAACTCTCCAAATGTCAATCCAGTCCATATTGTCAGTCATTTCAAAAAAAGTCTTAGGTAGTCTTCCTTCTTTGGTAATGTTTTGGTTCTGTGACTTATCCATATTTGTTGATACAACCCCATTCATGTCCCCCATCATAATGACGTTGTTGTAGTCCAGATAATCCAGCATGGTCTCATGCAACTTCTTGTAAAAGTCCGATTTCCCTTCATTTGGAGCATAAATTCCTAATATCAAAATTTTTTCTCCTTGATATTGTACTTCTATTGCAAGGATTCTTCCACTTTCGTCTTTAAAGAGAAATTTTGGTGAAAGGCTCTCTTTTGCATAGATCACTACGCCTCTCTTTTTAACGGTATCCGATGATATAAATTCTTGACCAAGCCTTTTGTTTATTAACACCTTTCTGTGGAGCCTAATCACATGTGTTTCTTGTAAGCATATAATGTCCAATTGTTCCTTTTTTAAAATATGAAAAATTTTAGACCTTTTTTCGGGGCTGTTACAGCCATTTATGTTCCAGCTCAAAAGCTGCAGAGACATCTTGGATAAATCTGGTTATTCTTTCTGGGGTGGTACCTTGTTCTCCGGTCCTTGAGGATCCGAGGGGGCGGGCTCCCCTGGAGGTTCTGGCGCTGGTAGTCCAAGTCCTTTGTGGAGGTCTTCTCCGTGTGCTCCCAGAAACTTATCTCTATCTTCCACTGTTTTGATTTTGATCTTTCTCCCTCTGTGGGTAAAGGATAATCCTTGTGGAAACTCCCACCTAAATATAATTGCGTTGCTTCTTAACAATCTTGCCAATTCCGTGTAGTTAGATCTTAGGTCCAGCAACTGTTTAGGGATATCCTTGTAGATTTCAATTCTCTTGCCCAAAATGTCAAGTGACTTTTCGTAGTGCAGGCCCAAAATTTTGTCCCTTTCCTCCTTTGATCTCAGTGTTATCAAACAGTCTCTGGGCTTCTCTATCCTTCTGACTCTGCCAAGCCTGAAGGCGGATACTATTTTAAAGTCTTTTTCCTCTAACTTCCAAAACTTGGCAAATTCTTTAGTCAAGAATTCGATAAAATTATCTTCTTCCACCTCTGGAATCGAGCGTATCCTCAAGTTGGTCTCCCTGTTTCGCAATTCTGTCATCAAAAAGTAAATCTGATGTTCTCCAACTTGTTTACTGAGTGGTCTTACTTCCTTCTCAAGTTCCTCTACTCTTTGACTAGTATCTTCAGCCAGTTTCCGATTTTCACCTACAGCCTCCTTTAGTTCTCCAATAGACTGGACATTCTGTGCAACTTGTCCAGTCAGCTTATTCAAACTTTCTGTGTTCTGTTCAATTTTAGCTGTATGCAAGTCAGCCTTCTTATCCAAAGCCTCTAATTTCTCGAAGATTTTCTCCAAGACAGAGCTACTTGTCCCTGAAGCCATATCTTCCAGGTGCAGCTCCTCCGTCTCACCCTCCCCTGCCTGTATTAGGGAGGCCGCCTCTATGTCTGGAGGCAAAGTGGAAGGCAAAGCCGGCACAGATGATCTACGCTGTGAGGCTGCAGATAAAGTCAAAGTTGTTTGTTTGGTTCTTCCTCTTCTCCTTGCGCCACTCATTCCAAAGTTATCTGTAATCCAAGGTCAATCCAAGTTGTTCCCATGAGAAAGTGAAGTCCCAGATATAATAGTCAAACGGAGGCCGGGAAAGGGAAAGTAAAACAAAGTCACTGCTGTAAGTTCCAAATCCTCTAGAGGGAGCTTAATATGTCTTTGGGGAGAAAGTTTAATCCAATTCAAGTTAATAAGTCAAATTCCACGTCCAGTAGCCTCCACAAGGTAATATTTTTCAAGCAGAGTGTACTTAAGGCAAAACAATGTTTCTAGCAGTGCCAGACTGCCACTGTTTCAAAATATCAAGTTCCTGCTCAGAATGTTTCAAAGTCTCAATTTAGTGTATTCAAAGTTGCAAGCTGGTGCACAGTCAGGCAGCTCCAGCACCTGGGATTTTTGTTTAATTTATAATCCACTAGGTTAACAGAAGAAAGATATCTTTAAGTCCACAGGTCAGCAGCTTAACAAATTTTTCCAGTCCAAAAAGCACTTTAAATAGGGTGCCAGATCATTTAATTAAAACATCTCTCTTTGTCTCCACTCCTCCTGCACTTTGCTTTCAAGTTCAGTGTTAGCGGAAGACGGACTTCCTGTTTATCGTCACTCCGCTTTCAGCCGAATTCCAGCTCTTAAGAAACCTTAAGAGCCTTAAAATTTATAAAATCCAGAATTGTAAAGTCCAAATTACTCACGGGTTGCAGCTCAATTTTGGAGGTCTCAGGAAGAAAGGTCAGCGCTGAAAGACAACAGCAACGCGGCTTCACTCCGTTGACCGCGAAACGACCCACAGCGCCGCTACCCCCTCCACGATCCGGAGCCCCTTACGGGGTCCCTTCAGCGTTTTGGGGGGTGCTTTCTGGCGCCCGCCGGGTCTCGAGCCCACAGGCTTCTGCCGCCTGTGGTTCTCCAAAGTGGGTCTCCGCTTCGCCGTAGCGGACGACCCAAATTCAACGGAGCTTCCCTCTCCTTAACGGGAGAAGGCAGCCATTGCCGAACGCGCCGCCTCCGGAAGTCCTAAGGCACAGATTTTTAAAAGACTGAAAATGCACAACACCAAGAGGTCAGCAGCAACAGGCTCAGTTACAGGGGTACCTCTGGTTATGCACTTAATTCGTTCTGAAGGTCCGTTCTTAACCTGAAACTGTTCTTAACCTGAAGCACCACTTTAGCTAATGGGGCCTCCTGCTGCTGCCACACCACCGCAGCGCAATTTCTGTTCTCATCCTGAAGCAAAGTTCTTAACCCGAGGTACTAATTCTCGGTTAGCGGAGTCTGTAACCTGAAGCGTATGTAACCCGAGGTATCATAAAAGGCTTAACATCTGCCATGAAGAGGAGAATGAATAAATCAAATGTGTTTCCTAAGGAATGCAATTCCAAAGTCACCATGGAGAAAGTCTAGTCTCACATACCCACCAGCCTAATGGTAGGATACAGAACAGTGCCCCGCCCCCTCCAAAGATCTCAACAAGTGAGCAGGCACACAAAGTGAACTGCTCCTACTTGATCCAAGTGTCTCCATCACACAGATCGGCATTCTAATTCAAGATCAAGCCCTGGTTGGCCAAGGTCCATTTATGGACCAGGAATTCAACAGTAGGCTAGGAGGGAAGTCACCATAGGTTGGGAGAATTGGAAAGGGAAATTCTCTTACATTCTTAACCTTTGCTCCCCTGGAAGAGCCTAACCTTTTACTGCCATCTCCTTCAGACCACTACACTCATAATTGCGAGGCCTAGTCCCTCTTACCCACTAAACATTTCCTCCCTCTACCATCTAAAAATAGTATAAAATATCCAGAAAATGCAAAACAGGCAGGAAATAATACAGAAAAAAGGCTTTAAGGCTATGAACCATATTTCAAAGTGGAGCAGTGAGAAGAGGAACCAGAATTGCAGGTGGCAACTGAGAAAGCCCCTCTCTTTCCAATGTTATCTAAAATGTAAGGTGCCGGGCAGTGTTAATAATGCGACCCTTTCATATAGATTGGTTTTGGTGTTGTTGCCGGTGTTGTTCTTTTGAGATCCTTCCAACTCTACAATAAATAATAATAATAATAATAATAATAATAATAATAATAATAATAATAATTTATTATTTATACCTCACCCATCTGGCTGGGTTTCACCAGTTACTCTGGGCAGCTCCCAACAGAATATTAATAATAAAAAAGACATCAAACATTAAAAACTGCCCTAAACAGGGCTGCCTTCAGATGCCTTCTAAAAGTCAGATAGTTGTTTATTTCCTTGACATCTGATGGGAGGGCATTCCACAGGGCAGGTGCCACTACCAAGAAGGCCCTCTGCCTAGGTCTCTGTAGCTTCACTTCTCGCAGTGAGGGAACCTCCAGAAGGCCCTCGGAGCTGGACCTCAGTGTCTGGGCTGGATGATGGGGGTGGAGATGTTCCTTCAGGTATAGACTCAATATAGATTCTATATTGTAATCAACATCCCAAGGACCTTTATAGGTATGGTATGGTATATGTCCTCCAAGTACTCCAAGCCCACAACAATGGAAAGAGCAGAAGCAGGACCAGCAATAAGAACATAAGAAGGTGGAACATTTATTGAAGGAAATATTCTCCTTTCCCCCTTAGCTGGCCAAGGACCCAGACCTAGAATGGAGACAGCGTGAGTTATTGAGAATCTCTGCCTCTGGGATGTTGCACTAGTTATGCTCTTGCCCAATTTTATAATGAGACAGAATTTTACTGATAATATATCCAATGCAGATGGAGCTGTCTGAGTTCATTATTTCGGCAAGCAGGAGAGTGTTTTAAAAATAAACCCTAGAGCATAAGAAAACCTTTGTCTCATTCCAAGACAATATGGTGAGACTGTGCCCTAGAGAGGCAGTCTTGGATGCACTCCACCACAAAACTTCAAGGGGTGTTGGATAACACCAAAAGACTCAGTAGTAAGACAAAGTTTAACATTAATTAAAATAATTACTGCAAAATATGTTTATTTCATGAATATCCAGCTGCTTCTACAAACTGTTTTTGCTTTGTAAAATTGGCCTGAATAGTTAATGGCGGGACAAGGGGATACTGTCAACAACAGGTGTAGCAAAGGCAATTTTCAAAAACCCAACCTTATTTCCATCAAAGTTAGAATGCAAACTACTGGGCATCAAAGCTGATTTGATAACTGCACACTTACATGGTTTGGTCTTTAAAATGTTATTTTAAAAATATGATTGGAGAGGTAAAACGTGCTTTGCAAATATTGAATTAATTAAATTAGGGTACAGTACCCCACACATTCTGTTATATCCATGATACAGGCAGCTAACCAGGCAAACCTCAACCATACCTGAACAGAATCCCTGAAGTTCCAGAGGTTGTGAAACCCATTTTGTTCCTGGAACAGATTTTGTTGCTGTACTGCCATTTCACAGTCACAAAAACCCCTAAACCAGAAATATTTTTTTTTGTTTAGAGTATACAAAATATGTATACTTTGTGTAGTTTTCATATTTTCTAGACAGGACAAGTAAAATATCTAAACAATAACATAAAAGCCAAATCACATAGTTACCTGGAAGTAAGATATACTGATTTTGAGGCGAGCCTTTGATTTTTGCAGCTGATGAGTCTCAAACCTCAGTGTGTTAGGGACTTCCCCTGCATACAAAGACAGGCTCTGGTGGATTGAGCATATGAGACCAATAGTGGGTCCAACGGTCAAGAAGATGGTTTCTGCATGGGCTGTAGAGGGAAGGTAGCCCGTCTAGGAGAAGGAAAACTCACCCACCTGGGAAGGTAGCCTGTCTAGGAGAAGGAAAACTCACCCTAAACCTCTACTGTCTCACGGCATATCTTCAGGAGAAGAAAAGGCTAAGGAATAAACCCTACACAAATCCAGAGTGGAGTTCCTATGCTGGTTGGATGGTGCCTTGTACTCCTCCTTCTGGTAACTCCTGCAGCCAAGCTGGTGCCAAACATATTCTGGGAAGAGGGTCTTCTTGTCTGGGCAGCCCATGACCTCCATACACACTGCTCAGGCTTGCATCCTGGGGAGGTCATTTTGGTGCTGCTAATGCAGCAGTTTGACTTCACTTGTGGAGGCGCACTCCATTGTCTCGAGACAGACGGATGCCAACAAAATGTACAATATTCTCATGGAGTTCCTATTGATTTAACTGGGAATTGTGCAGAATGTCCTGCTGAACTGTGTCATTTTTACAGCAGGTTCTCCGCCTCTTCAGCATTTGGAACCTTATCTACACCTGGATGGCTGCCAGCAGGAGTCCTTATGCAGATCACTGCTTTGAGGAAACAAATCCCCTGTCAGGTGTGGGTGTACCATTTCCAGACGTGGTCGAGTCTGTCCATCCGCCAACTGCCTTCACCTACATCTGCTACATCCCCATCTGGGAAATTACAAGACTGAAAACATTATGTTGAAATAGCGAGACGTCCTTCATATGTTTCATATTGGCTACCGTAATAAAATTAAACAAGAACAGAAACAGCCTCATGAGGAATTAATCCTGAAACAAGTATAATACTTAATTACTTTTCCGGCAGAAGGGTCAACACTATGCATACATATACGCACACACACACACACACACACACACACACACACACATATGTATAAACAACAAACAGATTGTTCTCACTTATAGATGGGACTAAAAAACGGTTAAACGTTGGGAATTTGACATGATTGAGCTAATTAACCTTAACAGATTAATCTGACAAGTGCAAATATATTGGTTGGGTATACTTTAACTCAACATAGTGTGTTCTTGCTTAATTTAGGAGCTAGAGTGGATTATTTTTACCTGCTTTCTAGTTAGATCATTCTATAATTAGTTACTGCTTTTCTATCAATTAAAACCAGACCTGGTTCACTAACTCCCCACCCCCCGCCCCCAGTCTTAATGCTATAGCAAAGAGGACCCTGCCCCATATACCTACCAACCGTGTCTCTGCTGGCAGAGGGATGTGAAGCAAGGCCACTGTCAAAGATCTAAATGGGTAGGCAGAATCATGTGGGAGAATTAGGTCTTTTGAAAATCCTGTTTGCAATCCAGTTAGGGTTTCAAAGGTTAGGGACATAGGAAGCTGCCTTACACTGACTCAGAACAATGGCCCATGTAGCTCTGTATTGCCCACACTAAATGGGATTACGTTTTATCTCGTTAGTTCACATCTAGTCAATCACTGACAGACAACAGTTCAGGACCTCCATTGCCTCCCTAAAATCTAATTGACAAGAAAGACAGAGTTGGGTATCATTAGCATTCTGATGACACAAGAACCACTGCAACATTGTGCTCCCTAGCCCCATCCTGGCAAGGCATTCCAGAAGAAAACCACCGTCAAGATCCCAGGCCAGCGTGAAAAATACAGATTAAGCTTCCTTTCCAGGCCAGAGCCTCACCTGGGATGAGGTGTGGATGGTCCATCACAGATAAATCATTGGGTCTTTGCCAATAGAGGTTGGCAAAATTACGCTGAGCAATGATATAGGCTACAGGAAAAATTGACACCTTTTAAAAGTAGGTGTGGAATAGTGGGTATGGGGGGGGAGCAGACAGAAGGGGAGGAGTTGTTTTGCAAAGGCTTTTCTGGGAAGGAGGAGGAAGTAGGCAGAACTCCATGTGGGAGCTGAAGATCAGATCCATCTTGTCAGGCTGGGACAAAGATGGCATGAGAGAAGCCTTGAGTATCTAGTGCTGTGCTATTGGGTGAACAAGCCCCTATTGAGATGTGAATGCTATAAATGCTGCACTCCCTCCATTGAAAGCTTCTGGTGTAAATATGCGAAAAATAAACTGTATCATAAAGTCACGACTGTCTCCGCCACATCTTGATTGCCTACAGAAACATGACCCTGGGTAAGATGCCTCGAATCTCAGCAGAGATTGGACATGGCATGCAACCTTTGTAACGCTATGTTCAATCGGACTTACTTCCAGGTATGTATGTATAGGATAGCAGCCTTCAAGTGTGAGCAGGACTGCTTTTAATAGTCACCTAAACATTAACAGGGATGCGGGTGGCGCTGTGGGTAAAACCTCAGTGCCTAGGACTTGCCAATCGTATGGTCGGCAGTTCGAATCCCCGCAGCGGGGTGAGCTCCCATCTTTCGGTCCCAGCTCCTGCCCACCTAGCAGTTCAAAAGCACCCCTAAGTGCAAGTAGATAAATAGGGACCGCTTTCTAGTGGGAAGGTAAACGGTGTTTCCGTGTGCTGCGCTGGTGCTGGCTCACCAGAGCAGCTTCGTCACGCTGACCACGTGAACCGGAAGTGTCTCCGGACAGCGCTGGCCCCCGGCCTCTTAAGTGAGATGGGCGCACAACCCTAGAGTCGGACACAACTGGCCCGTAAGGGCAGGGGTACCTTTACCTTTAAACATTAACACTGAGAGTGAAAACTAGGAAACTATGTAAGGTATTCTGAGCATTGTCTTTCTTTTTTCACCTCTGGATTCCCTGGCCTTGACAAACACTTATTTATCCCTACGGGCATGTAGCTAAGTGCAGTTTAAACTAAATAAATGTAAATCAGATAGCAGTGTTTATTTTTTTTTTAAATGCACTTTCTGACTCTCACTTGTTTTGTTTTTTAGTTGAATGTAATATAACAAAATGCATTTTCCCCTTAAAATTATGCATGAAAATTATGCATGCACACTTGCTTAGCGAAGATAATGTTATCTGCCTCAGAAGTCTGAAAGAAAACATTAATATTTGACTTTTCAGGATATCTTTGTATGCTTTTGATTCTTAATTTCTAAAGAAAATGAAAATCAGGGAGTGGGCAAACCTGCATTGGTGTACCTTAGCTATTTGGCTACTTTGTAAAGACTCTTCCTGTAAAGGGTCCTCTTCAAATCCCAGTAGCCACACAGAAAATGCTACTGACCTAACACCATAGCTTCTTACATTTTTGACAAGCTGATAATTTGTTATCCTGGCTGTGCGGGAAAATTGTAGTGAGGTGAAGTTGCAAATATTCTGGAGTCACCTGCAGTACCTCATCCTGCCAGCAGAACGTCTAGCTTTTTCTGTCTTGCGGGTCTACAGGGGAAGCCACAGGTATCTCTAGACTTCGCTACCTGCTAAAAAAATAGCAACTACCTTGATTGAGTTATGGTGGCTGCTGATTAATTTATTTGAAACCTTTTGAGACTATATGAACTAGTTTTCACTCTGTTGTTGCATGAAACTCAGGAACTAGGACGTTGTTTTGCCAGGAGCAAAAAATGGTATCACTTCACAAAATTATCCATCCAGAGCAAACAGAAGTGAGGCTGTACCTACTAAGCATTGCTGCTGGTACAGGGACCCCCGAGAAAAAAATGCCCGTTTCCTTTGCTGTGTGACTTGGAAATCCAGGTTTCCTAGCAAGAGGTTTATCATCATTGGGGCATCCATTCACCTTCACTTTTTTTTTATAGCAGGGAGGGGAAACCTATGGTCCTTCAGATGCTAATGACCTCCAACTCTTAGCAGCCTCAGTCAGCACGGCCAGCAGTCGGGCATGATGCGAATTGCAGTCTGATGTCAAAAGTGCTACAAGTTCCCCATCCTCTTTAGGCATTAGAGATTCAGCAGGGCAAAATTTGATTCAGTTTGCATTAAAGGTGAACATACGTTAATTGGAACACGATCATCCTTTGAAATTCTCACTTCTCCAAATTTTGCAATGTAGTTTTCCTGCCAAGTAATATGTGCAAACATAGGGACGCGGGTGGCACTGTGGGTAAAAGCCTCAGCGCCTAGGGCTTGCCGATCGAAAGGTCGGCGGTTCGAATCCCCGCGGCGGGGTGCGCTCCCGTTGCTCGGTCCCAGCGCCTGCCAACCTAGCAGTTCGAAAGCACCCCCGGGTGCAAGTAGATAAATAGGGACCGCTTACCGGCGGGAAGGTAAACGGCGTTTCCGTGTGCGGCTCTGGCTCGCCAGATGCAGCTTTGTCACGCTGGCCAGGTGACCCGGAAGTGTCTCCGGACAGCGCTGGCCCCCGGACTCTTGAGTGAGATGGGCGCACAACCCTAGAGTCTGTCAAGACTGGCCCGTACAGGCAGGGGTACCTTTACCTTTTAATATGTGCAAAAATGCATATACTAAGGTAAACTGCGCGTGTATGCATAAAAATAGCATTCAAACATAGTTACATATGGGGAAATTGCATACAGAAATGTGTGTATATTAGGAGAAATTCAAAATATTTTACTGGTAATACATTTAGAGAGAGAGATACAGTGGTACCTCTAGATACGCACACCTCCGGTTGCGTATCCTTCAGGATGCGAACGCGGCAAACCCGTATTTTTCCAGGTTTTGCTGTGTGTACATGTGCAGAAGCGGTCCCTCCAGTTGCAGAAACCTCGGGATCCGACCAGAGCTCGGGAACGGATCCTGTACGCAACCGGAGCTACCACTGTATAGATATACTGGTAATCACAAACAGATGAAGAAATGTGGAGAACTGAAGACTGGAAAAATGAGATAAGGATAAACCCAAGCTGGCATACCTGTCCATTCCTACCTCTGACCCACAGGCCAAGTCTGCCATCATGATGTCATATGTGATGCCAGCTGTGAGACAAGTAGAGATGCAGCTGAATCAATGGGGAAGTCAACCATACTGCTGATTCGTGCAGAAAGTGGCTTTGGCAGCTCTATGCTAGATGCTTTGACAAAAGCCTGACATCCAGCTGACTTGTGACTGACAGGTGGGCCCACCTATCAGAGTTGGCCCACAGGGGTGGGGATAAACAACAATCTGGCCCACCTGGCTTTAAAGGTTCACTACCCCCTGCATTAAGGTATGCAAAGGAGAATTTGTCTCCTCTACTGTTGCTGTGTAGGAATTTCAGTAGGTGCAGCTTTTATGAAGCCCTAAATTATATGTTGTGCATCTACCAAAACCTTGAGACCATGCACCAATTTCAAATGTTGTAAAACTCCCCATAATTTGTCAAACTTCACATGGGGGGGGGGGTTGGGGAGATAAGGATCTAACCTGGCCGGATCGTTTCCCATCCATAAGTCATAGGAATTGGTTAGTAAGCAGACTTGTGTTTTTTAAAAAAAGAATTTCAAAATAGATAATTGGCTGAACTCAAAATTAATTAGTTTCTTGATGTTTTAAAACATGGTTGGGTCATAGTTTAACAGCAAAAATTTAACCATGTCTAAGTTCTATCGAATCAATGGACCTTCCTCTCCAGGTAAGTGGAATTAGGATTGTAGCCTAAATTGCCTTGGTCTAAATAAATCTTATGTCCTTCATGACTCTCTGGTTTGGAACACTCGTTTGTTTTGATCATTTGCATGCTTCATGGGCTTATTCCTCCCTACCACTTGAATGTCCACAAAACCATGTTACATCTGTGACCTAACACAAATATTGCAATTTATGATGTATCCTTGCAGAAACAAAGAAACAGAGGTCAATATCCCAGCTGACAATGAGTGATCGCTTTGCAGATTTGGCAGCAAAAGTCAACTAAGGTCTGGAGAAAATTGTTACAGCTGTACTTTGTGATATTTGAAAATCACAAAACATATGAAATGATTTGGTACTCTTGCTGAGGCATCCTCATCCCCTCCCTCCTATCTTGAATTACTCCACCCTTTCCCCCACTCCACATATTGCTTTGTGCATGATGACACCCATTGATTAAAGACTATGTAAAGCTAGCAAAAAGGTGGAAGCCTATGTTTGCATGTTTTAAGTCGCATTACAATTATTGGGATTTGGCTGCTCTGGGCTGAATTACAGCCAGTGGACATTGCAATTATGCAGTTATCTAGTCACCTATGATGAGAAGAAACTGCTTTCAGGCCTGGTTCCATTGCTAAGAAGTTGTAGCATTGTGCTACAAGTCCCACCTGTGAACACTTACCCTGATGTAATGGCAGTATAAACTGTGGCCCTATGCTGATCTTAGCCAATGCTATTTTTCACCCAGCATGCATACACACACACACACACACACACACACACACACACACACACACACAGAGTGGTACCTCGGGTTAAGTACTTAATTCGTTCCAGAGGTCCGTTCTTAACCTGAAACTGTTCTTAACCTGAAGCACCACTTTAGCTAATGGGGCCTCCTGCTGCTGCCGTGCCGCTGGAACACAATTTCTGTTCTCATCCTGAAGCAAAGTTCTTAACCTGAAGCACTATTTCTGGGTTAGCGGAGTCTGTAACCTGAAGCGTATGTAACCCGAGGAACCACTGTATATAAGAACATCTTTGGTTTTCGTGTTTTCAGATGATGGTCAGAAAGGTCCAAAGTCGCATCTGGAAATTATTTTACAGATACAGGATTATTAAAAGATGGTGGCAGCCCTGCAGAGTTAAGAATGCTCATATTACCAAACAACTACTACTACATTCAGGTGAGTTCTGAGTAGCTCGGAAGAACGTAAAGTCTTGCGGGACTCAAAACATAAAACTTGCATGGGCACAAGATGTTGGACATAATATTATGATGGCTGACTGGGAACAGTTATGGACCACTGGTATGAAATTTACGGCATGTAATGCCTTAAGAGAGAATATTATAAAAATGATATACAGGTGGTACATGACTCCAGTCAAGCTTGCAAAAATCTATCATTTGCCCGATAATAAATGTTGGAAATGTAAAGAGACTGAAGGTACATTATTTCACCTTTGGTGGACATGCCCAAAGATTAAGGCCTTCTGGGAGATGATCTATAACGAAATGAAAAAGGTATTTAAATATACCTTCCTGAAGAAACCAGAGGCCTTTCTCCTGGGCATGGTCGGCCAATTGGTGCCAAAGAAGGACAAAACTTTCTTTATGTATGCTACTACAGCAGCAAGAATACTTATTGCAAAGTATTGGAAGACACAAGATTTACCCACTCTGGAAGAATGGCAGATGAAGGTGATGGACTATATGGAACTGGCGGAAATGACTGGCAGAATCCGAGACCAGGGAGAAGAGTCGGTGGAAGAAGATTGGAAGAAATTTAAAGACTATTTACAGAAACACTGCAAAATTAATGAATGTTAGAATGATGTTGGATTGAAGTTAAGCGGTTTTTAGTAGCAATGTTATAAAGGAATATATAAAATGGTTTGTTAACAGGTGATAATATAAAGCTATAATATATTAAGATAAAAGATTTAAGATAAAATCAAAAAGGGAAAGGATTTGCTGAACTAACTAATTGAACTGGAATACAAAAAAGGGAGGTGTGAGGAGGTCAGGGAAACAAGCAAATGAAAGATAAGATTTGGAAAAACTGATTTGTTTTTAACTGTTTTTACTTTGTATTTTCTTTTTTCCTTTTTTTCTTATTTTTGTAAAATGTTGAAATTTAATAAATATCTTTTAAAAAAACAAAACATAAAACTTGCATGTATTAACTCAAGTATATTTGCAGGAACATTTGAGAGCCACTTCTTCCTTCTAAGACAGATGGTAGTTTCTTAAATTTGATGAAGCAGTCTGTCAGTTTGCCCTGTGGCAGCAGAGTAGCTGGATGGGCTGAGCAGAAATGTGAAGAACTGATTAAGATTTGAAAAATGAAAAACCAAAATTGAGAACATTCACAGACGTCTACCTGTAGCAAACTAGAGTTTGCAATTTGAGAAAACCAGCAAACTGGCTTGCACTTGCACTTGCACACAAATCCCATGATAATCCTGGAAGTTGTGAAGGAGGGTGGGAGACTAGAGTACATGAGGCCAGAGGCCCTTAGGGGCTTTTTCACAGAGCACCCATCCTCTTTTACTAACAAAATAGAAGTGGTTTTTTTTTGGGGGGGGGGGATCAGCTCTGCTACTGCTGCTCCACCATTCTATGAATGTCTTTTTATGTCTCTTTGGATGCTAATGTTTCCAGGGGTGCCACATATGATCTTACTACATGTTTCCTCTTTCATAAGGAGTGGGAGACACAAACATGTCCCTCTTTTGTAAAACAAATACTCTCCTCTTCCCACCTAGACCTGCTTCAATAGAACATGAAGGGCATCATGCCAATGATACTGGATTGGGGCTAGCATGTTGAAATACTTGGGAAGAAAACAAGGCTTATGTATTTTGCAGACATGATCATTAACCAAGTCAGCATCTTTTCAAGATTATTAATTACTAACTTGCTGATCCTACAAAAACAGGAAACCTGTCATCTTATTTCCCCTAAATTAAATCACCTGCACTCTAAAGCAATTAATACATTTCTTTATGAGAGTGAAGGTCTGCATCAGCTGACTCAAGACAGCCTTGTGCAAGTTCAAAGTTGAATACATATTGAGCTGGTGATGTCAAAGGAATAAACATGACATTTAGAAGACATCTGAAGACAGCCAGTGTAGTGTAGTGGTTAAGAGCAATAGACTCGTAATCTGGTGAGCCGGGTTCGCTTCCCCGCTCCTCCACATGCAGCTGCTGGGTGACCTTGGGCTAGTCACACTTCGCTGAAGTCTCTCAGCCCCACTCACCTCACAGAGTGTTTGTTGTGGGGGAGGAAGGGAAAGGAGAATGTTAGCCGCTTTGAGACTCCTTCACAATTTCATGACCATAAAGGACACTACTACAGGTAGCATATTATTAACTTTAAAAATCTGTACTTTATGTCAGATAATGTTATGTTATTCCACATTCTCTTTAGTCCTGATTTAAGGTTTCTTTAGCGGACGGAAATCTGCAACTCCAACCATATCTTCCTTGCGTGACCTAAATTACAAGAAAACATATTACTTTTCATTATTAATGCCCAAAG
The DNA here is from genome assembly GCF_964188315.1 of Podarcis muralis. Lineage (NCBI taxonomy): Eukaryota > Metazoa > Chordata > Lepidosauria > Squamata > Lacertidae > Podarcis > Podarcis muralis. The sequence continues at coordinate 80,074,710 of NC_135662.1, forward strand.
AAACTTAATTTCAGTTTACATTCATTCTGTGGTACTTCCTCTCATCCCATTTGGATGCAATTCTAACCTGAAAACATTTGCATGAAATAAGAGGAACTCACGGTAATGTTTTCAGAGATATGTATAGGGATATTTCTATTCCACAAGCTAGATCCCAAATCTCTATATGTATGTACCTTCTTGTTTAAATTGTGTACATTATCCATAAGCTAGGATACCAGCATTATAATATAACAGCCAAAATAATATATTAATATTACCCTATTAATAAGGTGGGTTATAATGTAGTGAACTGTTAAGGTCATATCATATCCAGCCTTTACTAAAAGAAAGTGTGTACAGTGGTGCCTCGCAAGACGAAAAGAATCCGTTCCGCGATTCTCTTCGTCTAGCGGTTTTTTCGTCTTGCGAAGCAACCCTATTAGCGCCTTAGCGGATTAGCGCTATTAGCGGTTTAGCGGCTTAGCAGCTATTAAAGGCTTAGCGGCTTAGCTGCTAAAAGGCTATTAGCGGCTTAGCGGCTTAGAAAAGGGGGGGAAAGCGGGGGGGGGGAATCGCAAGACTCGCAAGACGTTTTCGTCTTGCGAAGCAAGCCCATAGGGAAAATCGTCTTGCGAAGCAACTCAAAAACGGAAAACCCTTTCGTCTAGCGGGTTTTCCGTCTTGCGGGGCATTCGTCTTGCGGGGCACCACTGTATTTGGAGGTGAAAAGTAGTTTGAATATATTTCTCTAAGCATGGCCATAATTATATGATAGATACCACAGTACTGCATAGATGTAATAGTCTAACACCTTGACCCATTGCAAATGTAACGGCCTGCCCCTGGGCTCACACATGGACTCAATTTTCTCTGACATGAGTTTAGAAACTTTCACTATTTTAGATTAACTGTTTGCAGCTTGCCATGTCATCCAAATCCAGACAAACTGGTTAATCTGAACTACAGTTAGACAGCTAGGGGAAATGAGCCAACTTCAAGCCATAGTTTGTGAAGCTGGCTTGTTTTCACTAACCATAGTTAAAATTAACCACACAAGAGTTTGGACCACATGCTACGCTATGGTTAATCTAAAAGGGAAGCTTCCAGTGTCCTAATTATCGCCATGCTGGAGGAGTGGATGGGGTGCAGGGAACCTACACAAGCATGGGGGAGGCTAGGCACATTTTCATTACACTGAACCACTGCTTACTGTTAGATCTGACTGCAGCCAGTTTCCTAATCTCTTAACCATGGTTAAAAGATCAGGATGAAGGCTTGTTTTCTCCTCTCGACTGCCATATTAATCGGCTTATCCTTTCATTTTTCAGCCTAAAGTATTGAGTAGAATTACGTTTGCAGCAACCCTAACCGTAGCTGACTTTAAACAGAATTTGAAACTGGTTTGCAAGCTAGGATTAAAGGTAACCATGGTTAGCATAAGCCTCAGAGCAGATTAGTATTTTCCACTCTAATTTAATTCTCATTTTAAAACAGGCAAATATTATTAATATTTTTTAAACTTTTTATTGCTGTTTTAATTTTTCTTTCGGTAACCAAATTCTCAACTCAACTGTACAAACTACATTGTAAGAAGCTGCAAGAAGCAGCTACAGGGGAAACGTCAAAGAGCAATTCTCCTTCAAAACTGGTGAAAAAATAATATGTTAATCTGATCGTGAAAACCATAGCTTCAGAAGAACAAATAAAAAGAGCCTGCTTGACTAAAATGCAGTTCAAAGCCAAATCTGGATTGTATTACATTCAGATATCCAATTAATACTTACACTTGTTCTTTAAGAGCCTTGAGGAATTTCTCAGTAGATTCCTCCGTTATCTCCTCATCTAAGCTAGCCAAGTAGCTGTAGATATATGCAAAAGTGTCATATGGAATGCGGGCTGCTCCACCTTCTGGATCATTTGTAAGAATTTCACAGGCATGTTTCATAGAACTGAGTAAGGACTGAAAAAGATAAAAGGCAAGCATACATTAGCAGTCATGCGCTAAAGTGAAGGGATGAAAGTACAGAGTGATCTGTGCATAGCCACTGCAAGAGCCAGATCAAACACCAATGATATATTAGCAAAAAGTATGGAAATTGTGTAGAAATTATCATGTGTGATGATGCTGCATGTTTCTAATTTATTGCATCTGCCAGGAAGTCATGGCTAATTGCACAGAGATGTACTGGAAAACTGCACAGAAGCATGTGCCATCACCAGGCTGTAACAATCTACTAGGATTCACATGCTTTTTTCTACATGTTTTCTGATTAATGCATTCATAAAATCTGAAGCACTCCTCAGTTTACTAGTGTAATCCTAAAAGGTGATAGGTAATCTGTTCATAAGCCAAAAAAGAAACTCAGTATAACATTAAAAAAAAGAATGCCATCCAGTGCTACTAAACAGGCATAATTGAATGGCACCATGGAATGAATCTGCAATTCAGGTACATATTACTCCTAATTTTGGCTATGACATGGTCTCTTAACTTCTACTCAAACTGAAAATTTCAGATAATTTGCTCTTGGTGAATATTAGGAACCAAATAAATGATACTGTTAAGGAAGAAACATGTCACCTCTGTAATGAATGATGAATGTGAAACCGTTTCCAAATTTTGAAAAGCAGATTTACAATACAAAATTTAAAAGTTGAAAAACTGTGAGCCAAGGCATGTCTCAAAATCCAGAGAGAGAATATAAATATAGGAATCTTGATCTTTCAAAATTCTAAACACTGCAAACAGGTACACATTATGTTTGACAGGCCTACATACCCCACCAAGAGCGCTACATGCAAGGGCAAAGAACTTCATCCATTCCACTCCTTCTGCAAAATTGCCCAGTCGAAGAAGGTTGCGGAGCTGTTCCATTGGCAAGCACAAGTTTTTCCACTTTCTCTGAAGGTCCGATATTTCCACAGTTTCCTTTTCAGAGAGCTTTAAAAACACATGTACATCATAAATAAACCATAAGAAAACAGCATGAAAAGTTAAGTTACTTTTAAAAGAACATTCTGCAAAGATTTTTACCTGTTTATGCAAAATTTTAAGGAGTCCTGGAGTCAGACCAGTGTCATTTTTCTGTGTGGCTACTGGCCTTTCAAGACGGTCCTTCACAGGAAGAGGTTCTCCATTTGACAAAGCATAGAAATACCTATGATAGCACAAATGCAAAAATATGGTTCATGTCAAATAAATAAATATTCAAAATCAGTACATGAATTTAAAGATCAAATGTGTATAATGGTGGCCCAATAGGCCCTTTCAGGGAGAAAAAGCCATTTCCTGTTAGGGTGGAAGGGAGTAGGGAGACTTTTCCTCCCATAACGCAGGGAAACATGGATTTAAAATCCCATGGGATGAGGCCCTGCAGGTGGAAAACTACTAACCCCTTGCCCAGATTGTCCGGAGCTTTGGGCTGGGTGGTCACCAATATGCTGATGACACTCAGCTCTATCTGCTGATGGATGGCCATACCAACTTGGCCCCGGACACGCTGACCAGATGTCTGGAAACTGTGGCTGGATGGTTTCGTTGGAGCCGATTGAAACTAAATCCTTCGAAGACAAAGGTCCTCTGGCTTGGTCGGGATGGTATGGGGATGAGGGACCAACTCCCTTTTCTTGTGGGGGCCCAATTAGTGCCATTGCCTTCCGTTAAGAGTTTGGGTGTAATCCTCGACGCCTCCCTTTCCACGGAGGCACAGGTTACAGCAACAGCCAAGGCGACATTTTTCCACCTTCGCCACATCAAGCAGTTGGCCCCTTACCTTTCCCGCCCTGACCTGGCCACAGTGATTTATGTGACAGTCACCTCCAGGCTTGACTACTGTAATTCGCTCTACGCGGGGCTGCCCTTGAAGTTGTCCCAGAAACCCAGCGGGTGCAGAATGCTGCAGCGAGGCTCCTCACGGGGTCTCTGCCATGGGAGCATATTGACCCAGTGCTTTTCCAGCTGCACTGGCTCCCGGTGGAGTACAGGGTCAGATTTAAGGTGCTGGTTTTGACCTTTAAAGCCCTTCACGGCCTAGGACCCTCATACCTACGGGACCGCCTCTCCTGGTATGCCCCACGGAGGACCTTAAGGTCCATAAATAGCAACACCCTAGAGGTCCCGGGCCCTAAGGAAGTTAGATTAGCCTCAACCAGAGCCCACGGCCTTTTCAACACTGGCTCCGGCCTGGTGGAACGCTCAGTCTCATGAGACCAGGGCCCTGCGGGATCTGATTTCTTTCCGCAGGGCCTGTAAGACAGAGTTGTTCCGCTTGGCCTTTGGCTAAGAATCAGTTTGATCCCCTTCCCCTCTTTCTTTTTCCTTTCTCCTCCTGTGAAGAGGCTGCATCTTAATGTTTTAATGTTGTATTTTAATCTTGGTTTTTAAATTGTATTTTAATCAACTTGTTTTTATTATTGGTTGTTAGCCACCCTGAGCCCGGTCTTGGCTGGGGAGGGTGGGGTATAAATAAAATTTAGTAGTAGTAGTAGTAGTAGTAGTAGTAGTAAAATAACTAAGTATCTCTCTCTGCCACAATTCTGCTACCCATTGGGAAACATTTATTTTCTCATTCTTAGAGGCTGTTCAGCTGCCATTGCACACCAATGCATTAATGTTGTTTAGGCCAAAATGCTCAAGACTGCCAATTTGGTTAGGACTTTGAGTGGATTGCCATTTCTTCATCCTCAGGAACCGTCTTTTTTCAACTCACTGTTTTTATTATCATTTTGTCTAAGCGAGACAGTAACATTCATGAGCCAAACCTGCCAAATTGGCTCATAACCTGCTAAACTGAGCAGGTTTCTGTACACACAAGAGTTCTCTAGCACACCTGCATCTAGCTGGATTGACCTCCTCTTGCATCAGGCAATGCATGGGGAGGTCAGTCCTGATTAGCGCTGGGTTCAGGTGAGTGAGAGTTATTTGCAGGAAGCATTCTTATGCACTGGACCAAGCAAGACTGACTTTCCCACAAAGTACAATCCTGCTTTGCAAAAAAGCTTCAGAAGCTCCTGACAACCAGTTGGCTGTTGGGCACTTTGGAAATTGTACAAGGGGGCTTTGCCTGTGCTGCCAGTTCGCCACTCTCACAGAGATGCTATCCAATAGCGATTGATATGTGAAGACTTCTGGATCAGGGCCATTAGTTTCAGTTTTCTACTCACGCATAAGACCACTGAAGTACATCACGCGGTTGGGTCCTGATAGCAGCCTTGGTAAATTGTTTCATAATATCTGGCAGTTCAGGAGGAACATGGATCTGCTGCGCACAGAACATAACATCTGGAACAGGCATGGTTGTACTAGGTCCAAAACCAGAAAGCTAAGAGAACTAAAAAGAACATTATTCCTAAACAGATGACCCTCAAGACCACTTCCAACTCTACAATTCTATGAAGCTATTTCAAGCTGTCTTACTTTGGATAACGAAGATTTACCTGGATAACTCAAAAGACATGTACTGGCCTTGCCACACCGCCTGATCTTCTTGAACATGGCAGCATCATCATCACTGTTTGTCGATCCTCCCTCCCTGGTCAAAATTCCCCACACATATGTAACAATTTCCCTTTCTAGAACATTTCCTTCAGATTTGTTCTCAGCGCAAAATTTGTATACTAAAGCAACAATACTAAGACAAAAAGAGACCAAAAGTCACCAAAGGTCAAGAAGCATAGCTAATCAAGTAGATGCTTGTCTTAGGCTGCAATCCTACATATAAAACTCAATCACATGCCTACCTACTTGGAAGTAAATCCCACTGAGTTCAATGAGGTGTTAGGCTTGTTGCCATCATCTCTTAGGAATGAATACTATTGAATTCACTGGGAATCGTTTTCAAGCAAACATACCAGAAGTCTGAATTGAAGTGTGTGTGTGTGTGTGTGAGAGAGAGAGAGAGAGAGAGAGAGAGAGAGAGAGAGAGAGAGAGAGAAGCATTGTGGCTATGGGGTACCAGTGAGTGTCAACTACAGGAGCCTAAAGCAGACGGCTGATCCTGAAAATGTCCCTGTACATGGGGGGGGGGGGGAGAATATGTTCACACATCCAGCAGGCTTTTTAAAATGAGTATGTATGTGTGTCATGGGACGTGGGTGGCGCTGTGGGTTAAACCACTGAGCCTAGGGCTTGCCGATCAGAAGGTGGGTGGTTCGAATCCCTGTGACGGGGTGAGCTCCCGTTGCTCGGTCCCTGCTCCTGCCAACCTAGCAGTTCGAAAGCACGTCAAAGTACAAGTAGATAAATAGGTACTGCTCCGGCGGGAAGGTAAACAGTGTTTCTGGTTCGCCAGAAGCGGCTTAGTCATGCTGGCCACATGACCCAGAAGCTGTACGCCGGATCACTTGGCCAATAAAGCGAGATGAGCGCCGCAACCCCAGAGTTGGCCACGACTGGACCTAATGGCCAGGGGTCCCTTTACCTTTACGTATGTGTGTAGGTTACGGACTGTTCTCTGCATCTAACATATACTGCTTTCAACAACAAAAAAGTGGTAAAAGCTCACCCGTGTACAACTGTGCACTGTACGCGATGGGGCGGGGAGGGCTGTGGATTAATCCTGGCTGTGCAAGAGATTCTGCACACAGGCGTAGCCAGGATTTATGTTGAGGGTGGGCAGAACCTCAGTTAGTTAAGGATTTCTGTTGATTTATTTGATTTGGAGGAGGGTCGCTGCCCCCCTTGGCTACTTCCATGCATATACATATACATATATATATACACACACACACATATATATATACACACACACATAATTTATATATATATATATATATATATATATATATATATATGCAGGTTTTGGTGTCCTCGGGTAATCTACGAAAGCATATATATATATATATATATATATATATATATTTTACACCCACACACCAACAAACTGTGCCCTCAGAGTTTGGGAAAGAGACGGCAGGATTAATACCACAATGACTTATCACAAATGGATATATATATATATGCAGTTTTTTGCCTCGCGAATGCTCCCCCCCCCCCCTCCGAGGTTGAAACAGCCCCCGGCGACTCGAGGAGAAGCGGCAGAAGCGGAGGCCATTTACCTCGCCGGGGCTTTTAAACCCCTCGCCCTCCCTCGCGCTCTTTCTCGAAAGGGACGAGGCGGCCCGCCGCCGCCGCCGTTGAGTTGCTATGGCAGCGCGCTCGCGCCTCGCCGTCTCGTAGCAACCGCGAGAACCATAGAGAAGCGCGTGTCGGGGGGGGGGATGGATGTTCGGCGGAACGCCTAGAGCGACACTTGAAAAGACGCGTTCCGCGAGGACGCGAAAGGAGCGGGGGGAAACTCTATGGTGGAAACCCCTCAGGTGCTTCGCTGTGGGAACTGGGATAGAAAAGGCCTTCGAGCTTCGGGCCGGAACTGCAGTCTCTGTGTTGATTCGACGTTCTGTGGGCAGGGACGTCGGGGGCGCAGGCGCAGTAGGAAGGGAAGGGAAGGTGCGTTTAGGTCGCCCAAGTACCAAGGTGGGTCCTTTTTTGGGGGGGGGGGGTGTGCATAGAAGCCGCCTCGAGTCTTGTCAGAGAAAAAAGGCGGGGTATAAATAACACATAATATAAATACATATATATTAAATATAGCATATTTTATATATTTATAAATAATGTACTATATTATATATTCTCGTATACAGTATATGGCTTTTTTTTTTTAAAAAAAGGGGTGCATTATGGCTATTTCAAAAGCATCAATCAGCGCTCTCCCCATTCTTTGGAAGCAAGAACAATTCAAGCAATTGTTCACATTTTCAATACTGCTTTGATCTTTAAGAAGGGCCAGTTTTTTGTTTTAAAAAGTAAATAAAGCATATTTTAGGATCATAGAACTGTTGAGTTGGAAGGGACCCTGAGGACCATCTATTAAGTCCAACCTCCTGCAATGCAGAATAATTATTATTCCAATTATTAATGGAACATTGCACTTTGATGTGTGTAATCTTCACATTAATGGTGTTCACAGCAGAGACTTGTAACGAGATGCACACTTTTAAAGACCCCAAAACGGTGCCAGAGTTGGGTGGCTAAGGAGAGATTACTGGAGCAAGCCTATGACAGGGCACATAAGTTTCCGCACCTTGTAAATCCTGGTTTGCCTTTCAGCTGTCACACTTTTAGGTATGGAATTCTCTGAGGTGCTCACAAAACTCATCCATCCACAAAGATCCCTTGCTTCAAAGAATGGAAAAACTCCAAGCAGAGAAAGGGAGACATAGGCAGGTGTCTCCACTGAAACTATAATGGGGACGGCTACTTGCACAGAAGAGACCTGGATTCAGTCAGAATGCAGTGTGTGTCTCAAAACTATGCACTGTGTCTCAAAACTAATCTCTACAGCCTTGAAGACTGGAAACTCGCTCAGACACTCCATGCACCAGGTACTGAGTAATAATGTTCTCGTGGCACCACAGAAAGTTACCATCCTACTAGCACTAGGAATATATATATAGCTGAACAGCTTAATCTGAACACTGTTTTGTTCCTACAGTATTACCTTATATTTTGATTTATTGATAAGATGTCAGTCCCATGCCACTGTTTTTGTTGTTTAGTCGTTTAGTCGTGTCCGACTCTTCGTGACCCCATGAACCAGAGCACGCCAGGCACCTCTGTCCTCCACTACTTCCCGCAGTTTGGTCAAACTCATGCTGGTAACCTCGAAAACACTATCCAACCATCTCGTCCTCTGTTGCCCCCTTCTCCTTGTGCCCTCCATCTTTCCCAGCATCAGTGTCTTCTCCAGGGAGTCTTCTCTTCTCATGAGGTGGCCAAAGTACTGGAGCCTCAGCTTCACGATCTGTCCTTCCAGTCAGCACTCAGGGCTGATTTCCTTCAGAATGGATGCGTTTGATCTTCTTGCAGTCCATGGGACTCTCAAGAGTCTTCTCCAGCACCATAATTCAAAAGCATCAATTCTTTGGCGATCAGCCTTCTTTATGGTCCAGCTCTCACTTCCATACATCACTACTGGGAAAACCATGCCACTGTTTATGGTTATATAAAAAAACCCTACAAATATCGCCTTCCTTTGGCAATTATTCTTGGGCTTGCAAACTTGGGCTTTTCTTCTTTTTCATTTTAAAGTATGTTTCTAGTCCTTGGAGGCAACAGCGAAACATATAGGAAATGGGTGGTGAGATATGGATAGCGAGTATGAAGCACCCCACATACTTCCTTTCCCATTACAGTGGCACCTCAGGATGCGAACGGGATCCATTCAGGAGCCCCGTTCGCATCCTGAATAGAATGTAAGACATGATGGTGCGCGTGCGCGGGTCACGTTTTGCCGCTTCCACGCATGCGTAAGCGGCGAAACCCAGAAGTAACGCACTCCGTTACAACCCGAAAGCTCTCAACCTGAAGCACATTGAACCCGAGGTATGACTGTACTAATAGAACAATAAATAAACTTGGAGTAAGTGCACTTAATTTGTGTAATTGATACAAGTAAACAGAATCCAGTTTCATGCTGGCAGCCTTTGGTTCTACCCGCTCCACTCCCTTTAGAACAGAACACACACAGCCCTGCTTTGTGCTGCAATAAGATAGCAAGTGTCAAGGCTTTTTCTTAATAAACTTTAATAATCTTTGCAGATCAGGTTGTCCGGGATAAAAACAAAAATTACAAGATACTGCATTTCTGCAAAATGCTACAGGAAAAAGCACAGCATCGCTGGCAATATCCCAGTGGTAAGACTGCTTGGATATTAAAAACAAAAACAAAGACCATCAAGGACAGATAATTGTGCAACCAAACACATGTATTACCAGAAAATGCAGTATTTGGGGGGTAAAATATGCTCCTGTACAGAAAAGTACACCATTATAAATATTGAAATGTGTAATATTTGCATGTCCCAGAGGATCAGGCACAAAAGACTCAAAATTAAGATCTTTGTACAGTGAATTAGAAGTGTTTTTGGCCATCTCTCATTACTATGCTCTTTTTATTTGGAATTTTGTGAAATATTTATTTAGAAATAAACCTCAAGTGTATCAACACATTTTATAGCCCAGAATGTCTAAAATGAGGTAATGCTGCAAAATACCAAAGATGGACCTCTTGTTAGATAGTCCAGTTGGATAGTCCAGTTCCACTTCTATTACACAATTCTACTATTCTACTGGGCATGAGCGTAGATTGTCAGAAATCTTAACCACCGCCTCTGCCCCCCAAACATGGAACCAGAACAGCTCTCGACATATTTCTGCTTTTTCTTTCAAGCACAAAGACATATCCTGAAGACAGTAGACAAATTCCTTGGTAATCTATTCAATACACATAATTAAATATACATGATGTTCAAGGACACAGTCCTGAATGGCCACACAACTGCATAGCATTAATGTTTCTCAATACAATAAACCTAAATCAATTTCTCACTGTTTTTGAATAGGATGTTGTGTGTTTTAAGCACACAACTGAACTGTACTTAAAGCTTCGGCATAGTTCCATTTGTCTGCCTCAGAACTATTTACATTAAAAATGCATATCTACCTGCAGAAAATAAGTACACGTATAAAAATATGAGAATTGGTGAACTTGATTTGGGGGGCCTCTTCCTTAGCGCTATCATTGTAAAGATCAGCTCTTTATTTTATTTTTGGTTCTCTTTCTGCTGCTGTTGTTAATACTATAAAGGTTTTCTCCCATAGAATCTACAAATTTCCCCCCAAAACCTCTAGCATTACTGCCATGCAAATTAATGCTAACCATTTCTAGAATTACAGGTGTTCATTTTTAATATGGTATGGTATGAAGTCCATAGTACAAATTGCAACTTTGGTTGTAAGAAGGTTTCAGGCCACTCAAGAAAAAAGGAGGGTCTTTCGTAACATGTTCCAGCCTTTAAGTTCTCTGTGCTCTTGAATAAACTTGTCAGATAACCTTCTGCACTATTCTCTAGAGAGTAAATAAATCCTTGTAAGCATTTAAACTGTATAGCTTCAAAGATGTAAAAAGGAAATATTGGCTTATGCATTGGAAATGCATTCTTCCACAAACCTCTCAATTAGCAGATTTAAGTATTCCTGCCACTTAGCTCTAATGAACTTTAAGTGCTTAGAAATTCATTAAAATTCTGTCTTTCAGTGCCAAGGAATTAATGCCTTCCAGCCAAACAAGCAATGCCAAAACTGCTTGAAGGAGAAAAATCCATCTTGATTTACCAGTTACTGTACAATATTATAAACTTACACATGGAAAAAGAGAATCAGGCAATAGAAAATTTACATCAGCTTTGATGTTATATAAAATGATAAAAAAATGAAGCTTATGTCTTCTTGCCACAGCCACTTCACTGCTGACTGTAATGGTCATTTTGTTTTTATATTGATGAGCCCCCAGCTTTGCAAAAATTACATTTGGGAAATGGCCAGAGCCACCATAAAAATGCAACTGTTGTTTTTTTTTTCCAAAAAAAGTGTCTTGCCTCTTGCAGTATTGCTTTGTGGCACATATGTCAACAGAACAGCAGTCCAAAACAAAGTGGCAACTAGATTTAATAAATTAATATTCTTTTAAAGATGTACAATGAACATTCATTTTTTAATTCAGGGTATTAGGGTATTGCTATTTACACATTTACAGGTCTCAGCGCTGATAACTTCAGAAGTTGCAGGTAAAAGGTGCACAGCCTTGACTGCTTCCTGAACGCCATGAAAAAAGTAAGCCAAAATTAAAAGATAAGAACCCAGCTGAGAGGACTGTTGGGAAAGACACCCAAAGAATGAAGACCAGTCAATGAAAAAGGACACAAAGGCAAGGGAAGATCAAGTAATTCCATGTGAGCGTTTCTATTCTTGTGAAGACTGAGGGGGTGGGGCTGGTGTCCCTTGTTTTCCAGTTTTCCTTTCGTAATTCACAAGTCGCTGCCCAACAAGGTACCTATGATTTAAAAAACAAGCAAGCACACCATTATGTTTGGTCATCACATGCCGTTCAAAAAAAATAGCGGGCAGAGTAAATGGGGAAGTATTTCATTTAAAATACTTTGCTGATGGAAAATTTGCTTGCAGTCATTAAGATCCCAATAGCAAGTATACAGAATATATTTTTTAAGCTTCTTATATAAAAGGAATGGACATTCAAAGTACAGTGGTACTTCGCAAGGCGAATGCCTCGCAAGACAAAAAACTCGCTAGACGAAAGGGTGTTTTGAGCTGCTTCGCAAGACGATTTTCCCTATGGGCTTACTTCGCAAGATGGAAACGTCTTGCAAGTTTGTTTCCTTTTTCTTAACACCGTTAATACAGTTGCGACTTGACTTCGAGGAGCAACTCATAGCACACGGTGTGGTAGCCTTTTTTGAGGTTTTTGAGGACTTTGGTGATTTTTGAAGCTTTTCCAAAACTTTCCCGACACCGTGCTTTGCAAGACGAAAAAAATCGCAAGACGACAAAACTCGCGGAACGAATTAATTTTGTCTTGCGAGGCACCACTGTACAGAAAGTTACGAATGTTTTTATTTTGAACACCTGCTTGATCCCCTTTGCAAATTCCAAATGGGCATACCAACATGAATCGCTTCACAGAATTTCTGGTTTTGAAGAAAAGCTTTCAGTATTTCCAGCGGCAGTGGCATTATCATCTCTATTTAGACTCAGTAAATCTGATCCAGTAGTCTGTCACCTCAC